>NW_027225639.1:0-327751 GCF_038994185.2 Dermacentor albipictus | reverse complement strand
TTTGTGTAGCCATGCCTTGTTGCATTTCTTCACGTTGACATTTAGAGCGCTGGGCAGAAGTCACATTACGTCAGCATGATCAAAAGTCTTCGCAAAGCTTTGTTTTAATGGACAGTTGGATTCCACCGGTCCATACCAAATGAAGCACAATGGATAGCACAAAGCGAAACTGCTCAATAAACTCTGCACGGGAGTCATTCTTACTCCTGTCCTTTATACCCACCTTTTTGCATTTCTTCACGTTGACATTTAGAGCACTGGCTCCCAGAATGCTTTGTTTCATTTGGACAGTGAATTCCGCCCGTCCATGCCAGTTGAGGCGTACCATACCGCGCAAGAGCTGCACTGCTCCAGCCGCACGTCACAGGAGTCACTGTTACACCTGTCCTTTATCCAGGCATTTCTTTATTTCACCACTTTGCCGTTTAGAGCACTAGGCAGAAATCACATTGCGTCAGCATAGGCAACAGCCTTCACAATCATTTGTTTTAAGTGCACAGTGAGATTCCCCCGGTGCATGCCAGGTAAGCCACACCAGACAGTGCAGAGCCGTGCTGTTCTAGTCGCACCTCATGGGAGTCATTGTTAGTCTCTTCGTTTACCCTCGCCTTGTTGATTTTATCAAGTTGACATATAGGGGACTGGGCAGAGATCACATTGCATCAGCATGGTCAAAAGTCCTCGCAATGCTTTGTTTTAAATGGACAGTCAGATTCTCCCGGTCCATACCAGTTGAAGCGCAACGGAAAGTGCAAAGCGGCACAGCTCAATCCACACTGCAAGGGAGTCATTCTTACTCCTGTCTTTTATCCACGCTTTTTTTTCATTTTTTCACTTCGACATTTAGAGCACTGTGCAGAAATCACACTGCGTCAGCATGCTCAACGGCCCCCAGAATGGTTTGTTTTATTTGGACAGTGGATTCTGTCAGTCCATGCCAGTTCATTCGCACCAGACCGCGCAAGAGCTGCACTGCGCTAGCCGCACCTAAAGGGTGTCATAGTTACTCCTGTCGTTTATCCAGCCCTTTCCTTAATTTATTTATTTCACGTTTAAAGCACTAGGCAGAAATCAAATTGCGTCAGCATGGTCAACGGCCCTCGCAATCATTTGTTTTAAATGGACAGTCGGATTACCCCGATCTATCCCAGTTGAAGCGCACCAGGCAGCGCTAGAGCCGCACTGCTCTAGCCGCAGCTCAAGGGAGTCATTGTTACTCACTTAGCTCCCCCACGCCACGTTCTATTTCTTCAGGTTGACATTTAGGGCACTGGGCACAAATCACCTTGCATAAAAATGGTCAACCGCCCTCGCAATTATATCTTTTAAAAGCACAGTAAGATTCCCCCTGTGCATTCCAGTTGAACCACACCAGACAGTGCAAAGCAGCACTGTTCTAGCCGCACCTCAAGGGAGTCATTGTTACTAACGTCCTTCACCCACGCTTTGTTCCATTTCCTCACATTGACATTTAGAGCCCTGGGCACAAATCACATTGCGTCAGCATCGTCAAAAGTCCTTGCAATGCTTTGTTTTAAGTGGACAGTCAGTTTCAGCCGGTCCATGTCAGTTGAAGCACAACAGATAGCATAAAGCGCCACTCCTGAATCCACACTGCAAGGGAGTCATTCTTACTCCTGTCGTTTAACCACGCCTTTTTTTTCATTTCTGCACGTTGACATTTACAGACCTGGGCAGAAATCACATTGCGTCAGCATGGTCAACGGCCCTCAAAATGCATTGTTTTATTTGGAGAGTCGGATTCTCCCGGTCCATGCCAGTTGAAGCGCACCAGGCAGCGCAAGCGCCACACTGCTCTAGCCGCACATCAAGAGGGCCATTGTTACTCGCTTTGTGTAGCCATGCCTTGTTGCATTTCTTCACGTTGACATTTAGAGCGCTGGGCAGAAGTCACATTACGTCAGCATGATCAAACGTCTTCGCAAAGCTTTGTTTTAATGGACAGTTGGATTCCACCGGTCCATACCAAATGAAGCACAATGGATAGCACAAAGCGAAACTGCTCAATAAACTCTGCACGGGAGTCATTCTTACTCCTGTCCTTTATACCCACCTTTTTGCATTTCTTCACGTTGACAATTAGAGCACTGGCTCCAAGAATGCTTTGTTTCATTTGGACAGTGAATTCCGCCCGTCCATGCCAGTTGAGGCGTACCATACCGCGCAAGAGCTGCACTGCTCCAGCCGCACCTCACAGGAGTCACTCTTACACCTGTCCTTTATCCAGGCATTTCTTTATTTCATCACTTTGCCGTTTAGAGCACTAGGCAGAAATCACATTGCGTCAGCATGGTGAACGGCCCGCGTAATCATTTGTTTTAAATGGACAGTCGGATTCCCCCGATCTATGCCAGTTGGAGTGCAGCAGACTGCGCAAGAGCCGCACTGCTCTAGTCGCACCTCGAGGGAGTCATTGTTACTCTCATCGCATACACACCTTCTTGCATTTCTTCACGTTGACATTAAATAGCACTGGGCAGAAATCACATTGTGTCAGCATCGGCAACAGCCTTCACAATCATTTGTTTTAAGTGCACAGTGAGATTCCCCCGGTGCATGACAGGTAAACCACACCAGACAGTGCAAAGCTGTGCTGCTCTAGTCGCACCTCATGGGAGTCATTGTTAGTCTCTTCGTTTACCCACGCCTTGTTGATTTTATCAAGTTGACATATAGGGGACTGGGCAGAAATCACATTGCGTCAGCATGGTCAAAAGTCCCCGCAATGCTTTGTTTTAAATGGACAGTCGGATTCCCCCGGTCTATACCAGTTGAAGCGCAATGGAAAGTGCAAAGCGGCACAGCTGAATGCACACTGCAAGGGAGTCATTCTTACTCATGTCGTTTATCCACACCTTTTTTTCATTTTTTCACTTTGACATTTAGAGCACTGTGCAGAAATCACACTGCGTCAGCACGGTCAACGGCCCCCAAAATGCTTTGTTTTATTTGGGCATTTTATTTTACAGGAGGTATTCAGAGACATGGATTGGGAAGATTTGGGGATAAAAGTTAATCGAGAATAGCTTGGTAACTCGCGATTCGCTGATGACATTGCCTTGCTTAGTACCTCAGGGGACCAATTGCAATGCATGTTCAGTGACCTGGATAGGCAAAGCAGAAGAGTGGGTCTAAAAATTAATCTGCAGGAAACTAAAGTAATGCTTAACAGTCTCCGAAGAAAACCGCAATTTACAATAGGCAGCGAGGCACTGGAAGTCGTAAGGGAATACACCAACTTAGGTCAGGTAGTGACAGCGGATGCGGATCATAAGACAGAAATATTCAGAAGAACAAGAATGGGCTGGGGTGCGTTTGGCAGGCATTCTCAGATGATGAATAGCAGGTTGCCGTTATCCCCTCAAGAGGAAAGTATATAATACCTGTGTCTTACCAGCACTCACCTATGGGGCAGAAACCTTGAGGCTTACGAAAAGGGTTCTGCTCATATTGAGGACGACACAACGAGCTATGGAAAGAAGAATGATAGGTGTAACGTTCAAGGATAAGAAAAGAGCAGATTGGGTGAGGGAACAAACGCGACTTAATGACATCTTAGTTGAAATCAAGAAAAAGAAAGGGGCATGGGCAGGATACGCAATGAGGAGGGAAGATAACCGATGGTCATTGAGGGTTACGGAATGGATTCCAAGGGAAGAGAAGCTTAGCAGAGGGCGGCAGAAAGTTAGGCGGGCGCATGAGATTCAGAAGTTTGCGGGGACGACATGGCCACACTTAGTACATGATCGGGGTTGTTGGAGATGTATGGGAGAGGCCTTTGGCCTGCAGTAGGCGTAACCAGGCTGATGCTGATGATGATTCCGCCGGTCCATGCCAGTTGAGGCACACAAGACCACGCAAGAGCCGCACTGCGATAGCCGCACCACAAGGGAGTCATTGTGACTCCTGTAGTTTATCCATGCCTTTTTTTATTTACTTCACTTTCACGTTTAGAGCACTGGGCAGAAATCACATTGCGTCAGCATGGCCGACGGCCCTCGCAATCATTTGTTTTAAATGGACAGTCGGATTCCCCCGATCTATGCCAGCTGGAGTGCAGCAGACTGTGCAAAAGCTGCACTGCTCTAGTCGCACCTCAAGGGAGTCATTGTTACTCTCACCGCTTACACACACCTTCTTGCATTTCTTCACGTTGACATTAAATAGCACTGGGCAGAAATCACATAGTGTCAGCATCGGCAACAGCCTTCACAATCATTTGTTTTAAGTGCACAGTGAGATTCCCCCGGTGCATGCCAGGTAAGCCACACCAGACAGTGCAGAGCCGTGCTGCTCTAGTCGCACCTCATGGGAGTCATTGTTAGTCTCTTCGTTTACCCACGCCTTGATGATTTTATCAAGTTGACATATAGGGGACTGGGCAGAGATCACATTGCATCAGCATGGTCAAAAGTCCTCGCAATGCTTTGTTTTAAATGGACAGTCAGATTCTCCCGGTCCATACCAGTTGAAGCGCAACGGAAAGTGCAAAGCGGCACAGCTCAATCCACACTGCAAGGGAGTCATTCTTACTCCTTTCTTTTATCCACGCTTTTTTTTTTCATTTTTTCACTTCGACATTTAGAGCACTGTGCAGAAATCACACTGCGTCAGCATGCTCAACGGCCCCCAGAATGGTTTGTTTTATTTGGACAGTGGATTCTGTCAGTCCGTGCCAGTTCATTCGCACCAGACCGCGCAAGAGCTGCACTGCGCTAGCCGCACCTAAAGGGTGTCATAGTTACTCCTGTCGTTTATCCAGCCCTTTCCTTAATTTATTTATTTCACGTTTAAAGCACTAGGCAGAAATCAAATTGCGTCGGCATGGTCAACGGCCCTCGCAATCATTTGTTTTAAATGGACAGTCGGATTACCCCGACCTATCCCAGTTGAAGCGCACCAGGCAGCGCTAGAGCCGCACTGCTCTAGTCGCAGCTCAAGGGAGTCATTGTTACTTACTTAGCTCCCCCACGCCTTGTTCTATTTCTTCAGGTTGACATTTAGGGCACTGGGCACAAATCACCTTGCATAAAAATGGTCAACCGCCCTCGCAATTATATCTTTTAAAAGCACAGTAAGATTCCCCCTGTGCATTCCAGTTGAACCACACCAGACAGTGCAAAGCAGCACTGTTCTAGCCGCACCTTAAGGGAGTCATTGTTACTAACGTCCTTCACCCACGCTTTGTTCCATTTCCTCACATTGACATTTAGAGCCCTGGGCACAAATCACATTGCGTCAGCATCGTCAAAAGTCCTTGCAATGCTTTGTTTTAAGTGGACAGTCAGTTTCAGCCGGTCCATGCCAGTTGATGCACAACAGATAGCATAAAGCGCCACTCCTGAATCCACACTGCAAGGGAGTCATTCTTACTCCTGTCGTTTAACCACGCCTTTTTTTCATTTCTGCACGTTGACATTTACAGACCTGGGCAGAAATCACATTGCGTCAGCATGGTCAACGGCCCTCAAAATGCATTGTTTTATTTGGAGAGTCGGATTCTCCCGGTCCATGCCAGTTGAAGCGCACCAGGCAGCGCAAGCGCCACACTGCTCTAGCCGCACCTCAAGAGAGCCATTGTTACTCGCTTGGTGTTGCCATGCCTTGTTGCATTTCTTCACGTTGACATTTAGAGCGCTGGGCAGAAGTCACATTACGTCAGCATGATCAAAATCTTCGCAAAGCTTTGTTTTATTGGACAGTTGGATTCCACCGGTCCATACCAAATGAAGCACAATGGATAGCACAAAGCGAAACTGCTCAATAAACTCTGCACGGGAGTCATTCTTACTCCTGTCCTTTATACCCACCTTTTTGCATTTCTTCACGTTGACATTTAGAGCACTGGCTCCCAGAATGCTTTGTTTCATTTGGACAGTGAATTCCGCCCGTCCATGCCAGTTGAGGCGTACCATACCGCGCAAGAGCTGCACTGCTCCAGCCGCACCTCACAGGAGTCACTCTTACACCTGTCCTTTATCCAGGCATTTCTTTATTTCATCACTTTGCCGTTTAGAGCACTAGGCAGAAATCACATTGCGTCAGCATGGTGAACGGCCCGCGTAATCATTTGTTTTAAATGGACAGTCGGATTCCCCCGATCTATGCCAGTTGGAGTGCAGCAGACTGCGCAAGAGCCGCACTGCTCTAGTCGCACCTCGAGGGAGTCATTGTTACTCTCATCGCATACACACCTTCTTGCATTTCTTCACGTTGACATTAAATAGCACTGGGCAGAAATCACATTGTGTCAGCATCGGCAACAGCCTTCACAATCATTTGTTTTAAGTGCACAGTGAGATTCCCCCGGTGCATGACAGGTAAACCACACCAGACAGTGCAAAGCTGTGCTGCTCTAGTCGCACCTCATGGGAGTCATTGTTAGTCTCTTCGTTTACCCACGCCTTGTTGATTTTATCAAGTTTACATATAGGGGACTGGGCAGAAATCACATTGCGTCAGCATGGTCAAAAGTTCCCGCAATGCTTTGTTTTAAATGGACAGTCGGATTCCCCCGGTCTATACCAGTTGAAGCGCAATGGAAAGTGCAAAGCGGCACAGCTGAATGCACACTGCAAGGGAGTCATTCTTACTCATGTCGTTTATCCACACCTTTTTTTCATTTTTTCACTTTGACATTTAGAGCACTGTGCAGAAATCACACTGCGTCAGCACGGTCAACGGCCCCCAAAATGCTTTGTTTTATTTGGGCATTTTATTTTACAGGAGGTATTCAGAGACATGGATTGGGAAGAATTGGGGATAAAAGTTAATCGAGAATAGCTTGGTAACTCGCGATTCGCTGATGACATTGCCTTGCTTAGTACCTCAGGGGACCAATTGCAATGCATGTTCAGTGACCTGGATAGGCAAAGCAGAAGAGTGGGTCTAAAAATTAATCTGCAGGAAACTAAAGTAATGCTTAACAGTCTCCGAAGAAAACCGCAATTTACAATAGGCAGCGAGGCACTGGAAGTCGTAAGGGAATACACCAACTTAGGTCAGGTAGTGACAGCGGATGCGGATCATGAGACAGAAATATTCAGAAGAACAAGAATGGGCTGGGGTGCGTTTGGCAGGCATTCTCAGATGATGAATAGCAGGTTGCCGTTATCCCCTCAAGAGGAAAGTATATAATACCTGTGTCTTACCAGCACTCTCCTATGGGGCAGAAACCTTGAGGCTTACGAAAAGGGTTCTGCTCATATTGAGGACGACACAACGAGCTATGGAAAGAAGAATGATAGGTGTAACGTTCAAGGATAAGAAAAGAGCAGATTGGGTGAGGGAACAAACGCGACTTAATGACATCTTAGTTGAAATCAAGAAAAAGAAAGGGGCATGGGCAGGATACGCAATGAGGAGGGAAGATAACCGATGGTCATTGAGGGTTACGGAATGGATTCCAAGGGAAGAGAAGCTTAGCAGAGGGCGGCAGAAAGTTAGGCGGGCGCATGAGATTCAGAAGTTTGCGGGGACGACATGGCCACACTTAGTACATGATCGGGGTTGTTGGAGATGTATGGGAGAGGCCTTTGCCCTGCAGTAGGCGTAACCAGGCTGATGCTGATGATGATTCCGCCGGTCCATGCCAGTTGAGGCACACAAGACCACGCAAGAGCCGCACTGCGATAGCCGCACCACAAGGGAGTCATTGTGACTCCTGTAGTTTATCCATGCCTTTTTTTATTTACTTCAGTTTCACGTTTAGAGCACTGGGCAGAAATCACATTGCGTCAGCATGGCCGACGGCCCTCGCAATCATTTGTTTTAAATGGACAGTCGGATTCCCCCGATCTATGCCAGCTGGAGTGCAGCAGACTGTGCAAAAGCTGCACTGCTCTAGTCGCACCTCAAGGGAGTCATTGTTACTCTCACCGCTTACACACACCTTCTTGCATTTCTTCACGTTGACAATAAATAGCACTGGTCAGAAATCACATAGTGTCAGCATCGGCAACAGCCTTCACAATCATTTGTTTTAAGTGCACAGTGAGATTCCCCCGGTGCATGCCAGGTAAGCCACACCAGACAGTGCAGAGCCGTGCTGCTCTAGTCGCACCTCATGGGAGTCATTGTTAGTCTCTTCGTTTACCCACGCCTTGATGATTTTATCAAGTTGACATATAGGGGACTGGGCAGAGATCACATTGCATCAGCATGGTCAAAAGTCCTCGCAATGCTTTGTTTTAAATGGACAGTCAGATTCTCCCGGTCCATACCAGTTGAAGCGCAACGGAAAGTGCAAAGCGGCACAGCTCAATCCACACTGCAAGGGAGTCATTCTTACTCCTGTCTTTTATCCACGCTTTTTTTTTCATTTTTTCACTTCGACATTTAGAGCACTGTGCAGAAATCACACTGCGTCAGCATGCTCAACGGCCCCCAGAATGGTTTGTTTTATTTGGACAGTGGATTCTGTCAGTCCGTGCCAGTTCATTCGCACCAGACCGCGCAAGAGCTGCACTGTGCTAGCCGCACCTAAAGGGTGTCATAGTTACTCCTGTCGTTTATCCAGCCCTTTCCTTAATTTATTTATTTCACGTTTAAAGCACTAGGCAGAAATCAAATTGCGTCAGCATGGTCAACGGCCCTCGCAATCATTTGTTTTAAATGGACAGTCGGATTACCCCGATCTATCCCAGTTGAAGCGCACCAGGCAGCGCTAGAGCCGCACTGCTCTAGTCGCAGCTCAAGGGAGTCATTGTTACTCACTTATCTCCCCCACGCCTTGTTCTATTTCTTCAGGTTGACATTTTGGGCACTGGGCACAAATCACCTTGCATAAAAATGGTCAACCGCCCTCGCAATTATATCTTTTAAAAGCACAGTAGGATTCCCCCTGTGCATTCCAGTTGAACCACACCAGACAGTGCAAAGCAGCACTGTTCTAGCCGCACCTTAAGGGAGTCATTGTTACTAACGTCCTTCACCCACGCTTTGTTCCATTTCCTCACATTGACATTTAGAGCCCTGGGCACAAATCACATTGCGTCAGCATCGTCAAAAGTCCTTGCAATGCTTTGTTTTAAGCGGACAGTCAGTTTCAGCCGGTCCATGCCAGTTGATGCACAACAGATAGCATAAAGCGCCACTCCTGAATCCACACTGCAAGGGAGTCATTCTTACTCCTGTCGTTTAACCACGCCTTTTTTTCATTTCTGCACGTTGACATTTACAGACCTGGGCAGAAATCACATTGCGTCAGCATGGTCAACGGCCCTCAAAATGCATTGTTTTATTTGGAGAGTCGGATTCTCCCGGTCCATGCCAGTTGAAGCGCACCAGGCAGCGCAAGCGCCACACTGCTCTAGCCGCACCTCAAGAGAGCCATTGTTACTCGCTTTGTGTAGCCATGCCTTGTTGCATTTCTTCACGCTGACATTTAGAGCACTGGGCAGAAGTCACATTACGTCAGCATGATCAAAAGTCTTCGCAAAGCTTTGTTTTAATGGACAGTTGGATTCCACCGGTCCATAACAAATGAAGCACAATGGATAGCACAAAGCGAAACTGCTCAATAAACTCTGCACGGGAGTCATTCTTACTCCTGTCCTTTATACCCACCTTTTTGCATTTCTTCACGTTGACATTTAGAGCACTGGCTCCCAGAATGCTTTGTTTCATTTGGACAGTGAATTCCGCCCGTCCATGCCAGTTGAGGCGTACCATACCGCGCAAGAGCTGCACTGCTCCAGCCGCACCTCACAGGAGTCACTCTTACACCTGTCCTTTATCCAGGCATTTCTTTATTTCATCACTTTGCCGTTTATAGCACTAGGCAGAAATCACATTGCGTCAGCATGGTGAACGGCCCGCGCAAATATTTGTTTTAAATGGACAGTCGGATTCCCCCGATCTATGCCAGTTGGAGTGCAGCAGACTGCGCAAGAGCCGCACTGCTCTAGTCGCACCTCGCGGGAGTCATTGTTACTCTCATCGCATTCACACCTTCTTGCATTTCTTCACGTTGATATTAAATAGCACTGGGCAGAAATCACATAGTGTCAGCATCGGCAACAGCCTTCACAATCGTTTTTTTTTAAGTGCACAGTGAGATTCCCGCGGTGCATGCCAGGTAAGCCACACCAGACAGTGCAGACCTGTTCTGCTCTAGTCGCACCTCATGGGAGTCATTGTTAGTCTCTTCGTTTACCCACGCCTTGTTGCATTTTATCAAGTTGACATATAGGGGACTGGGCAGAAATCACATTGCGTCAGCGTGGTCAAAAGTCCCCGCAATGCTTTGTTTTAAACGGACAGTCGGATTCCCCCGGTCTATACCAGTTCAAGCGCAATGGAAAGTGCAAAGCGGCACAGCTGAATGCACACTGCAAGGGAGTCATTCTTACTCCTGTCGTTTAACCACGCCTTTTTTTCATTTCTGCACGTTGACATTTACAGACCTGGGCAGAAATCACATTGCGTCAGCATGGTCAACGGCCCTAAAATGCATTGTTTTATTTGGAGAGTCGGATTCTCCCGGTCCATGCCAGTTGAAGCGCACCAGGCAGCGCAAGCGCCACACTGCTCTAGCCGCACCTCAAGAGAGCGATTGTTACTCGCTTTGTGTAGCCATGCCTTGTTGCATTTCTTCACGTTGACATTTAGAGCGCTGGGCAGAAGTCACATTACGTCAGCATGATCAAAAGTCTTCGCAAAGCTTTGTTTTAATGGACAGTTGGATTCCACCGGTCCATACCAAATGAAGCACAATGGATAGCACAAAGCGAAACTGCTCAATAAACTCTGCACGGGAGTCATTCTTACTCCTGTCCTTTATACCCACCTTTTTGCATTTCTTCACGTTGACATTTAGAGCACTGGCTCCCAGAATGCTTTGTTTCATTTGGACAGTGAATTCCGCCCGTCCATGCCAGTTGAGGCGTACCATACCGCGCAAGAGCTGCACTGCTCCAGCCGCACCTCACAGGAGTCACTCTTACACCTGTCCTTTATCCAGGCATTTCTTTATTTCATCACTTTGCCGTTTATAGCACTAGGCAGAAATCACATTGCGTCAGCATGGTGAACGGCCCGCGCAAATATTTGTTTTAAATGGACAGTCGGATTCCCCCGATCTATGCCAGTTGGAGTGCAGCAGACTGCGCAAGAGCCGCACTGCTCTAGTCGCACCTCGCGGGAGTCATTGTTACTCTCATCGCATTCACACCTTCTTGCATTTCTTCACGTTGATATTAAATAGCACTGGGCAGAAATCACATAGTGTCAGCATCGGCAACAGCCTTCACAATCGTTTTTTTTTAAGTGCACAGTGAGATTCCCGCGGTGCATGCCAGGTAAGCCACACCAGACAGTGCAGACCTGTTCTGCTCTAGTCGCACCTCATGGGAGTCATTGTTAGTCTCTTCGTTTACCCACGCCTTGTTGCATTTTATCAAGTTGACATATAGGGGACTGGGCAGAAATCACATTGCGTCAGCGTGGTCAAAAGTCCCCGCAATGCTTTGTTTTAAACGGACAGTCGGATTCCCCCGGTCTATACCAGTTCAAGCGCAATGGAAAGTGCAAAGCGGCACAGCTGAATGCACACTGCAAGGGAGTCATTCTTACTCCTGTCGTTTAACCACGCCTTTTTTTCATTTCTGCACGTTGACATTTACAGACCTGGGCAGAAATCACATTGCGTCAGCATGGTCAACGGCCCTAAAATGCATTGTTTTATTTGGAGAGTCGGATTCTCCCGGTCCATGCCAGTTGAAGCGCACCAGGCAGCGCAAGCGCCACACTGCTCTAGCCGCACCTCAAGAGAGCGATTGTTACTCGCTTTGTGTAGCCATGCCTTGTTGCATTTCTTCACGTTGACATTTAGAGCGCTGGGCAGAAGTCACATTACGTCAGCATGATCAAAAGTCTTCGCAAAGCTTTGTTTTAATGGACAGTTGGATTCCACCGGTCCATACCAAATGAAGCACAATGGATAGCACAAAGCGAAACTGCTCAATAAACTCTGCACGGGAGTCATTCTTACTCCTGTCCTTTATACCCACCTTTTTGCATTTCTTCACGTTGACATTTAGAGCACTGGCTCCCAGAATGCTTTCTTTCATTTGGACAGTGAATTCCGCCCGTCCATGGCAGTTGAGGCGTACCATACCGCGCAAGAGCTGCACTGCTCCAGCCGCACCTCACAGGAGTCACTGTTACACCTGTCCTTTATCCAGGCATTTCTTTATTTCATCACTTTGCCGTTTAGAGCACTAGGCAGAAATCACATTGCGTCAGCATGGTGAACGGCCCGCGTAATCATTTGTTTTAAATGGACAGTCGGATTCCCCCGATCTATGCCAGTTGGAGTGCAGTAGACTGCGCAAGAGCCGCACTGCTCTAGTCGCACCTCGAGGGAGTCATTGTTACTCTCATCGCATACACACCTTCTTGCATTTCTTCACGTGGACATTAAATAGCACTGGGCAGAAATCACATTGTGTCAGCATCGGCAACAGCCTTCACAATCATTTGTTTTAAGTGCACAGTGAGATTCCCCCGGTGCATGACAGGTAAACCACACCAGACAGTGCAAAGCTGTGCTGCTCTAGTCGCACCTCATGGGAGTCATTGTTAGTCTCTTCGTTTACCCACGCCTTGTTGATTTTATCAAGTTGACATATAGGGGACTGGGCAGAAATCACATTGCGTCAGCATGGTCAAAAGTCCCCGCAATGCTTTGTTTTAAATGGACAGTGGGATTCCCCCGGTCTATACCAGTTGAAGCGCAATGGAAAGTGCAAAGCGGCACAGCTGAATGCACACTGCAAGGGAGTCATTCTTACTCATGTCGTTTATCCACACCTTTTTTTCATTTTTTCACTTTGACATTTAGAGCACTGTGCGGAAATCACACTGCGTCAGCACGGTCAACGGCCCCCAAAATGCTTTGTTTTATTTGGGCATTTTATTTTACAGGAGGTATTCAGAGACATGGATTGGGAAGAATTGGGGATAAAAGTTAATCGAGAATAGCTTGGTAACTGGCGATTCGCTGATGACATTGCCTTGCTTAGTACCTCAGGGGACCAATTGCAATGCATGTTCAGTGACCTGGATAGGCAAAGCAGAAGAGTGGGTCTAAAAATTAATCTGCAGGAAACTAAAGTAATGCTTAACAGTCTCCGAAGAAAACCGCAATTTACAATAGGCAGCGAGGCACTGGAAGTCGTAAGGGAATACACCAACTTAGGTCAGGTAGTGACAGCGGATGCGGATCATGAGACAGAAATATTCAGAAGAACAAGAATGGGCTGGGGTGCGTTTGGCAGGCATTCTCAGATGATGAATAGCAGGTTGCCGTTATCCCCTCAAGAGGAAAGTATATAATACCTGTGTCTTACCAGCACTCACCTATGGGGCAGAAACCTTGAGGCTTACGAAAAGGGTTCTGCTCATATTGAGGACGACACAACGAGCTATGGAAAGAAGAATGATAGGTGTAACGTTCAAGGATAAGAAAAGAGCAGATTGGGTGAGGGAACAAACGCGACTTAATGACATCTTAGTTGAAATCAAGAAAAAGAAAGGGGCATGGGCAGGATACGTAATGAGGAGGGAAGATAACCGATGGTCATTGAGGGTTACGGAATGGATTCCAAGGGAAGAGAAGCTTAGCAGAGGGCGGCAGAAAGTTAGGCGGGCGCATGAGATTCAGAAGTTTGCGGGGACGACATGGCCACACTTAGTAAATGATCGGGGTTGTTGGAGATGTATGGGAGAGGCCTTTGCCCTGCAGTAGGCGTAACCAGGCTGATGCTGATGATGATTCCGCCGGTCCATGCCAGTTGAGGCACACAAGACCACGCAAGAGCCGCACTGCGATAGCCGCACCACAAGGGAGTCATTGTGACTCCTGTAGTTTATCCATGCCTTTTTTTATTTACTTCAGTTTCACGTTTAGAGCACTGGGCAGAAATCACATTGCGTCAGCATGGCCGGCGGCCCTCGCAATCATTTGTTTTAAATGGACAGTCGGATTCCCCCGATCTATGCCAGCTGGAGTGCAGCAGACTGTGCAAAAGCTGCACTGCTCTAGTCGCACCTCAAGGGAGTCATTGTTACTCTCACCGCTTACACACACCTTCTTGCATTCTTCACGTTGACAATAAATAGCACTGGGCAGAAATCACATAGTGTCAGCATCGGCAACAGCCTTCACAATCATTTGTTTTAAGTGCACAGTGAGATTCCCCCGGTGCATGCCAGGTAAGCCACACCAGACAGTGCAGAGCCGTGCTGCTCTAGTCGCACCTCATGGGAGTCATTGTTAGTCTCTTCGTTTACCCACGCCTTGATGATTTTATCAAGTTGACATATAGGGGACTGGGCAGAGATCACATTGCATCAGCATGGTCAAAAGTCCTCGCAATGCTTTGTTTTAAATGGACAGTCAGATTCTCCCGGTCCATACCAGTTGAAGCGCAACGGAAAGTGCAAAGCGGCACAGCTCAATCCACACTGCAAGGGAGTCATTCTTACTCCTGTCTTTTATCCACGCTTTTTTTTTTCATTTTTTCACTTGGACATTTAGAGCACTGTGCAGAAATCACACTGCGTCAGCATGCTCAACGGCCCCCAGAATGGTTTGTTTTATTTGGACAGTGGATTCTGTCAGTCCGTGCCAGTTCATTCGCACCAGACCGCGCAAGAGCTGCACTGCGCTAGCCGCACCTAAAGGGTGTCATAGTTACTCCTGTCGTTTATCCAGCCCTTTCCTTAATTTATTTATTTCACGTTTAAAGCACTAGGCAGAAATCAAATTGCGTCAGCATGGTCAACGGCCCTCGCAATCATTTGTTTTAAATGGACAGTCGGATTACCCCGATCTATCCCAGTTGAAGCGCACCAGGCAGCGCTAGAGCCGCACTGCTCTAGTCGCAGCTCAAGGGAGTCATTGTTACTCACTCATCTCCCCCACGCGTTGTTCTATTTCTTCAGGTTGACATTTTGGGCACTGGGCACAAATCACCTTGCATAAAAATGGTCAACCGCCCTCGCAATTATATCTTTTAAAAGCACAGTAAGATTCCCCCTGTGCATTCCAGTTGAACCACACCAGACAGTGCAAAGCAGCACTGTTCTAGCCGCACCTTAAGGGAGTCATTGTTACTAACGTCCTTCACCCACGCTTTGTTCCATTTCCTCACATTGACATTTAGAGCCCTGGGCACAAATCACATTGCGTCAGCATCGTCAAAAGTCCTTGCAATGCTTTGTTTTAAGTGGACAGTCAGTTTCAGCCGGTCCATGCCAGTTGATGCACAACAGATAGCATAAAGCGCCACTCCTGAATCCACACTGCAAGGGAGTCATTCTTACTCCTGTCGTTTAACCACGCCTTTTTTTCATTTCTGCACGTTGACATTTACAGACCTGGGCAGAAATCACATTGCGTCAGCATGGTCAACGGCCCTCAAAATGCATTGTTTTATTTGGAGAGTCGGATTCTCCCGGTCCATGCCAGTTGAAGCGCACCAGGCAGCGCAAGCGCCACACTGCTCTAGCCGCACCTCAAGAGAGCCATTGTTACTCGCTTTGTGTAGCCATGCCTTGTTGCATTTCTTCACGTTGACATTTAGAGCGCTGGGCAGAAGTCACATTACGTCAGCATGATCAAAAGTCTTCGCAAAGCTTTGTTTTAATGGACAGTTGGATTCCACCGGTCCATACCAAATGAAGCACAATGGATAGCACAAAGCGAAACTGCTCAATAAACTCTGCACGGGAGTCATTCTTACTCCTGTCCTTTATACCCACCTTTTTGCATTTCTTCACGTTGACATTTAGAGCACTGGCTCCCAGAATGCTTTGTTTCATTTGGACAGTGAATTCCGCCCGTCCATGCCAGTTGAGGCGTACCATACCGCGCAAGAGCTGCACTGCTCCAGCCGCACCTCACAGGAGTCACTCTTACACCTGTCCTTTATCCAGGCATTTCTTTATTTCATCACTTTGCCGTTTATAGCACTAGGCAGAAATCACATTGCGTCAGCATGGTGAACGGCCCGCGCAAATATTTGTTTTAAATGGACAGTCGGATTCCCCCGATCTATGCCAGTTGGAGTGCAGCAGACTGCGCAAGAGCCGCACTGCTCTAGTCGCACCTCGCGGGAGTCATTGTTACTCTCATCGCATTCACACCTTCTTGCATTTCTTCACGTTGACATTAAATAGCACTGGGCAGAAATCACATAGTGTCAGCATCGGCAACAGCCTTCACAATCGTTTTTTTTAAGTGCACAGTGAGATTCCCGCGGTGCATGCCAGGTAAGCCACACCAGACAGTGCAGACCTGTTCTGCTCTAGTCGCACCTCATGGGAGTCATTGTTAGTCTCTTCGTTTACCCACGCCTTGTTGCATTTTATCAAGTTGACATATAGGGGACTGGGCAGAAATCACATTGCGTCAGCGTGGTCAAAAGTCCCCGCAATGCTTTGTTTTAAATGGACAGTCGGATTCCCCCGGTCTATACCAGTTCAAGCGCAATGGAAAGTGCAAAGCGGCACAGCTGAATGCACACTGCAAGGGAGTCATTCTTACTCCTGTCGTTTAACCACGCCTTTTTTTCATTTCTGCACGTTGACATTTACAGACCTGGGCAGAAATCACATTGCGTCAGCATGGTCAACGGCCCTCAAAATGCATTGTTTTATTTGGAGAGTCGGATTCTCCCGGTCCATGCCAGTTGAAGCGCACCAGGCAGCGCAAGCGCCACACTGCTCTAGCCGCACCTCAAGAGAGCGATTGTTACTCGCTTTGTGTAGCCATGCCTTGTTGCATTTCTTCACGTTGACATTTAGAGCGCTGGGCAGAAGTCACATTACGTCAGCATGATCAAAAGTCTTCGCAAAGCTTTGTTTTAATGGACAGTTGGATTCCACCGGTCCATACCAAATGAAGCACAATGGATAGCACAAAGCGAAACTGCTCAATAAACTCTGCACGGGAGTCATTCTTACTCCTGTCCTTTATACCCACCTTTTTGCATTTCTTCACGTTGACATTTAGAGCACTGGCTCCCAGAATGCTTTCTTTCATTTGGACAGTGAATTCCGCCCGTCCATGCCAGTTGAGGCGTACCATACCGCGCAAGAGCTGCACTGCTCCAGCCGCACCTCACAGGAGTCACTCTTACACCTGTCCTTTATCCAGGCATTTCTTTATTTCATCACTTTGCCGTTTAGAGCACTAGGCAGAAATCATATTGCGTCAGCATGGTGAACGGCCCGCGTAATCATTTGTTTTAAATGGACAGTCGGATTCCCCCGATCTATGCCAGTTGGAGTGCAGCAGACTGCGCAAGAGCCGCACTGCTCTAGTCGCACCTCGAGGGAGTCATTGTTACTCTCATCGCATACACACCTTCTTGCATTTCTTCACGTTGACATTAAATAGCACTGGGCAGAAATCACATTGTGTCAGCATCGGCAACAGCCTTCACAATCATTTGTTTTAAGTGCACAGTGAGATTCCCCCGGTGCATGACAGGTAAACCACACCAGACAGTGCAAAGCTGTGCTGCTCTAGTCGCACCTCATGGGAGTCATTGTTAGTCTCTTCGTTTACCCCCGCCTTGTTGATTTTATCAAGTTGACATATAGGGGACTGGGCAGAAATCACATTGGGTCAGCATGGTCAAAAGTCCCCGCAATGCTTTGTTTTAAATGGACAGTCGGATTCCCCCGGTCTATACCAGTTGAAGCGCAATGGAAAGTGCAAAGCGGCAAAGCTGAATGCACACTGCAAGGGAGTCATTCTTACTCATGTCGTTTATCCACACCTTTTTTTCATTTTTTCACTTTGACATTTAGAGCACTGTGCAGAAATCACACTGCGTCAGCACGGTCAACGGCCCCCAAAATGCTTTGTTTTATTTGGGCATTTTATTTTACAGGAGGTATTCAGAGACATGGATTGGGAAGAATTGGGGATAAAAGTTAATCGAGAATAGCTTGATAACTCGCGATTCGCTGATGACATTGCCTTGCTTAGTACCTCAGGGGACCAATTGCAATGCATGTTCAGTGACCTGGATAGGCAAAGCAGAAGAGTGGGTCTAAAAATTAATCTGCAGGAAACTAAAGTAATGCTTAACAGTCTCCGAAGAAAACCGCAATTTACAATAGGCAGCGAGGCACTGGAAGTCGTAAGGGAATACACCAACTTAGGTCAGGTAGTGACAGCGGATGCGGATCATAAGACAGAAATATTCAGAAGAACAAGAATGGGCTGGGGTGCGTTTGGCAGGCATTCTCAGATGATGAATAGCAGGTTGCCGTTATCCCCTCAAGAGGAAAGTATATAATACCTGTGTCTTACCAGCACTCACCTATGGGGCAGAAACCTTGAGGCTTACGAAAAGGGTTCTGCTCATATTGAGGACGACGCAACGAGCTATGGAAAGAAGAATGATAGGTGTAACGTTCAAGGATAAGAAAAGAGCAGATTGGGTGAGGGAACAAACGCGACCCAATGACATCTTAGTTGAAATCAAGAAAAAGAAAGGGGCATGGGCAGGATACGCAATGAGGAGGGAAGATAACCGATGATCATTGAGGGTTACGGAATGGATTCCAAGGGAAGAGAAGCTTAGCAGAGGGCGGCAGAAAGGTAGGCGGGCGCATGAGATTCAGAAGTTTGCGGGGACGACATGGCCACACTTAGTACATGATCGGGGTTGTTGGAGATGTATGGGAGAGGCCTTTGCCCTGCAGTAGGCGTAACCAGGCTGATGCTGATGATGATTCCGCCGGTCCATGCCAGTTGAGGCACACAAGACCACGCAAGAGCCGCACTGCGATAGCCGCACCACGAGGGAGTCATTGTTACTCCTATCGTTTATCCGTCCTTTTTTTTAATTAATTCACTTTGACGTTTAGAGCACTGGGCAGAAATCACATTCCGTCAGCATGGTCGACGGCGCTCACAATCATTTGTTTTAATTGGACAGTCGGATTCCCCCGATCTATGCCAGCTGGAGTGCAGCAGACTGTGCAAATGCTGCGCTGCTCTAGTCACACCTCAAGGGTGTCATTGTTACTCTCATCGCTTACACACACCTTTTTTGCATTTCTTCACGTTGACATTAAATAGCACTGGGCAGAAATCACATTGTGTCAGCATGGTCAACGGCCTTCGCAATCATTTCTTTTCATGGCAGAGTTAGATTCCCCCGTTGCATGCCAGGTAAACCACACCAGACAGTGCAAAGCCGCGCTACTCTAGTCCCACCTCATGGGAGTCATTGTTAGTCTCTTCGTTTACCCTCGCCTTGTTGCATTTTATCACGTTGACATTTAGGGGACTGGGCAGAGATCACATTACGTCAGCATGATCAAAAGTCTTCGCAAAGCTTTGTTTTAATGGACAGTTGGATTCCACCGGTCCATACCAAATGAAGCACAATGGATAGCACAAAGCGAAACTGCTCAATAAACTCTGCACGGGAGTCATTCTTACTCCTGTCCTTTATACCCACCTTTTTGCATTTCTTCACGTTGACATTTAGAGCACTGGCTCCCAGAATGCTTTGTTTCATTTGGACAGTGAATTCCGCCCGTCCATGCCAGTTGAGGCGTACCATACCGCGCAAGAGCTGCACTGCTCCAGCCGCACCTCACAGGAGTCACTCTTACACCTGTCCTTTATCCAGGCATTTCTTTATTTCATCACTTTGCCGTTTAGAGCACTAGGCAGAAATCACATTGCGTCAGCATCGGCAAAAGCCTTCACAATCATTTGTTTTAAGTGCACAGTGAGATTCCCCCGGTGCATGCCAGGTAAGCCACACCAGACAGTGCAGAGCCGTGCTGCTCTAGTCGCACCTCATGGGAGTCATTGTTAGTCTCTTCGTTTACCCTCGCCTTGTTGATTTTATCAAGTTGACATATAGGGGACTGGGCAGAGATCACATTGCATCAGCATGGTCAAAAGTCCTCGCAATGCTTTGTTTTAAATGGACAGTCAGATTCTCGCGGTCCATACCAGTTGAAGCGCAACGGAAAGTGCAAAGCGGCACAGCTCAATCCACACTGCAAGGGAGTCATTCTTACTCCTGTCTTTTATCCACGCTTTTTTTTTCATTTTTTCACTTCGACATTTAGAGCACTGTGCAGAAATCACACTGCGTCAGCATGCTCAACGGCCCCCAGAATGGTTTGTTTTATTTGGACAGTGGATTCTGTCAGTCCATGCCAGTTCATTCGCACCAGACCGCGCAAGAGCTGCACTGCGCTAGCCGCACCTAAAGGGTGTCATAGTCACTCCTGTCGTTCATCCAGCCCTTTCCTTAATTTATTTATTTCACGTTTAAAGCACTAGGCAGAAATCAAATTGCGTCAGCATGGTCAACGGCCCTCGCAATCATTTGTTTTAAATGGACAGTCGGATTACCCCGATCTATCCCAGTTGAAACGCACCAGGCAGCGCTAGAGCCGCACTGCTCTAGCCGCAGCTCAAGGGAGTCATTGTTACTCACTTAACTCCCCCACGCATTGTTCTATTTCTTCAGGTTGACATTTAGGGCACTGGGCACAAATCACCTTGCATAAAAATGGTCAACCGCCCTCGCAATTATATCTTTTAAAGCACAGTAAGATTCCCCCTGTGCATTCCAGTTGAACCACACCAGACAGTGCAAAGCAGCACTGTTCTAGCCGCACCTAAAGGGAGTCATTGTTACTAACGTCCTTCACCCACGCTTTGTTCCATTTCCTCACATTGACATTTAGAGCCCTGGGCACAAATCACATTGCGTCAGCATCGTCAAAAGTCCTTGCAATGCTTTGTTTTAAGTGGACAGTCAGTTTCAGCCGGTCCATGCCAGTTGAAGCACAACAGATAGCATAAAGCGCCACTCCTGAATCCACACTGCAAGGGAGTCATTCTTACTCCTGTCCTTTAACCACGCCTTTTTTTTCATTTCTGCACGTTGACATTTACAGACCTGGGCAGAAATCACATTGCGTCAGCATGGTCAACGGCCCTCAAAATGCATTGTTTTATTTGGAGAGTCGGATTCTCCCGGTCCATGCCAGTTGAAGCGCACCAGGCAGCGCAAGCGCCACACTGCTCTAGCCGCACCTCAAGAGGGCCATTGTTACTCGCTTTGTGTAGCCATGCCTTGTTGCATTTCTTCACGTTGACATTTAGAGCGCTGGGCAGAAGTCACATTACGTCAGCATGATCAAAAGTCTTCGCAAAGCTTTGTTTTAATGGACAGTTGGATTCCACCGGTCCATACCAAATGAAGCACAATGGATAGCACAAAGCGAAACTGCTCAATAAACTCTGCACGGGAGTCATTCTTACTCCTGTCCTTTATACCCACCTTTTTGCATTTCTTCACGTTGACATTTAGAGCACTGGCTCCCAGAATGCTTTGTTTCATTTGGACAGTGAATTCCGCCCGTCCATGCCAGTTGAGGCGTACCATACCGCGCAAGAGCTGCACTGCTCCAGCCGCACCTCACAGGAGTCACTGTTACACCTGTCCTTTATCCAGGCATTTCTTTATTTCATCACTTTGCCGTTTAGAGCACTAGGCAGAAATCACATTGCGTCAGCATCGGCAACAGCCTTCACAATCATTTGTTTTAAGTGCACAGTGAGATTCCCCCGGTGCATGCCAGGTAAGCCACACCAGACAGTGCAGAGCCGTGCTGCTCTAGTCGCACCTCATGGGAGTCATTGTTAGTCTCTTCGTTTACCCTCGCCTTGTTGATTTTATCAAGTTGACATATAGGGGACTGGGCAGAGATCACATTGCATCAGCATGGTCAAAAGTCCTCGCAATGCTTTGTTTTAAATGGACAGTCAGATTCTCCCGGTCCATACCAGTTGAAGCGCAACGGAAAGTGCAAAGCGGCACAGCTCAATCCACACTGCAAGGGAGTCATTCTTACTCCTGTCTTTTATCCACGCTTTTTTTTTCATTTTTTCACTTCGACATTTTATGCACTGTGCAGAAATCACACTGCGTCAGCATGCTCAACGGCCCCCAGAATGGTTTGTTTTATTTGGACAGTGGATTCTGTCAGTCCATGCCAGTTCATTCGCACCAGACCGCGCAAGAGCTGCACTGCGCTTGCCGCACCTAAAGGGTGTCATAGTCACTCCTGTCCTTTATCCAGCCCTTTCCTTAATTTATTTATTTCACGTTTAAAGCACTAGGCAGAAATCAAATTGCGTCAGCATGGTCAACGGCCCTCGCAATCATTTGTTTTAAATGGACAGTCGGATTACCCCGATCTATCCCAGTTGAAGCGCACCAGGCAGCGCTAGAGCCGCACTGCTCTAGCCGCAGCTCAAGGGAGTCATTGTTACTCACTTAGCTCCCCCACGCCTTGTTCTATTTCTTCAGGTTGACATTTAGGGCACTGGGCACAAATCACCTTGCATAAAAATGGTCAACCGCCCTCGCAATTATATCTTTTAAAAGCACAGTAAGATTCCCCCTGTGCATTCCAGTTGAACCACACCAGACAGTGCAAAGCAGCACTGTTCTAGCCGCACCTCAAGGGAGTCATTGTTACTAACGTCCTTCACCCACGCTTTGTTCCATTTCCTCACATTGACATTTAGAGCCCTGGGCACAAATCACATTGCGTCAGCATCGTCAAAAGTCCTTGCAATGCTTTGTTTTAAGTGGACAGTCAGTTTCAGCCGGTCCATGCCAGTTGAAGCACAACAGATAGCATAAAGCGCCACTCCTGAATCCACACTGCAAGGGAGTCATTCTTACTCCTGTCGTTTAACCACGCCTTTTTTTCATTTCTGCACGTTCACATTTACAGACCTGGGCAGAAATCACATTGCGTCAGCATGGTCAACGGCCCTCAAAATGCATTGTTTTATTTGGAGAGTCGGATTCTCCCGGTCCATGCCAGTTGAAGCGCACCAGGCAGCGCAAGCGCCACACTGCTCTAGCCGCACCTCAAGAGGGCCATTGTTACTCGCTTTGTGTAGCCATGCCTTGTTGCATTTCTTCACGTTGACATTTGTAGCGCTGGGCAGAAGTCACATTACGTCAGCATGATCAAAAGTCTTCGCAAAGCTTTGTTTTAATGGACAGTTGGACTCCACCGGTCCATACCAAATGAAGCACAATGGATAGCATAAAGCGAAACTGCTCAATAAACTCTGCACGGGAGTCATTCTTACTCCTGTCCTTTATACCCACCTTTTTGCATTTCTTCACGTTGACATTTAGAGCACTGGCTCCCAGAATGCTTTGTTTCATTTGGACAGTGAATTCCGCCCGTCCATGCCAGTTGAGGCGTACCATACCGCGCAAGAGCTGCACTGCTCCAGCCGCACCTCACAGGAGTCACTCTTACACCTGTCCTTTATCCAGGCATTTCTTTATTTCATCACTTTGCCGTTTAGAGCACTAGGCAGAAATCACATTGCGTCAGCATGGTGAACGGCCCGCGTAATCATTTGTTTTAAATGGACAGTCGGATTCCCCCGATCTATGCCAGTTGGAGTGCAGCAGACTGCGCAAGAGCCGCACTGCTCTAGTCGCACCTCGAGGGAGTCATTGTTACTCTCATCGCATACACACCTTCTTGCATTTCTTCACGTTGACATTAAATAGCACTGGGCAGAAATCACATTGTGTCAGCATCGGCAACAGCCTTCACAATCATTTGTTTTAAGTGCACATTGAGATTCCCCCGGTGCATGACAGGTAAACCACACCAGACAGTGCAAAGCTGTGCTGCTCTAGTCGCACCTCATGGGAGTCATTGTTAGTCTCTTCGTTTACCCACGCCTTGTTGATTTTATCAAGTTGACATATAGGGGACTGGGCAGAAATCACATTGCGTCAGCATGGTCAAAAGTCCCCGCAATGCTTTGTTTTAAATGGACAGTCGGATTCCCCCGGTCTATACCAGTTGAAGCGCAATGGAAAGTGCAAAGCGGCACAGCTGAATGCACACTGCAAGGGAGTCATTCTTACTCATGTCGTTTATCCACACCTTTTTTTCATTTTTTCATTTTGACATTTAGAGCACTGTGCAGAAATCACACTGCGTCAGCACGGTCAACGGCCCCCAAAATGCTTTGTTTTATTTGGGCATTTTATTTTACAGGAGGTATTCAGAGACATGGATTGGGAAGAATTGGGGATAAAAGTTAATCGAGAATAGCTTGGTAACTCGCGATTCGCTGATGACATTGCCTTGCTTAGTACCTCAGGGGACCAATTGCAATGCATGTTCAGTGACCTGGATAGGCAAAGCAGAAGAGTGGGTCTAAAAATTAATCTGCAGGAAACTAAAGTAATGCTTAACAGTCTCCGAAGAAAACCGCAATTTACAATAGGCAGCGAGGCACTGGAAGTCGTAAGGGAATACACCAACTTAGGTCAGGTAGTGACAGCGGATGCGGATCATAAGACAGAAATATTCAGAAGAACAAGAATGGGCTGGGGTGCGTTTGGCAGGCATTCTCAGATGATGAATAGCAGGTTGCCGTTATCCCCTCAAGAGGAAAGTATATAATACCTGTGTCTTACCAGCACTCACCTATGGGGCAGAAACCTTGAGGCTTACGAAAAGGGTTCTGCTCATATTGAGGACGACACAACGAGCTATGGAAAGAAGAATGATAGGTGTAACGTTAAAGGATAAGAAAAGAGCAGATTGGGTGAGGGAACAAACGCGACTTAATGACATCTTAGTTGAAATCAAGAAAAAGAAAGGGGCATGGGCAGGATACGCAATGAGGAGGGAAGATAACCGATGGTCATTGAGGGTTACGGAATGGATTCCAAGGGAAGAGAAGCTTAGCAGAGGGCGGCAGAAAGTTAGGCGGGCGCATGAGATTCAGAAGTTTGCAGGGACGACATGGCCACACTTAGTACATGATCGGGGTTGTTGGAGATGTATGGGAGAGGCCTTTGCCCTGCAGTAGGCGTAACCAGGCCTATGCTGATGATGATTCCGCCGGTCCATGCCAGTTGAGGCGCACAAGACCACGCAATAGCCGCACTGCGATAGCCGCACCACGAGGGAGTCATTGTTACTCCTGTCGTTTATCCGTCCTTTTTTTAATTACTTCACTTTGACGTTTAGAGCACTGGGCAGAAATCACATTCCGTCAGCATGGTCGACGGCGCTCACAATCATTTGTTTAGATTGGACAGTCGGATTCCCCCGATCTATGCCAGCTGGAGTGCAGCAGACTGTGCAAATGCTGCGCTGCTCTAGTCACACCTCAAGGGTGTCATTGTTACTCTCATCGCTTACACACACCTTTTTTGCATTTCTTCACGTTGACATTAAATAGCACTGGGCAGAAATCACATTGTGTCAGCATGGTCAACGGCCTTCGCAATCATTTCTTTTCATGGCAGAGTTAGAGTCCCCCGTTGCATGCCAGGTAAACCACACCAGACAGTGCAAAGCCGCGCTACTCTAGTCCCACCTCATGGGAGTCATTGTTAGTCTCTTCGTTTACCCACGCCTTGTTGATTTTATCAAGTTGACATATAGGGGACTGGGCAGAAATCACATTGCGTCAGCATGGTCAAAAGTCCCCGCAATGCTTTGTTTTAAATGGACAGTCGGATTCCCCCGGTCTATACCAGTTGAAGCGCAATGGAAAGTGCAAAGCGGCACAGCTGAATGCACACTGCAAGGGAGTCATTCTTACTCATGTCGTTTATCCACACCTTTTTTTCATTTTTTCACTTTGACATTTAGAGCACTGTGCAGAAATCACACTGCGTCAGCACGGTCAACGGCCCCCAAAATGCTTTGTTTTATTTGGGCATTTTATTTTACAGGAGGTATTCAGAGACATGGATTGGGAAGAATTGGGGATAAAAGTTAATCGAGAATAGCTTGGTAACTCGCGATTCGCTGATGACATTGCCTTGCTTAGTACCTCAGGGGACCAATTGCAATGCATGTTCAGTGACCTGGATAGGCAAAGCAGAAGAGTGGGTCTAAAAATTAATCTGCAGGAAACTAAAGTAATGCTTAACAGTCTCCGAAGAAAACCGCAACTTACAATAGGCAGCGAGGCACTGGAAGTCGTAAGGGAATACACCAACTTAGGTCAGGTAGTGACAGCGGATGCGGATCATAAGACAGAAATATTCAGAAGAACAAGAATGGGCTGGGGTGCGTTTGGCAGGCATTCTCAGATGATGAATAGCAGGTTGCCGTTATCCCCTCAAGAGGAAAGTATATAATACCTGTGTCTTACCAGCACTCACCTATGGGGCAGAAACCTTGAGGCTTACGAAAAGGGTTCTGCTCATATTGAGGACGACACAACGAGCTATGGAAAGAAGAATGATAGGCGTAACGTTCAAGGATAAGAAAAGAGCAGATTGGGTGGGGAACAAACGCGACTTAATGACATCTTAGTTGAAATCAAGAAAAAGAAAGGGGCATGGGCAGGATACGCAATGAGGAGGGAAGATAACCGATGGTCATTGAGGGTTACGGAATGGATTCCAAGGGAACAGAAGCTTAGCAGAGGGCGGCAGAAAGTTAGGCGGGCGCATGAGATTCAGAAGTTTGCGGGGACGACATGGCCACACTTAGTACATGATCGGGGTTGTTGGAGATGTATGGGAGAGGCCTTTGCCCTGCAGTAGGCGTAACCAGGCTGATGCTGATGATGATTCCGCCGGTCCATGCCAGTCCATGCCATGCCTTAATGACCATCGGTTATCTTCCCTCCTCATTTCGTATCCTGCCCATGCCCATTTCTTTTTCTTGATTTCAACTAAGATGTCATTAACTCGCGTTTGTTCCCTCACCCAATCTGCTCTTTTCTTATCCTTTAACGTTACACCTATCATTCTTCTTTCCATAGCTCGTTGCGTCGTCCTCAATTTGAGCAGAACCCATTTCGTAAGCCTCCAGGTTTCTGCCCCATAGGTGAGTACTGGTAAGACACAGGTATTATATACTTTCCTCTTGAGGGGATAATGACAACCTGCTAATCATCATCTGAGAATGACTGCCAAACGCACCCCAGCCCATTCTTGTTCTTCTGAATATTTCTGTCTCATGATCCGCATCCGCTGTCACTACCTGCCCTAAGTTGATGTAATCCCTTACGACTTCTAGTGCCTCGCTGCCAATTGTAAATTGCTGTTTTCTTCCGAGACTGTTAAGCATTACTTGAGTTTCCTGCAGATTAATTTTTAGACCCACTCTTCTGCTTTGCCTATCCAGGTCAGTGAACATGCATTGCAATTGGTCCCCTGAGGTACTAAGGAAGGCAATGTCATCAGCGAATCGCGAGTTACTAAGCTATTCTCGATTAACTTTTATCCCCAAATCTTCCCAATCCATGTCTCTGAATACCTCCTGTAAAATAAAATGCCCAAATAAAACAAAGCATTTTGGGGGCCGTTGACCATGCTGACGCAATGTGATTTCTGCCCAGGTCTGTAAATGTCAACGTGCAGAAATGAAAAAAAGGCGTGGTTATACGACAGGAGTAAGAATGACTCCCTTGCAGTATGGATTCAGGAGTGGCGCTTTATGCTATCTGTTGTGCATCAACTCGCATGGACCGGGGGAATCCGACTGTCCATTTAAAACAAAGCATTGCGGGGACTTTTGACCATGCTGACGCAATGTGATTTCTGCCCAGTCCCCTATATGTCAACTTGATAAAATCAACAAGGTGTGGGTAAATGAAGAGACTAACAATGACTCCCATGAGGTGCGACTAGAGCAGCACAGCTTTGCACTGTCTGCTGTGGTTTACCTGTCATGCACCGGGGGAATCTCACTGTGCACTTAAAACAAATGATTGTGAAGGCTGTTGCCGATGCTGACACAATGTGATTTCTGCCCAGTGCTATTTATAGTCAACGTGAAGAAATGCAAGAAGGTGTGTATGCGATGAGAGTAACAATGACTCCCTCGAGGTGCGACTAGAGCAGTGCGGCTCTTGCGCAGTCTGCTGCACTCCAACTGGCATAGATCGGGGGAATCCGACTGTCCATTTAAAACAAATGATTACGCGGGCCGTTCACCATGCTGACGCAATGTGATTTCTGCCTAGTGCTCTAAACGGCAAAGTGATGAAATAAAGAAATGCCTGGATAAAGCACAGGTGTAAGAGTGACTCCTGTGAGGTGCGGCTGGAGCAGTGCAGCTCTTGCGCAGTATGGTACGCCTCAACTGGCATGGACGGGCGGAATTCACTGTCCAAATGAAACAAAGCATTCTGGGAGCCAGTGCTCTAAATGTCAACGTGAAGAAATGCAAAAAGGTGGGCATAAAGGACAGGAGTAAGAATGACTCCCGTGCAGAGTTTATTGAGCAGTTTCGCTTTGTGCTATCCATTGTGCTTCATTTGGTATGGACCGGTGGAATCCAACTGTCCATTAAAACAAAGCTTTGCAAAGACTTTTGATCATGCTGACGTAATGTGACTTCTGCCCAGCGCCCTAAATGTCAACGTGAAGAAATGCAACAAGGCATGGCTACACAAAGCGAGTAACAATGGCTCTCTTAAGGTGCGGCTAGAGCAGTGTGGCGCTTGCGCTGCCTGGTGCGCTTCAACTGGCATGGACCGGGAGAATCCGACTCTCGAAATAAAACAATGCATTTTGAGGGCCGTTGACCATGCTGACGCAATGTGATTTCTGCCCAGCTCTGTAAATGTCAACGTGCAGAAATGAAAAAAAAGGCGTGGTTAAAGGACAGGAGTAAGAATGACTCCCTTGCATGTGGATTCAGGAGTGGCGCTTTATGCTATCTGTTGTGCTTCAACTGGCATGGACCCTCTGAAACTGACTGTCCACTTAAAACAAAGCATTGCAAGGACTTTTGACGATGCTGACGCAATGTGATTTGTGCCCAGGGCTCTAAATGTCAATGTGAGGAAATGGAACAAAGCGTGGGTGAAGGACGTTAGTAACAATGACTCCCTTGAGGTGCGGCTAGAACAGTGCTGCTTTGCACTGTCTGGTGTGGTTCAACTGGAATGCACAGGGGGAATCTTACTGTGCTTTTAAAAGATATAATTGCGAGGGCGGTTGACCATTTTTATGCAAGGTGATTTGTGCCCAGTGCCCTAAATGTCAACCTGAAGAAATAGAACAAGGCGTGGGGGAGCTAAGTGAGTAACAATGACTCCCTTGAGCTGCGGCTAGAGCAGTGCGGCTCTAGCGCTGCCTGGTGCGCTTCAACTGGGATAGATCGGGGTAATCCGACTGTCCACTTAAAACAAATGATTGCGAGGGCCGTTGACCATGCTGACGCAATTTGATTTCTGCCTAGTGCTTTAAACGTGAAATAAATAAATTAAGGAAAGGGCTGGATAAACGACAGGAGTAACTATGACACCCTTTAGGTGCGGCTAGCGCAGTGCAGCTCTTGCGCGGTCTGGTGCGAATGAACTGGCATGGACTGACAGAATCCACTGTCCAAATAAAACAAACCATTCTGGGGGCCGTTGAGCATGCTGACGCAGTGCGATTTCTGCACAGTGCTCTAAATGTCGAAGTGAAAAAAAAGAAAAAAAAAGCGTGGATAAAAGACAGGAGTAAGAATGACTCCCTTGCAGTGTGGATTGAGCTGTGCCGCTTTGCACTTTCCGTTGCGCTTCAACTGGTATGGACCGGGAGAATCTGACTGTCCATTTAAAACAAAGCATTGCGAGGACTTTTGACCATGCTGATGCAATGTGATCTCTGCCCAGTCCCCTATATGGCAACTTGATAAAATCAACAAGGCGAGGGTAAACGAAGAGACTAACAATGACTCCCATGAGGTGCGACTAGAGCAGCACGGCTCTGCACTGTCTGGTGTGGCTTACCTGGCATGCACCGGGGGAATCTCACTGTGCACTTAAAACAAATGATTGTGAAGGCTGTTGCCGATGCTGACACAATGTGATTTCTGCCCAGTGCTCTAAACGTCAAACTGAAGTAATTAAAAAAAGGCATGGATAAACTACAGGAGTCACAATGACTCCCTTGTGGTGCGGCTATCGCAGTGCGGCTCTTGCGTGGTCTTGTGTGCCTCAACTGGCATGGACCGGCGCAATCATCATCAGCATCAGCCTGGTTACGCCTACTGCAGGGCAAAGGCCTCTCCCATACATCTCCAACAACCCCGATCATGTACTATGTGTGGCCTTGTCGTCCCTGCAAACTTCTTAATCTCATGCGCCCGCCTAACTTTCTGCCGCCTTCTGCTAAGCTTCCCTTCCCTTGGAATCCATTCCGTAACCCTCAATGACCATCGGTTATCTTCCCTCCTCATTGCGTATCCTGCCCATGCCCATTTCTTTTTCTTGATTTCAACTAAGATGTCATTAACTCGCGTTTGTTCCCTCACCCAATCTGCTCTTTTCTTATCCTTGAACGTTACACCAATCATTCTTCTTTCCATAGCTCGTTGCGTCGTCCTCAATTTGACCAGAACCCTTTTCGTAAGCCTCCAGGATTTTGCCCCATAGGTGAGTACTGGTAAGACACAGGTATTATATACTTTCCTCTTGGGGGGATAATGGCAACCTGCTAATCATCATCTGAGAATGCCTGCCAAACGCACCCCAGCCCATTCTTGTTCTTCTGAATATTTCTGTCTCATGATCCGCATCCGCTGTCACTACCTGCCCTAAGTTGATGTATTCCCTTACGACTTCCAGTGCCTCACTGCCAATTGTAAATTGCTGTTTTCTTCCGAGACTGTTAAGCATTACTTTAGTTTCCTGCAGATTACTTTTTAGACCCACTCTTCTGCTTTGTCTCTCCAGGTCAGTGAACATGCATTGCAATTGGTCCCCTGAGGTACTAATGAAGGCAATGTCATCAGCGAATCGCGAGTTACTAAGCTATTCTCGATTAACTTTTATCCCCAATTCTTCCCAATCCATGTCTCTGAATACCTCATGTAAAATAAAATGCCCAAATAAAACAAAGCATTTTGGGGGCCGTTGACCATGCTGACGCAGTGTGATTTCTGCACAGTGCTCTAAATGTCAACGTGACAAAATGAAAAAAAGCGTGGATAAACGACATGAGTAATGACTCCCTAGCAGTGTGCATTCAGCTGTGCCGCTTTGCACTTTCCGTTGTGCTTCAACTGGTATAGACCGGGGGAATCCTGCTGTCCATTTAAAACAAAGCATTGCGGGGACTTTTGACCATGCTGACGCAATGTGATTTCTGCCCAGTCCCCTATATGTCAACTTGATAAAATCAACAAGGCGTGGGTAAACGAAGAGACTAACAATGACTCCCATGAGGTGCGACTAGAGCAGCACGGCTCTGCACTGTCTGGTGTGGCTTACCTGGCATGCACCGGGGGAATCTCACTGTGCACTTAAAACAAATGATTGTGAAGGCTGTTGCCGATGCTGACACAATGTGATTTCTGCCCAGTGCTATTTAATGTCAACGTGAAGAAATGCAGGAAGGTGTGTGTAAGCTATGAGAGTAACAATGACTCCCTTGAGGTGCGACTAGAACAGTGCAGCTTTTGCACAGTCTGCTGCACTCCAACTGGCATAGATCGGGGGAATCCGACTGTCAATTTATAACAAATGATTGCGAGGGCCGTTGACCATGCTTACGCAATGTGATTTCTGCCCAATGCTCTAAACGTCAAAGTGAAGTAATTAAAAAAAAGGAAGGATAAACGACAGGAGTAACCATGACTCCCTTGTGGAGCGGCTATCGCAGTGCGGCTCTTGCGTGGTCTTGTGTGCCTCAACTGGCATGGACCGGCGGAATCAGCATCAGCCTGGTTACGCCTACTGCAGGGCAAAGGCCTCTCCCATACATCTCCAACAACCCCGATCATGTACTAAGTGTGGCCATGTCGTCCCTGCAAACTTCTTAATCTCATGCGCCCGCCTAACTTTCTGCCGCCCTCTGCTAAGCTCCCCTTCCCTTGGAATCCATTCCGTAACCCTTAATGACCATTGGTTATCTTCCCTCCTCATTTCGTGTCCTGCCCATGCCCATTTCTTTTTCTTGATTTCAACTAAGACATCATTAACTCGCGTTTGTTCCCTCACCCAATCTGCTCTTTTCTTATCCTTTAACATTACACCTATCATTCTTCTTTCCGTAGCTCGTTGCGTCGTCCTCAATTTGAGCAGAACCATTTTCGTAAGCCTCCAGGTTTCTGCCCCATAGTTGAGTACTGGTAAGACACAGGTATTATATACTTTCCTCTTGAGGGGATAATGGCAACCTGCTAATCATCATCTGAGAATGCCTGCCAAACACACCCCAGCCCATTCTTGTTCTTCTGAATATTTCTGTCTCATGATCCGCATCCGCTGTCACTACCTGCCCTAAGTTGATGTATTCCCTTACGACTTCTAGTGCCTCGCTGCCAATTGTAAATTGCTGTTTTCTTCCGAGACTGTTAAGCATTACTTTAGTTTCCTGCTGATTAATTTTTAGACCAACTCTTCTGCTTTGCCTATCCAGGTCAGTGAACATGCATTGCAATTGGTCCCCTGAGGTACTGAGGAAGGCAATGTCATCAGCGAATCGCGAGTTACTAAGCTATTCTCGATTAACTTTTATCCCCAATTCTTCCCAATCCATGTCTCTGAATACCTCCTGTAAAATAAAATGCCCAAATAAAACAAAGCATTTTGGGGGCCGTTGACCGTGCTGACGCAGTGTGATTTCTGCCCAGTCCCCTATATGTCAACTTGATCAAATGCAACAAGGCGTGGGTAAACGAAGAGACTAACAATGACTCCCTAGAGGTGCGACTAGAGCAGCACGGTTCTGCACTGTCTGGTGTGGTTTACCTGGCATGCACCGCGGGAATCTCACTGTGCACTTAAAACAAATGATTGTGAAGGCTGTTGCCAATGCTGACACTATGTGATTTCTGCCCAGTGCTATTTAATGTCAACGTGAAGAAATGCAAGAAGGTGTGCGTAAGCGAAGAGAGTAACAATGACTCCCTCGTGGTGCGACTAGAGCAGTGCGGCTCTTGCGCAGTCTGCTGCACTCCAACTGGCATAGATCGGGGCAATCCGACTGTCCATTTAAAACAAATGATTCGAGGGCCGTTCACCATGCTGACGCAATGTGATTTCTGCCTATTGCTCTAAACGGCAAAGTGATGAAATAAAGAAATGCCTGGATAAAGCACAGGTGTAAGAGTGACTCCTGTGAGGTGCGGCTGGAGCAGTGCAGCTCTTGCGCGGTATGGTACGCCTCAACTGGCATGGACGGGCGGAATTCACTGTCCAAATGAAACAAAGCATTCTGGGAGCCAGTGCTCTAAATGTCAACGTGAAGAAATGCAAAAAGGTGGGTATAAAGGACAGGAGTAAGAATGACTCCCATGCAGAGTTTATTGAGCAGTTTCGCTTTGTGCTATCCATTGTGCTTCATTTGGTATGGACCGGTGGGATCCAACTGTCCATTAAAACAAAGCTTTGCGAAGACTTTTGATCATGCTGACGTAATGTGACTTCTGCCCAGCGCTCTAAATGTCAACGTGAAGAAATGCAACAAGGCATGGCTACACAAAGCGAGTAACAATGGCTCTCTTGAGGTGCGGCTAGAGCAGTGTGGCGCTTGCGCTGCCTGGTGCGCTTCAACTGGCATGGACCGGGAGAATCCGACTCTCCAAATAAAACAATGCATTTTGAGGGCCGTTGACCATGCTGACGCAATGTGATTTCTGCCCAGGTCTGTAAATGTCAACGTGCAGAAATGAAAAAAAAGGCGTGGTTAAACGACAGGAGTAAGAATGACTCCCTTGCAGTGTGGATTCAGGAGTGGCGCTTTATGCTATCTGTTGTGCTTCAACTGGCATGGACCGGCTGAAACTGACTGTCCACTTAAAACAAAGCATTGCAAGGACTTTTGACGATGCTGACGCAATGTGATTTGTGCCCAGGGCTCTAAATGTCAATGTGAGGAAATGGAACAAAGCGTGAGTGAAAGACGTTAGTAACAATGACTCCCTTGAGGTGCGGCTAGAACAGTGCTGCTTTGCACTGTCTGGTGTGGTTCAACTGGAATGCACAGGGGGAATCTTACTGTGCTTTTAAAAGATATAATTGCGAGGGCGGTTGACCATTTTTATGCAAGGTGATTTGTGCCCAGTGCCCTAAATGTCAACCTGAAGAAATAGAACAAGGCGTGGGGGAGCTAAGTGAGTTACAATGACTCCCTTGAGCTGCGGCTAGAGCAGTGCGGCTCTAGCGCTGCCTGGTGCGCTTCAACTGGGATAGATCGGGGTAATCCGACTGTCCATTTAAAACAAATGATTGCGAGGGCCGTTGACCATGCTGACGCAATTTGATTTCTGCCTAGTGCTCTAAACGTGAAATAAATAAATTAAGGAAAGGGCTGGATAAACGACAGGAGTAACTATGACACCCTTGCGACAGGAGTAACTAGTACAGCTCTTGCGCGGTCTGGTGCGAATGAACTGGCATGGACTGACAGAATCCACTGTCCAAATAAAACAAACCATTCTGGGGGCCGTTGAGCATGCTGACGCAGTGTGATTTCTGCACAGTGCTCTAAATGACGAAGTGAAAAAATGAAAAAAAAAAGCGTGGATAAAAGACAGGAGTAAGAATGACTCCCTTGCAGTGTGGATTGAGCTGTGCCGCTTTGCACTTTCCGTTGCGCTTCAACTGGTATGGAGCGGGAGAATCTGACTGTCCATTGAAAACAAAGCATTGCGAGGACTTTTGACCATGCTGATGCAATGTGATCTCTGCCCAGTCCCCTATATGTCAACTTGATAAAATCAACAAGGCGTGGGTAAACGAAGAGACTAACAATGACTCCCATGAGGTGCGACTAGAGCAGCACGGCTCTGCACTGTCTCGTGTGGCTTACCTGGCATGCACCGGGGGAATCTCACTGTGCACTTAAAACAAATGATTGTGAAGGCTGTTGCCGATGCTGACACAATGTGATTTCTGCCCAGTGCTATTTAATGTCAACGTGAAGAAATGCAAGAAGGTGTGTGTAAGCTATGAGAGTAACAATGACTCCCTTGAGGTGCGACTAGAACAGTGCAGCTTTTGCACAGTCTGCTGCACTCCAGCTGGCATAGATCGGGGGAATCCGACTGTCCATTTAAAACGAATGATTGCGAGGGCCGTCGACCATGCTGACGCAATGTGATTTCTGCCCAGTGCTCTAAACGTGAAACTGAAGTAAATAAAAAAAGGCATGGATAAACTACAGGAGTCACAATGACTCCCTTGTGGTGCGGCTATCGCAGTGCGGCTCTTGCGTGGTCTTGTGTGCCTCAACTGGCATGGACCGGCGGAATCATCATCAGCGTCAGCCTGGTTACGCCTACTGCAGGGCAAAGGCCTCTCCCGTACATCTCCAACAACCCCGATCATGTACTATGTGTGGCCATGTCGTCCCTGCAAACTTCTTAATCTCATGCGCCCGCCTAACTTTCTGCCGCCCTCAGCTAAGCTTCCCTTCCCTTGGAATCTATTCCGTAACCCTTAATGACCATCGGTTATCTTCCCTCCTCATTTCGTATCCTGCCCATGCCCATTTCTTTTTCTTGATTTCAACTAAGATGTCATTAACTCGCGTTTGTTCCCTCACCCAATCTGCTCTTTTCTTATCCTTTAACGTTACACCTATCATTCTTCTTTCCATAGCTCATTGCGTCGTCCTCAATTTGAGCAGAACCCATTTCGTAAGCCTCCAGGTTTCTGCCCCATAGGTGAGTACTGGTAAGACACAGGTATTATATACTTTCCTCTTGAGGGGATAATGGCAACCTGCTAATCATCATCTGAGAATGCCTGCCAAACACACACCAGCCCATTCTTGTTCTCCTGAATATTTCTGTCTCATGATCCGCATCCGCTGTCACTACCTGCCCTAAGTTGATGTAATCCCTTACGACTTCTAGTGCCTCGCTGCCAATTGTAAATTGCTGTTTTCTTCCGAGACTGTTAAGCATTACTTTAGTTTCCTGCAGATTAATTTTTAGACCCACTCTTCTGCTTTGCCTATCCAGGTCAGTGAACATGCATTGCAATTGGTCCCCTGAGGTACTAAGGAAGGCAATGTCATCAGCGAATCGCGAGTTACTAAGCTATTCTCGATTAACTTTTATCCCCAAATCTTCCCAATCCATGTCTCTGAATACCTCCTGTAAAATAAAATGCCCAAATAAAATAAAGCATTTTGGGGGCCGTTGACCATCCTGACGCAATGTGATTTCTGCCCAGGTCTGTAAATGTCAACGTGCAGAAATGAAAAAAGGCGTGGTTAAACGACAGGAGTAAGAATGACTCCCTTGCAGTGTGGATTCAGGAGTGGCGCTTTATGCTATCTGTTGTGCATCAACTGGCATGGACCGGGGGAATCCGACTGTCCATTTAAAACAAAGCATTGCGGGGACTTTTGACCATGCTGACGCAATGTGATTTCTGCCCAGTCCCCTATATGTCAACTTGATAAAATCAACAAGGCGTGGGTAAACGAAGAGACTAACAATGACTCCCATGAGGTGCGACTAGAGCAGCACAGCTTTGCACTATCTGGTGTGGTTTACCTGTCATGCACCGGGGGAATCTCACTGTGCACTTAAAACAAATGATTGTGAAGGCTGTTGCCGATGCTGACACAATGTGATTTCTGCCCAGTGCTATTTAATGTCAACGTGAAGAAATGCAAGAAGGTGTGTATGCGATGAGAGTAACAATGACTCCCTCGAGGTGCGACTAGAGCAGTGCGGCTCTTGCGCAGTCTGCTGCACTCCAACTGGCATAGATCGGGGGAATCCGACTGTCCATTTAAAACAAATGATTACGCGGGCCGTTCACCATGCTGACACAATGTGAGTTCTGCCTAGTGCTCTAAACGCAAAGTGATGAAATAAAGAAATGCCTGGATAAAGGACAGGTGTAAGACTGACTCCTGTGAGGTGCGGCTGGAGCAGTGCAGCTCTTGCGCGGTATGGTACGCCTCAACTGGCATGGACGGGCGGAATTCACTGTCCAAATGAAACAAAGCATTCTGGGAGCCAGTGCTCTAAATGTCAACGTGAAGAAATGCAAAAAGGTGGGTATAAAGGACAGGAGTAAGAATGACTCCCGTGCAGAGTTTATTGAGCAGTTTCGCTTTGTGCTATCCATTGTGCTTCATTTGGTATGGACCGGTGGAATCCAACTGTCCATTAAAACAAAGCTTTGCGAAGACTTTTGATCATGCTGACGTAATGTGACTTCTGCCCAGCGCTCTAAATGTCAACGCGAAGAAATGCAACAAGGCATGGCTACACAAAGCGAGTAACAATGGCTCTCTTGAGGTGCGGCTAGAGCAGTGTGGCGCTTGCGCTGCCTGGTGCGCTTCAACTGGCATGGACCGGGAGAATCCGACTCTCCAAATAAAACAATGCATTTTGAGGGCCCTTGACCATGCTGACGCAATGTGATTTCTGCCCAGGTCGGTAAATGTCAACGTGCAGAAATGAAAAAAAAGGCGTGGTTAAACGACAGGAGTAAGAATGACTCCCTTGCAGTGTGGATTCAGGAGTGGCGCTTTATGCTATCTGTTGTGCTTCAACTGGCATGGACCGGCTGAAACTGACTGTCCACTTAAAACAAAGCATTGCAAGGACTTTTGACGATGCTGACGCAATGTGATTTGTGCCCAGGGCTCTAAATGTCAATGTGAGGAAATGGAACAAAGCGTGAGTGAAGGACGTTAGTAACAATGACTCCCTTGAGGTGCGGCTAGAACAGTGCTGCTTTGCACTGTCTGGTGTGGTTCAACTGGAATGCACAGGGGGAATCTTACTGTGCTTTTAAAAGATATAATTGCGAGGGCGGTTGACCATTTTTATGCAAGGTGATTTGTGCCCAGTGCCCTAAATGTCAACCTGAAGAAATAGAACAAGGCGTGGGGGAGCTAAGTGAGTAACAATGACTCCCTTGAGCAGCGGCTAGAGCAGTGCGGCTCTAGCGCTGCCTGGTGCGCTTCAACTGGGATAGATCGGGGTAATCCGACTGTCCATTTAAAACAAATGATTTCGAGGGCCGTTGACCATGCTGACGCAATTTGATTTCTGCCTAGTGCTTTAAACGTGAAATAAATAAATTAAGGAAAGGGCTGGATAAACGACAGGAGTAACTATGACACACTTTAGTTGCGGCTAGCGCAGTACAGCTCTTGCGCGGTCTGGTGCGAATGAACTGGCATGGACTGACAGAATCCACTGTCCAAATAAAACAAACCATTCTGGGGGCCGTTGAGCATGCTGACGCAGTGTGATTTCTGCACAGTGCTCTAAATGTCGAAGTGAAAAAATGAAAAAGAAGCGTGGATAAAAGACAGGAGTAAGAATGACTCCCTTGCAGTGTGGATTGAGCTGTGCCGCTTTGCACTTTCCGTTGCGCTTCAACTGGTATGGACCGGGAGAATCTGACTGTCCATTGAAAACAAAGCATTGCGAGGACTTTTGACCATGCTGATGCAATGTGATCTCTGCCCAGTCCCCTATATGTCAACTTGATAAAATCAACAAGGCGTGGGTAAACGAAGAGACTAACAATGACTCCCATGAGGTGCGACTAGAGCAGCACGGCTCTGCACTGTCTGGTGTGGCTTACCTGGCATGCACCGGGGGAATCTCACTGTGCACTTAAAACAAATGATTGTGAAGGCTGTTGCCGATGCTGACACAATGTGATTTCTGCCCAGTGCTATTTAATGTCAACATGAAGAAATGCAAGAAGGTGTGTGTAAGCTATGAGAGTAACAATGACTCCCTTGAGGTGCGACTAGAACAGTGCAGCTTTTGCACAGTCTGCTGCACTCCAGCTGGCATAGATCGGGGGAATCCGACTGTCCATTTAAAACAAATGATTGCGAGGGCCGTCGACCATGCTGACGCAATGTGATTTCTGCCCAGTGCTCTAAACGTGAAACTGAAGTAAATAAAAAAAGGCATGGATAAACTACAGGAGTCACAATGACTCCCTTGTGGTGCGGCTATCGCAGTGCGGCTCTTGCGTGGTCTTGTGTGCCTCAACTGGCATGGACCGGCGGAATCATCATCAGCATCAGCCTGGTTACGCCTACTGCAGGGCAAAGGCCTCTCCCGTACATCTCCAACAACCCCGATCATGTACTATGTGTGGCCATGTCGTCCCTGCAAACTTCTTAATCTCATGCGCCCGCCTAACCTTCTGCCGCCCTCTGCTAAGCTTCCCTTCCCTTGGAATCCATTCCGTAACCCTTAATGACCATCGGTTATCTTCCCTCCTCATTTCGTATCCTGCCCATGCCCATTTCTTGTTCTTGATTTTCACTAAGATGTCATTAACTCGCGTTTGTTCCCTCACCCAATCTGCTCTTTTCTTATCCTTTAACGTTACACCTATCATTCTTCTTTCCATAGCTCGTTGCGTCGTCCTCAATTTGAGCAGAACCCATTTCGTAAGCCTCCAGGTTTCTGCCCCATACGTGAGTACTGGTAAGACACAGGTATTATATAATTTCCTCTTGAGGGGATAATGGCAACCTGCTAATCATCATCTGAGAATGCCTGCCAAACGCACCCAAGCCCATTCTTGTTCTTCTGAATATTTCTGTCTCATGATCCGCATCCGCTGTCACTACCTGCCCTAAGTTGATGTAATCCCTTACGACTTCTAGTGCCTCGCTGCCAATTGTAAATTGCTGTTTTCTTCCGAGACTGTTAAGCATTACTTTAGTTTCCTGCAGATTATTTTTAGACCCACTCTTCTGCTTTGCCTATTCAGGTCAGTGAACATGCATTGCAATTGGTCCCCTGAGGTACTAAGGAAGGCAATGTCATCAGCGAATCGCGAGTTACTAAGCTATTCTCGATTAACTTTTATCCCCAAATCTTCCCAATCCATGTCTCTGAATACCTCCTGTAAAATAAAATGCCCAAATAAAACAAAGCATTTTGGGGGCCGTTGACCGTGCTGACGCAGTGTGATTTCTGCACAGTGCTCTAAATGTCAAAGTAAAGAAATGAAAAAAAGGTGTGGATAAACGACATGAGTAAGAATGACTCCCTTGCAGTGTGCATTCAGCTGTGCCGCTTTGCACTTTCCATTGCGCTTGAACTGGTATAGACCGGGGGAATCCGACTGTCGATTTAAAACAAAGCATTGCGGGGAGTTTTGACCACGCTGACGCAATGTGATTTCTGCCCAGTCCCCTATATGTCAACTTGATAAAATGCAACAAGGCGTGGGTAAACGAAGAGACTAACAATGACTCCCATGAGGTGCGACTAGAGCAGCACAGGTCTGCACTGTCTGGTGTGGCTTACCTGGCATGCACCGCGGGAATCTCACTGTGCACTTAAAACAAACGATTGTGAAGGCTGTTGCCGATGCTGACACTATGTGATTTCTGCCCAGTGCTATTTAATGTCAACGTGATGAAATGCAAGAAGGTGTGTATGCGATGAGAGTAACAATGACTCCCTCGAGGTGCGACTAGAGCACTGCGGCTCTTGCGCAGTCTGCTGCACTCCAACTGGCATAGATCGGGGGAATCCGACTGTCCATTTAAAACAAATAATTGCGCGGGCCGTTCACCATGCTGACGCAGTGTGATTTCTGCCTAGTGCTCTAAACGGCAAAGTGATGAAATAAAGAAATGCCTGGATAAAGGACAGGTGTAAGAGTGACTCCTGTGAGGTGCGGCTGGAGCAGTGCAGCTCTTGCGCGGTATGGTACGCCTCAACTGGCATGGACGGGCGGAATTCACTGTCCAAATGAAACAAAGCATTCTGGGAGCCAGTGCTCTAAATGTCAACGTGAAGAAATGCAAAAAGGTGGGTGTAAAGGACAGGAGTAAGAATGACTCCCGTGCAGAGTTTATTGAGCAGTTTCGCTTTGTGCTATCCATTGTGCTTCATTTGGTGTGGACCGGTGGAATCCAACTGTCCATTAAAACAAAGCTTTGCGAAGACTCTTGATCATGCTGACGTAATGTGACTTCTGCCCAGCGCTCTAAATGTCAACGTGAAGAAATGCAACAAGGCATGGCTACACAAAGCGAGTAACAATCGCTCTCTTGAGGTGCGGCTAGAGCAGTGTGGCGCTTGCGCTTCCTGGTGCGCTTCAACTGGCATGGACCGGGAGAATCCGACTCTCCAAATAAAACAATGCATTTTGAGGGCCGTTGACCATGCTGACGCAATGTGATTTCTGCCCAGGTCTGTAAATGTGAACGTGCAGAAATGAAAAAAAGGCGTGGTTAAACGACATGAGTAAGAATGACTCCCTTGCAGTGTGCATTCAGCTGTGCCGCTTTGCACTTTCCATTGCGCTTGAACTGGTATAGACCGGGGGAATCCGACTGTCCATTTAAAACAAAGCATTGCGGGGACTTTTGACCACGCTGACGCAATGTGATTTCTGCCCAGTCCCCTATATGTCAACTTGATAAAATGCAACAAGGCGTGGGTAAACGAAGAGACTAACAATGACTCCCATGAGGTGCGACTAGAGCAGCACAGGTCTGCACTGTCTGGTGTGGCTTACCTGGCATGCACCGGGGGAATCTCACTGTGCACTTAAAACAAATGATTGTGAAGGCTGTTGCCGATGCTGACACTATGTGATTTCTGCCCAGTGCTATTTAATGTCAACGTGAAGAAATGCAAGAAGGTGTGTGTAAGCGGTGAGAGTAACAACGACTCCCTTGAGGTGCGACTAGAGCAGTGCAGCTTTTGCACAGTCTGCTGCACTCCAGCTGGCATAGATCGGGGGAATCCGACTGTCCATTTAAAACAAATGATTGCGAGGGCCGTCGGCCATGCTGACGCAATGTGATTTCTGCCCAGTGCTCTAAACGTGAAACTGAAGTAAATAAAGAAAGGCATGGATAAACTACAGGAGTCACAATGACTCCCTTGTGGTGCGGCTATCGCAGTGCGGCTCTTGCGTGGTCTTGTGTGCCTCAACTGGCATGGACCGGCGGAATCATCATCAGCATCAGCCTGGTTACGCCTACTGCAGGGCAAAGGCCTCTCCCATACATCTCCAACAACCCCGATCATGTACTATGTGTGGCCATGTCGTCCCTGCAAACTTCTTAATCTCATGCGCCCGCCTAACTTTCTGCCGCCCTCTGCTAAGCTTCCCTTCCCTTGGAATCCATTCCGTAACCCTTAATGACCATCGGTTATCTTCCCTCCTCATTTCGTATCCTGCCCATGCCCATTTCTTTTTCTTGATTTCAACTAAGATATCATTAACTCGCGTTTGTTCCCTCACCCAATCTGCTCTTTTCGTATCCTTTAACGTTACACCTATCATTCTTCTTTCCATAGCTCGTTGCGTCGTCCTCAATTTGAGCAGAACCCATTTCGTAAGCCTCCAGGTTTCTGCCCCATAGGTGAGTACTGGTAAGACACAGGTATTATATACTTTCCTCTGGAGGGGATAATGGCAACCTGCTAATCATCATCTGAGAATGCCTGCCAAACGCACCCCAGCCCATTCTTGTTCTTCTGAATATTTCTGTCTCATGATCCGCATCCGCTGTCACTACCTGCCCTTAGTTGATGTATTCCCTTACGACTTCTAGTGCCTCGCTGCCAATTGTAAATTGCTGCTTTCTTCCGAGACTGTTAAGCATTACTTTAGTTTCCTGCAGATTAATTTTAGACCCACTCTTCTGCTTTGCCTATCCAGGTCAGTGAACATGCATTGCAATTGGTCCCCTGAGGTACTAAGGAAGGCAATGTCATCAGCGAATCGCGAGTTACTAAGCTATTCTCGATTAACTTTTATCCCCAAATCTTCCCAATCCATGTCTCTGAATACCTCCTGTAAAATAAAATGCCCAAATAAAACAAAGCATTTTGTGGGCCGTTGACCGTGCTGACGCAGTGTGATTTCTGCACAGTGCTCTAAATGTCAAAGTAAAGAAATGAAAAAAAGGTGTGGATAAACGACATGAGTAAGAATGACTCCCTTGCAGTGTGCATTCAGCTGTGCCGCTTTGCACTTTCCATTGCGCTTGAACTGGTATAGACCGGGGGAATCCGACTGTCGATTTAAAACAAAGCATTGCGGGGACTTTTGACCACGCTGACGCAATGTGATTTCTGCCCAGTCCCCTATATGTCAACTTGATAAAATGCAACAAGGCGTGGGTAAACGAAGAGACTAACAATGACTCCCATGAGGTGCGACTAGAGCAGCACAGGTCTGCACTGTCTGGTGTGGCTTACCTGGCATGCACCGCGGGAATCTCACTGTGCACTTAAAACAAACGATTGTGAAGGCTGTTGCCGATGCTGACACAATGTGATTTCTGCCCAGTGCTATTTAATGTCAACGTGATGAAATGCAAGAAGGTGTGTATGCGATGAGAGTAACAATGACTCCCTCGAGGTGCGACTAGAGCACTGCGGCTCTTGCGCAGTCTGCTGCACTCCAACTGGCATAGATCGGGGGAATCCGACTGTCCATTTAAAACAAATAATTGCGTGGGCCGTTCACCATGCTGACGCAATGTGATTTCTGCCTAGTGCTCTAAACGGCAAAGTGATGAAATAAAGAAATGCCTGGATAAAGGACAGGTGTAAGAGTGACTCCTGTGAGGTGCGGCTGGAGCAGTGCAGCTCTTGCGCGGTATGGTACGCCTCAACTGGCATGGACGGGCGGAATTCACTGTCCAAATGAAACAAAGCATTCTGGGAGCCAGTGCTCTAAATGTCAACGTGAAGAAATGCAAAAAGGTGGGTATAAAGGACAGGAGTAAGAATGACTCCCGTGCAGAGTTTATTGAGCAGTTTCGCTTTGTGCTATCCATTGTGCTTCATTTGGTATGGACCGGTGGAATCCAACTGTCCATTAAAACAAAGCTTTGCGAAGACTCTTGATCATGCTGACGTAATTTGACTTCTGCCCAGCGCTCTAAATGTCAACGTGAAGAAATGCAACAAGGCATGGCTACACAAAGCGAGTAACAATCGCTCTCTTGAGGTGCGGCTAGAGCAGTGTGGCGCTTGCGCTTCCTGGTGCGCTTCAACTGGCATGGACCGGGAGAATCCGACTCTCCAAATAAAACAATGCATTTTGAGGGCCGTTGACCATGCTGACGCAATGTGATTTCTGCCCAGGTCTGTAAATGTCAACGTGCAGAAATGAAAAAAAGGCGTGGTTAAACGACAGGAGTAAGAATGACTCCCTTGCAGTGTGCATTCAGCTGTGCCGCTTTGCACTTTCCATTGCGCTTGAACTGGTATAGACCGGGGGAATCCGACTGTCCATTTAAAACAAAGCATTGCGGGGACTTTTGACCACGCTGACGCAATGTGATTTCTGCCCAGTCCCCTATATGTCAACTTGATAAAATGCAACAAGGCGTGGGTAAACGAAGAGACTAACAATGACTCCCATGAGGTGCGACTAGAGCAGCACAGGTCTGCACTGTCTGGTGTGGCTTACCTGGCATGCACCGCGGGAATCTCACTGTGCACTTAAAACAAACGATTGTGAAGGCTGTTGCCGATGCTGACACTATGTGATTTCTGCCCAGTGCTACTTAATGTCAACGTGAAGAAATGCAAGAAGGTGTGAATGCGATGAGAGTAACAATGACTCCCGCGAGGTGCGACTAGAGCAGTGCGGCTCTTGCGCAGTCTGCTGCACTCCAACTGGCATAGATCGGGGGAATCCGACTGTCCATTTAAAACAAATAATTGCGCGGGCCGTTCACCATGCTGACGCAATGTGATTTCTGCCTAGTGCTATAAACGGCAAAGTGATGAAATAAAGAAATGCCTGGATAAAGGACAGGTGTAAGAGTGACTCCTGTGAGGTGCGGCTGGAGCAGTGCAGCTCTTGCGCGGTATGGTACGCCTCAACTGGCATGGACGGGCGGAATTCACTGTCCAAATGAAACAAAGCATTCTGGGAGCCAGTGCTCTAAATGTCAACGTGAAGAAATGCAAAAAGGTGGGTATAAAGGACAGGAGTAAGAATGACTCCCGTGCAGAGTTTTTTGAGCAGTTTCGCTTTGTGCTATCCATTGTCCTTCATTTGGTATGGACCGGTGGAATCCAACCGTCCATTAAAACAAAGCTTTGCGAAGACTTTTGATCATGCTGACGTAATGTGACTTCTGCCCAGCGCTCTAAATGTCAACGTGAAGAAATGCAACAAGGCATGGCTACACAAAGCGAGTAACAATGGCTCTCTTGAGGTGCGGCTAGAGCAGTGTGGCGCTTGCGCTGCCTGGTGCGCTTCAACTGGCATGGACCGGGAGAATCCGACTCTCCAAATAAAACAATGCATTTTGAGGGCCGTTGACCATGCTGACGCAATGTGATTTCTGCCCAGGTCTGTAAATGTCAACGTGCAGAAATGAAAAAAAGGCGTGGTTAAACGACAGGAGTAAGAATGACTCCCTTGCAGTGTGGATTCAGGAGTGGCGCTTTTTGCTATCTGTTGTGCATCAACTCGCATGGAGCGGCTGAAACTGACTGTCCACTTAAAACAAAGCATTGCAAGGACTTTTGACGATGCTGACGCAATGTGATTTGTGCCCAGGGCTCTAAATGTCAATGTGAGGAAATGGAACAAAGCGTGGGTGAAGGACGTTAGTAACAATGACTCCCTTGAGGTGCGGCTAGAACAGTGCTGCTTTGCACTGTCTGGTGTGGTTCAACTGGAATGCACAGGGGGAATCTTACTGTGCTTTTAAAAGATATAATTGCGAGGGCGGTTAACCATTTTTATGCAAGGTGATTTGTGCCCAGTGCCCTAAATGTCAACGTGAAGAAATAGAACAAGGCGTGGGGGAGCTAAGTGAGTAACAATGACTCCCTTGAGCTGCGACTAGAGCAGTGCGGCTCTAGCGCTGCCTGGTGCGCTTCAACTGGGATAGATCGGGGTAATCCGACTGTCCATTTAAAACAAATGATTGCGAGGGCCGTTGACCATGCTGACGCAATTTGATTTCTGCCTAGTGCTTTAAACGTGAAATAAATAAATTAAGGAAAGGGCTGGATAAACGACAGGAGTAACTATGACACCCTTTAGGTGCGGCTAGCGCAGTGCAGCTCTTGCGCGGTCTGGTGCGAATGAACTGGCATGGACTGACAGAATCCACTGTCCAAATAAAACAAACCATTCTGGGGGCCGTTGAGCATGCTGACGCAGTGTGATTTCTGCACAGTGCTCTAAATGTCGAAGTGAAAAAATGAAAAAAAAAGCGTGGATAAAAGACAGGAGTAAGAATGACTCCCTTGCAGTGTGGATTGAGCTGTGCCGCTTTGCACTTTCCGTTGCGCTTCAACTGGTATGGACCGGGAGAATCTGACTGTCCATTTAAAACAAAGCATTGCGAGGACTTTTGACCATGCTGATGCAATGTGATCTCTGCCCAGTCCCCTAAATGTCAACGTGATAAAATGCAACAAGGCGAGGGTAAACGAAGAGACTAACAATGACTCCCATGAGGTGGGACTAGAGTAGCGCGGCTTTGCACTGTCTGGTGTGGTTTACCTGGCATGCAACGGGGGAATCTAACTCTGCTATGAAAAGAAATGATTGCGAAGGCCGTTGACCATGCTGACACAATGTGATTTCTGCCCAGTGCTATTTAATGTCAATGTGAAGAAATGCAAAAAAGGTGTGTGTAAGCGATGAGAGTAACAATGACACCCTTGAGGTGTGATTAGAGCAGCGCAGCATTTGCACAGTCTGCTGCACTCCAGCTTGCATAGATCGGGGGAATCCGACTGTCCAATTAAAACAAATGATTGTGAGCGCCGTCGACCATGCTGACGGAATGTGATTTCTGCCCAGTGCTCTAAACGTCAAAGTGAAGTAAATAAATAAAAGGACGGATAAACGACAGGAGTAACAATGACTCCCTCGTGGTGCGGCTATCGCAGTGCGGCTATTGCGTGGTCTTGTGCGCCTCAACTGGCATGGACCGGCGGAATCATCATCAGCATAGGCCTGGTTACGCCTACTGCAGGGCAAAGGCCTCTCCCATACATCTCCAACAACCCCGATCATGTACTAAGTGTGGCCATGTCGTCCCCGCAAACTTCTGAATCTCATGCGCCCGCCTAACTTTCTGCCGCCCTCTGCTAAGCTTCTCTTCCCTTGGAATCCATTCCGTAACCCTCAATGACCATCGGTTATCTTCCCTCCTCATTGCGTATCCTGCCCATGCCCCTTTCTTTTTCTTGATTTCAACTAAGATGTCATTAAGTCGCGTTTGTTCCCTCACCCAATCTGCTCTTTTCTTATCCTTGAACGTTACACCTATCATTCTTCTTTCCATAGCTCGTTGTGTCGTCCTCAATATGAGCAGAACCCTTTTCGTAAGCCTCAAGATTTCTGCCCCATAGGTGAGTGCTGGTAAGACACAGGTATTATATACTTTCCTCTTGAGGGGATAACGGCAACCTGCTATTCATCATCTGAGAATGCCTGCCAAACGCACCCCAGCCCATTCTTGTTCTTCTGAATATTTCTGTCTTATGATCCGCATCCGCTGTCACTACCTGACCTAAGTTGGTGTATTCCCTTACGACTTCCAGTGCCTCGCTGCCTATTGTAAATTGCGGTTTTCTTCGGAGACTGTTAAGCATTACTTTAGTTTCCTGCAGATTAATTTTTAGACCCACTCTTCTGCTTTGCCTATCCAGGTCACTGAACATCCATTGCAATTGGTCCCCTGAGGTACTAAGCAAGGCAATGTCATCAGCGAATCGCGAGTTACCAAGCTATTCTCGATTAACTTTTATCCCCAATTCTTCCCAATCCATGTCTCTGAATACCTCCTGTAAAATAAAGTGCCCAAATAAAACAAAGCATTTTGGGGGGCGTTGACCGTGCTGACGCAGTGTGATTTCTGCACAGTGCTCTAAATGTCAAAGTGAAAAAATGAAAAAAAAAGCGTGGATAAAAGACAGGAGTAAGAATGACTCCCTTGCAGTGTGGATTGAGCTGTGCCGCTTTGCACTTTCCGTTGCGCTTCAACTGGTATGGACCGGGAGAATCTGACTGTCCATTTAAAACAAAGCATTGCGAGGACTTTTGACCATGCTGATGCAATGTGATCTCTGCCCAGTCCCCTATATGTCAACTTGATGAAATCAACAAGGCGAGGGTAAACGAAGAGACTAACAATGACTCCCATGAGGTGCGACTAGAGCAGCACGGCTCTGCACTGTCTTGTGTGGCTTACCTGGCATGCACCGGGGGAATCTCACTGTGCACTTAAAACAAATAATTGTGAAGGCTGTTGCCGATGCTGACACAATGTGATTTCTGCCCACTGCTATTTAATGTCAACGTGAAGAAATGCAAGAAGGTGTGTGTAGGCGGTGAGAGTAACAATGACTCCCTTGAGGTGCGCCTAGAGCAGTGCGGCTCTTGCGCAGTCTGCTGCACTCCAACTGGCATAGATCGGGGGAATCCGACTGTCAATTTATAACAAATGATTGCGAGGGCCGTTCACCATGCTTACGCAATGTGATTTCTGCCCAGTGCTCTAAACGTCAAAGTGAAGTAATTAAAGAAAAGGACGGATAAACGACAGGAGTAACCATGACTCCCTTGTGGAGCGGCTATCGCAGTGCGGCTCTTGCGTGGTCTTGTGTGCCTCAACTGGCATGGACCGGCGGAATCAGCATCAGCCTGGTTACGCCTACTGCAGGGCAAAGGCCTCTCCCATACATCTCCAACAACCCCGATCATGTACTAAGTGTGGCCATGTCGTCCCTGCAAACTTCTTAATCTCATGCGCCCGCCTAACTTTCTGCCGCCCTCTGCTAAGCTCCCCTTCCCTTGGAATCCATTCCGTAACCCTTAATGACCATTGGTTATCTTCCCTCCTCATTTCGTGTCCTGCCCATGCCCATTTCTTTTTCTTGATTTCAACTAAGACATCATTAACTCGCGTTTGTTCCCTCACCCAATCTGCTCTTTTCTTATCCTTTAACATAACACCTATCATTCTTCTTTCCATAGCTCGTTGCGTCGTCCTCAATTTGAGCAGAACCATTTTCGTAAGCCTCCAGGTTTCTGCCCCATAGTTGAGTACTGGTAAGACACAGGTATTATATACTTTCCTCTTGAGGGGATAATGGCAACCTGCTAATCATCATCTGAGAATGCCTGCCAAACACACCCCAGCCCATTCTTGTTCTTCTGAATATTTCTGTCTCATGATCCGCATCCGCTGTCACTACCTGCCCTAAGTTGATGTATTCCCTTACGACTTCTAGTGCCTCGCTGCCAATTGTAAATTGCTGTTTTCTTCCGAGACTGTTAAGCATTACTTTGGTTTCCTGCTGATTCATTTTTAGACCCACTCTTCTGCTTTGCCTATCCAGGTCAGTGAACATGCATTGCAATTGGTCCCCTGAGGTACTGAGGAAGGCAATGTCATCAGCGAATCGCGAGTTACTAAGCTATTCTCGATTAACTTTTATCCCCAATTCTTCCCAATCCATGTCTCTGAATACCTCCTGTAAAATAAAATGCCCAAATAAAACAAAGCATTTTGGGGGCCGTTGACCGTGCTGACGCAGTGTGATTTCTGCCCAGTCCCCTATATGTCAACTTGATAAAATGCAACAAGGCGTGGGTAAACGAAGAGACTAACAATGACTCCCATGAGGTGCGACTAGAGCAGCACGGTTCTGCACTGTCTGGTGTGGTTTACCTGGCATGCACCGCGGGAATCTCACTGTGCACTTAAAACAAATGATTGTGAAGGCTGTTGCCGATGCTGACACTATGTGATTTCTGCCCAGTGCTATTTAATGTCAACGTGAAGAAATGCAAGAAGGTGTGCGTAAGCGAAGAGAGTAACAATGACTCCCTCGTGGTGCGACTAGAGCAGTGCGGCTCTTGCGCAGTCTGCTGCACTCCAACTGGCATAGATCGGGGGAATCCGACTGTCCATTTAAAACAAATGATTCGAGGGCCGTTCACCATGCTGACGCAATGTGATTTCTGCCTAGTGCTCTAAACGGCAAAGTGATGAAATAAAGAAATGCCTGGATAAAGGACAGGTGTAAGAGTGACCCCTGTGAGGTGCGGCTGGAGCAGTGCAGCTCTTGCACGGTATGGTACGCCTCAACTGGCATGGACCGGTGGAATTCACTGTCCAAATGAAACAAAGCATTCTGGGGGCCAGTGCTCTAAAGGTCAACGTGAAGAAATGCAAAAAGGTGGGTATAAAGGACAGGAGTAAGAATGACTCCCGTGCAGAGTTTATTGAGCAGTTTCGCTTTGTGCTATCCATTGTGCTTCATTTGGTATGGACCGGTGGAATCCAACTGTCCATTAAAACAAAGCTTTGCGAAGACGTTTGATCATGCTGACGTAATGTGACTTCTGCCCAGCGCTCTAAATGTCAACGTGAAGAAATGCAACAAGGCATGGCTACACAAAGCGAGTAACAATGGCTCTCTTGAGGGGCGGCTAGAGCAGTGTGGCGCTTGCGCTGCTTGGTGCGCTTCAACTGGCATGGACCGGGAGAATCCGACTCTCCAAATAAAACAATGCATTTTGAGGGCCGTTGACCATGCTGACGCAATGTGATTTCTGCCCAGGTCTGTAAATGTCAACGTGAAGAAATGAAAAAAAGGCGTGGTTAAACGACAGGAGTAACTATGACACCCTTTAGGTGCGGCTAGCGCAGTACAGCTCTTGCGCGGTCTGGTGCGAATGAACTGGCATGGACTGACAGAATCCACTGTCCAAATAAAACAAACCATTCTGGGGGCCGTTGAGCATGCTGACGCAGTGTGATTTCTGCACAGTGCTCTAAATGTCGAAGTGAAAAAATGAAAAAAAAAAGCGTGGATAAAAGACAGGAGTAAGAATGACTCCCTTGCAGTGTGGATTGAGCTGTGCCGCTTTGCACTTTCCGTTGCGCTTCAACTGGTATGGACCGGGAGAATCTGACTGTCCATTGAAAACAAAGCATTGCGAGGACTTTTCACCATGCTGATGCAATGTGATCTCTGCCCAGTCCCCTATATGTCAACTTGATAAAATCAACAAGGCGTGGGTAAACGAAGAGACTAACAATGACTCCCATGAGGTGCGACTAGAGCAGCACGGCTCTGCACTGTCTGGTGTGGCTTACCTGGCATGCACCGGGGGAATCTCACTGTGCACTTAAAACAAATGATTGTGAAGGCTGTTGCCGATGCTGACACTATGTGATTTCTGCCCAGTGCTATTTAATGTCAACGTGAAGAAATGCAAGAAGGTGTGTGCAAGCGGTGAGAGTAACAATGACTCCCTTGAGGTACGACTAGAGCAGTGCAGCTTTTGCACAGTCTGCTGCACTCCAGCTGGCATAGATCGGGGGAATCCGACTGTCCATTTAAAACAAATGATTGCGAGGGCCGTCGGCCATGCTGACGCAATGTGATTTCTGCCCAGTGCTCTAAACGTGAAACTGAAGTAAATAAAAAAAGGCATGGATATACTACAGGAGTCACAATGACTCCCTTGTGGTGCGGCTATCGCAGTGCGGCTCTTGCGTGGTCTTGTGTGCCTCAACTGGCATGGACCGGCGGAATCATCATCAGCATCAGCCTGGTTACGCCTACTGCAGGGCAAAGGCCTCTCCCATACATCTCCAACAACCCCGATCATGTACTATGTGTGGCCATGTCGTCCCTGCAAACTTCTTAATCTCATGCGCCCGCCTAACTTTCTGCCGCCCTCTGCTAAGCTTCCCTTCCCTTGGAATCCATTCCGTAACCCTTAATGACCATCGGTTATCTTCCCTCCTCATTTCGTGTCCTGCCCATGCCCATTTCTTTTTCTTGATTTCAACTAAGACATCATTAACTCGCGTTTGTTCCCTCACCCAATCTGCTCTTTTCTTATCCTTTAACATTACACCTATCATTCTTCTTTCCATAGCTCGTTGCGTCGTCCTCAATTTGAGCAGAACCATTTTCGTAAGCCTCCAGGTTTCTGCCCCATAGTTGAGTACTGGTAAGACACAGGTATTATATACTTTCCTCTTGAGGGGATAATGGCAACCTGCTAATCATCATCTGAGAATGCCTGCCAAACACACCCCAGCCCATTCTTGTTCTTCTGAATATTTCTGTCTCATGATCCGCATCCGCTGTCACTACCTGCCCTAAGTTGATGTATTCCCTTACGACTTCTAGTGCCTCGCTGCCAATTGTAAATTGCTGTTTTTTTCCGAGACTGTTAAGCATTACTTTAGTTTCCTGCTGATTAATTTTTAGACCCACTCTTCTGCTTTGCCTATCCAGGTCAGTGAACATGCATTGCAATTGGTCCCCTGAGGTACTGAGGAAGGCAATGTCATCAGCGAATCGCGAGTTACTAAGCTATTCTCGATTAACTTTTATCCCCAATTCTTCCCAATCCATGTCTCTGAATACCTCCTGTAAAATAAAATGCCCAAATAAAACAAAGCATTTTGGGGGCCGCTGACCGTGCCGACGCAGTGTGATTTCTGCACAGTGCTCTAAATGTCAAAGTAAAGAAATGAAAAAAAAGGTGTGGATAAACGACATGAGTAAGAATGACTCCCTTGCAGTGTGCATTCAGCTGTGCCGCTTTGCACTTTCCATTGCGCTTGAACTGGTATAGACCGGGGGAATCCGACTGTCGATTTAAAACAAAGCATTGCGGGGACTTTTGACCACGCTGACGCAATGTGATTTCTGCCCAGTCCCCTATATGTCAACTTGATAAAATCAACAAGGCGTGGGTAAACGAAGAGACTAACAATGACTCCCATGAGGTGCGACTAGAGCAGCACGGTTCTGCACTGTCTGGTGTGGTTTACCTGGCATGCACCGCGGGAATCTCACTGTGGACTTAAAACAAATGATTGTGAAGGCTGTTGCCGATGCTGACACAATGTGATTTCTGCCCAGTGCTATTTAATGTCAACGTGAAGAAATGCAAGAAGGTGTGTATGCGATGAGAGTAACAATGACTCCCTCGAGGTGCGACTAGAGCAGTGCGGCTCTTGCGCAGTCTGCTGCACTCCAACTGGCATAGATCGGGGGAATCCGACTGTCCATTTAAAACAAATGATTACGCGGGCCGTTCACCATGCTGACGCAATGTGATTTCTGCCTAGTGCTCTAAACGGCAAAGTGATGAAATAAAGAAATGCCTGGATAAAGGACAGGTGTAAGAGTGACTCCTGTGAGGTGCGGCTGGAGCAGTGCAGCTCTTGCGCGGTGTGGTACGCCTCAACTGGCATGGACGGGCGGAATTCACTGTCCAAATGAAACAAAGCATTCTGGGAGCCAGTGCTCTAAATGTCAACGTGAAGAAATGCAAAAAGGTGGGTATAAAGGACAGGAGTAAGAATGACTCCCGTGCAGAGTTTATTGAGCAGTTTCGCTTTGTGCTATCCATTGTGCTTCATTTGGTATGGACCGGTGGAATCCAACTGTCCATTAAAACAAAGCTTTGCGAAGACTTTTGATCATGCTGACGTAATGTGACTTCTGCCCAGCGCCCTAAATGTCAACGTGAAGAAATGCAACAAGGCATGGCTACACAAAGCGAGTAACAATGGCTCTCTTAAGGTGCGGCTAGAGCAGTGTGGCGCTTGCGCTGCCTGGTGCGCTTCAACTGGCATGGACCGGGAGAATCCGACTCTCGAAATAAAACAATGCATTTTGAGGGCCGTTGACCATGCTGACGCAATGTGATTTCTGCCCAGGTCTGTAAATGTCAACGTGCAGAAATGAAAAAAAAGGCGTGGTTAAAGGACAGGAGTAAGAATGACTCCCTTGCAGTGTGGATTCAGGAGTGGCGCGTTATGCTATCTGTTGTGCTTCAACTGGCATGGACCGGCTGAAACTGACTGTCCACCTAAAACAAAGCATTGCAAGGACTTTTGACGATGCTGACGCAATGTGATTTGTGCCCAGGGCTCTAAATGTCAATGTGAGGAAATGGAACAAAGCGTGGGTGAAGGACGTTAGTAACAATGACTCCCTTGAGGTGCGGCTAGAACAGTGCTGCTTTGCACTGTCTGGTGTGGTTCAACTGGAATGCACAGGGGGAATCTTACTGTGCTTTAAAAGATATAATTGCGAGGGCGGTTGACCATTTTTATGCAAGGTGATTTGTGCCCAGTGCCCTAAATGTCAACCTGAAGAAATAGAACAATGCGTGGGGGAGTTAAGTGAGTAACAATGACTCCCTTGAGCTGCGGCTAGAGCAGTGCGGCTCTAGCGCTGCCTGGTGCGTTTCAACTGGGATAGATCGGGGTAATCCGACTGTCCATTTAAAACAAATGATTGCGAGGGCCGTTGACCATGCCGACGCAATTTGATTTCTGCCTAGTGCTTTAAACGTGAAATAAATAAATTAAGGAAAGGGCTGGATAAACGACAGGAGTAACTATGACACCCTTTAGGTGCGGCTAGCGCAGTGCAGCTCTTGCGCGGTCTGGTGCGAATGAACTGGCACGGACTGACAGAATCCACTGTCCAAATAAAACAAACCATTCTGGGGGCCGTTGAGCATGCTGACGCAGTGTGATTTCTGCACAGTGCTCTAAATGTCGAAGTGAAAAAATGAAAAAAAAAGCGTGGATAAAAGACAGGAGTAAGAATGACTCCCTTGGAGTGTGGATTGAGCTGTGCCGCTTTGCACTTTCCGTTGCGCTTCAACTGGTATGGACCGGGAGAATCTGACTGTCCATTTAAAACAAAGCATTGCGAGGACTTTTGACCATGCTGATGCAATGTGATCTCTGCCCAGTCCCCTATATGTCAACTTGATAAAATCATCAAGGCGTGGGTAAACGAAGAGACTAACAATGACTCCCATGAGGTGCGACTAGAGCAGCACGGCTCTGCACTGTCTGGTGTGGCTTACCTGGCATGCACCGGGGGAATCTCACTGTGCACTTAAAACAAATGATTGTGAAGGCTGTTGCCGATGCTGACACTATGTGATTTCTGCCCAGTGCTATTTAATGTCAACGTGAAGAAATGCAAGAAGGTGTGTGTAAGCGGTGAGAGTAACAATGACTCCCTTGAGGTGCGACTAGAGCAGTGCAGCTTTTGCACAGTCTGCTGCACTCCAGCTGGCATAGATCGGGGGAATCCGACTGTCCATTTAAAACAAATGATTGCGAGGGCCGTCGGCCATGCTGACGCAATGTGATTTCTGCCCAGTGCTCTAAACGTGAAACTGAAGTAAATAAAAAAGGCATGGATAAACTACAGGAGTCACAATGACTCCCTTGTGGTGCGGCTATCGCAGTGCGGCTCTTGCGTGGTCTTGTGTGCCTCAACTGGCATGGACCGGCTGAATCATCATCAGCATCAGCCTGGTTACGCCTACTGCAGGGCAAAAGCCTCTCCCATACATCTCCAACAACCCCGATCATGTACTATGTGTGGCCATGTCGTCCCTGCAAACTTCTTAATCTCATGCGCCCGCCTAACTTTCTGCCGCCCTCTGCTAAGCTTCCCTTCCCTTGGAATCCGTTCCGTAACCCTTAATGACCATCGGTTATCTTCCCTCCTCATTTCGTATCCTGCCCATGCCCATTTCATTTTCTTGATTTCAACTAAGATGTCATTAACTCGCGTTTGTTCCCTCACCCAATCTGCTCTTTTCTTATCCTTTAACGTTACACCTATCATTCTTCTTTCCATAGCTCGTTGCGTCGTCCTCAATTTGAGCAGAACCCATTTCGTAAGCCTCCAGGTTTCTGCCCCATAGGTGAGTACTGGTAAGACACAGGTATTATATACTTTCCTCTGGGGGGGATAATGGCAACCTGCTAATCATCATCTGAGAATGCCTGCCAAACGCACCCCAGCCCATTCTTGTTCTTCTGAATATTTCTGTCTCATGATCCGCATCCGCTGTCACTACCTGCCCTAAGTTGATGTATTCCCTTACGACTTCTAGTGCCTCGCTGCCAATTGTAAATTGCTGTTTTCTTCCGAGACTGTTAAGCATAACTTTAGTTTCCTGCAGATTAATTTTAGACCCACTCTTCTGCTTTGCCTATCCAGGTCAGTGAACATGGATTGCAATTGGTCCCCTGAGGTACTAAGGAAGGCAATGTCATCAGCGAATCGCGAGTTACTAAGCTATTCTCGATTAACTTTTATCCCCAAATCTTCCCAATCCATGTCTCTGAATACCTCCTGTAAAATAAAATGCCCAAATAAAACAAAGCATTTTGGGGGCCGTTGACCGTGCTGACGCAGTGTGATTTCTGCACAGTGCTCTAAATGTCAAAGTAAAGAAATGAAAAAAAGGTGTGGATAAACGACATGAGTAAGAATGACTCCCTTGCAGTGTGCATTCAGCTGTGCCGCTTTGCACTTTCCATTGCGCTTGAACTGGTATAGACCGGGGGAATCCGACTGTCGATTTAAAACAAAGCATTGCGGGGACTTTTGACCACGCTGACGCAATGTGATTTCTGCCCAGTCCCCTATATGTCAACTTGATAAAATGCAACAAGGCGTGGGTAAACGAAGAGACTAACAATGACTCCCATGAGGTGCGACTAGAGCAGCACAGGTCTGCACTGTCTGGTGTGGCTTACCTGGCATGCACCGCGGGAATCTCACTGTGCACTTAAAACAAACGATTGTGAAGGCTGTTGCCGATGCTGACACTATGTGATTTCTGCCCAGTGCTATTTAATGTCAACGTGATGAAATGCAAGAAGGTGTGTATGCGATGAGAGTAACAATGACTCCCTCGAGGTGCGACTAGAGCAGTGCGGCTCTTGCGCAGTCTGCTGCACTCCAACTGGCATAGATCGGGGGACTCCGACTGTCCATTTAAAACAAATAATTGCGTGGGCCGTTCACCATGCTGACGCAATGTGATTTCTGCCTAGTGCTCTAAACGGCAAAGTGATGAAATAAAGAAATGCCTGGATAAAGGACAGGTGTAAGAGTGACTCCTGTGAGGTGCGGCTGGAGCAGTGCAGCTCTTGCGCGGTATGGTACGCCTCAACTGGCATGGACGGGCGGAATTCACTGTCCAAATGAAACAAAGCATTCTGGGAACCAGTGCTCTAAATGTCAACGTGAAGAAATGCAAAAAGGTGGGTATAAAGGACAGGAGTAAGAATGACTCCCGTGCAGAGTTTATTGAGCAGTTTCGCTTTGTGCTATCCATTGTGCTTCATTTGGTATGGACCGGTGGAATCCAACTGTCCATTAAAACAAAGCTTTGCGAAGACTTTTGATCATGCTGACGTAATGTGACTTCTGCCCAGCGCCCTAAATGTCAACGTGAAGAAATGCAACAAGGCATGGCTACACAAAGCGAGTAACAATGGCTCTCTTAAGGTGCGGCTAGAGCAGTGTGGCGCTTGCGCTGCCTGGTGCGCTTCAACTGGCATGGACCGGGAGAATCCGACTCTCGAAATAAAACAATGCATTTTGAGGGCCGTTGACCATGCTGACGCAATGTGATTTCTGCCCAGGTCTGTAAATGTCAACGTGCAGAAATGAAAAAAAGGCGTGGTTAAAGGACAGGAGTAAGAATGACTCCCTTGCAGTGTGAATTCAGGAGTGGCGCGTTATGCTATCTGTTGTGCTTCAACTGGCATGGACCGGCTGAAACTGACTGTCCACCTAAAACAAAGCATTGCAAGGACTTTTGACGATGCTGACGCAATGTGATTTGTGCCCAGGGCTCTAAATGTCAATGTGAGGAAATGGAACAAAGCGTGGGTGAAGGACGTTAGTAACAATGACTCCCTTGAGGTGCGGCTAGAACAGTGCTGCTTTGCACTGTCTGGTGTGGTTCAACTGGAATGCACAGGGGGAATCTTACTGTGCTTTTAAAAGATATAATTGCGAGGGCGGTTGACCATTTTTATGCAAGGTGATTTGTGCCCAGTGCCCTAAATGACAACCTGAAGAAATAGAACAAGGCGTGGGGGAGCTAAGTGAGTAACAATGACTCCCTTGAGCTGCGACTAGAGCAGTGCGGCTCTAGCGCTGCCTGGTGCGCTTCAACTGGGATAGATCGGGGTAATCCGACTGTCCATTTAAAACAAATGATTGCGAGGGCCGTTGACCATGCCGACGCAATTTGATTTCTGCCTAGTGCTTTAAACGTGAAATAAATAAATTAAGGAAAGGGCTGGATAAACGACAGGAGTAACTATGACACCCCTTAGGTGCGGCTAGCGCAGTGCAGCTCTTGCGCCGTCTGGTGCGAATGAACTGGCACGGACTGACAGAATCCACTGTCCAAATAAAACAAACCATTCTGGGGGCCGTTGAGCATGCTGACGCAGTGTGATTTCTGCACAGTGCTCTAAATGTCGAAGTGAAAAAATGAAAAAAAAAGCGTGGATAATAGACAGGAGTAAGAATGACTCCCTTGCAGTGTGGATTGAGCTGTGCCGCATTGCACTTTCCGTTGCGCTTCAACTGGTATGGACCGGGAGAATCTGACTGTCCATTTAAAACAAAGCATTGCGAGGACTTTTGACCATGCTGATGCAATGTGATCTCTGCCCAGTCCCCTATATGTCAACTTGATAAAATCATCAAGGCGTGGGTAAACGAAGAGACTAACAATGACTCCCATGAGGTGCGACTAGAGCAGCACGGCTCTGCACTGTCTGGTGTGGCTTACCTGGCATGCACCGGGGGAATCTCACTGTGCACTTAAAACAAATGATTGTGAAGGCTGTTGCCGATGCTGACACTATGTGATTTCTGCCCAGTGCTATTTAATGTCAACGTGAAGAAATGCAAGAAGGTGTGTGTAAGCGGTGAGAGTAACAATGACTCCCTTGAGGTGCGACTAGAGCAGTGCAGCTTTTGCACAGTCTGCTGCACTCCAGCTGGCATAGATCGGGGGAATCCGACTGTCCATTTAAAACAAATGATTGCGAGGGCCGTCGGCCATGCTGACGCAATGTGATTTCTGCCCAGTGCTCTAAACGTGAAACTGAAGTAAATAAAAAAGGCATGGATAAACTACAGGAGTCACAATGACTCCCTTGTGGTGCGGCTATCGCAGTGCGGCTCTTGCGTGGTCTTGTGTGCCTCAACTGGCATGGACCGGCTGAATCATCATCAGCATCAGCCTGGTTACGCCTACTGCAGGGCAAAAGCCTCTCCCATACATCTCCAACAACCCCGATCATGTACTATGTGTGGCCATGTCGTCCCTGCAAACTTCTTAATCTCATGCGCCCGCCTAACTTTCTGCCGCCCTCTGCTAAGCTTCCCTTCCCTTGGAATCCGTTCCGTAACCCTTAATGACCATCGGTTATCTTCCCTCCTCATTTCGTATCCTGCCCATGCCCATTTCATTTTCTTGATTTCAACTAAGATGTCATTAACTCGCGTTTGTTCCCTCACCCAATCTGCTCTTTTCTTATCCTTTAACGTTACACCTATCATTCTTCTTTCCATAGCTCGTTGCGTCGTCCTCAATTTGAGCAGAACCCATTTCGTAAGCCTCCAGGTTTCTGCCCCATAGGTGAGTACTGGTAAGACACAGGTATTATATACTTTCCTCTGGGGGGGATAATGGCAACCTGCTAATCATCATCTGAGAATGCCTGCCAAACGCACCCCAGCCCATTCTTGTTCTTCTGAATATTTCTGTCTCATGATCCGCATCCGCTGTCACTACCTGCCCTAAGTTGATGTATTCCCTTACGACTTCTAGTGCCTCGCTGCCAATTGTAAATTGCTGTTTTCTTCCGAGACTGTTAAGCATAACTTTAGTTTCCTGCAGATTAATTTTAGACCCACTCTTCTGCTTTGCCTATCCAGGTCAGTGAACATGGATTGCAATTGGTCCCCTGAGGTACTAAGGAAGGCAATGTCATCAGCGAATCGCGAGTTACTAAGCTATTCTCGATTAACTTTTATCCCCAAATCTTCCCAATCCATGTCTCTGAATACCTCCTGTAAAATAAAATGCCCAAATAAAACAAAGCATTTTGGGGGCCGTTGACCGTGCTGACGCAGTGTGATTTCTGCACAGTGCTCTAAATGTCAAAGTAAAGAAATGAAAAAAAGGTGTGGATAAACGACATGAGTAAGAATGACTCCCTTGCAGTGTGCATTCAGCTGTGCCGCTTTGCACTTTCCATTGCGCTTGAACTGGTATAGACCGGGGGAATCCGACTGTCGATTTAAAACAAAGCATTGCGGGGACTTTTGACCACGCTGACGCAATGTGATTTCTGCCCAGTCCCCTATATGTCAACTTGATAAAATGCAACAAGGCGTGGGTAAACGAAGAGACTAACAATGACTCCCATGAGGTGCGACTAGAGCAGCACAGGTCTGCACTGTCTGGTGTGGCTTACCTGGCATGCACCGCGGGAATCTCACTGTGCACTTAAAACAAACGATTGTGAAGGCTGTTGCCGATGCTGACACTATGTGATTTCTGCCCAGTGCTATTTAATGTCAACGTGATGAAATGCAAGAAGGTGTGTATGCGATGAGAGTAACAATGACTCCCTCGAGGTGCGACTAGAGCAGTGCGGCTCTTGCGCAGTCTGCTGCACTCCAACTGGCATAGATCGGGGGACTCCGACTGTCCATTTAAAACAAATAATTGCGTGGGCCGTTCACCATGCTGACGCAATGTGATTTCTGCCTAGTGCTCTAAACGGCAAAGTGATGAAATAAAGAAATGCCTGGATAAAGGACAGGTGTAAGAGTGACTCCTGTGAGGTGCGGCTGGAGCAGTGCAGCTCTTGCGCGGTATGGTACGCCTCAACTGGCATGGACGGGCGGAATTCACTGTCCAAATGAAACAAAGCATTCTGGGAGCCAGTGCTCTAAATGTCAACGTGAAGAAATGCAAAAAGGTGGGTATAAAGGACAGGAGTAAGAATGACTCCCGTGCAGAGTTTATTGAGCAGTTTCGCTTTGTGCTATCCATTGTGCTTCATTTGGTATGGACCGGTGGAATCCAACTGTCCATTAAAACAAAGCTTTGCGAAGACTTTTGATCATGCTGACGTAATGTGACTTCTGCCCAGCGCCCTAAATGTCAACGTGAAGAAATGCAACAAGGCATGGCTACACAAAGCGAGTAACAATGGCTCTCTTAAGGTGCGGCTAGAGCAGTGTGGCGCTTGCGCTGCCTGGTGCGCTTCAACTGGCATGGACCGGGAGAATCCGACTCTCGAAATAAAACAATGCATTTTGAGGGCCGTTGACCATGCTGACGCAATGTGATTTCTGCCCAGGTCTGTAAATGTCAACGTGCAGAAATGAAAAAAAGGCGTGGTTAAAGGACAGGAGTAAGAATGACTCCCTTGCAGTGTGGATTCAGGAGTGGCGCGTTATGCTATCTGTTGTGCTTCAACTGGCATGGACCGGCTGAAACTGACTGTCCACCTAAAACAAAGCATTGCAAGGACTTTTGACGATGCTGACGCAATGTGATTTGTGCCCAGGGCTCTAAATGTCAATGTGAGGAAATGGAACAAAGCGTGGGTGAAGGACGTTAGTAACAATGACTCCCTTGAGGTGCGGCTAGAACAGTGCTGCTTTGCACTGTCCGGTGTGGTTCAACTGGAATGCACAGGGGGAATCTTACTGTGCTTTTAAAAGATATAATTGCGAGGGCGGTTGACCATTTTTATGCAAGGTGATTTGTGCCCAGTGCCCTAAATGACAACCTGAAGAAATAGAACAAGGCGTGGGGGAGCTAAGTGAGTAACAATGACTCCCTTGAGCTGCGACTAGAGCAGTGCGGCTCTAGCGCTGCCTGGTGCGCTTCAACTGGGATAGATCGGGGTAATCCGACTGTCCATTTAAAACAAATGATTGCGAGGGCCGTTGACCATGCCGACGCAATTTGATTTCTGCCTAGTGCTTTAACCCTTTCAGTGCCACTCCCGAGATAACTCGGGCGACCACACATGCACACCCCCTGCCTCGCCCGAGTATACTCGTTTTGGCTTTTTAACTCACTCCCTGCCGCTCCCGATAATACTCGTCTAAAAGAAAAATATACAAGCATGTAGCGCCATCTATGGAGATCCCACATAAATAACATAAAACCAGTAGGATGATTTTTCAACAGGTGGCGCGCATGTTTCTACGTCCGCGTCGCTTCGTCTTCGTCTCGGCAGAGCAGCGGAGCAGCCATGGCGAGGCAGCGTTCCACGTTTGTCCGCTCTTTGACGGACGAAGAAATTCAAGAACTGCTTATGAATTCGGACTCCGACGACAGTGACAGCGAGGAAGCAGCCCATCTAAGTGCCTTGTCGAGTGATGAGAGTGATGATGAGCCCCTACCACCGAGAAATCCGCGAAAGAAGAGGAAACCTGGCGAGCGGGATTTCTGCTGGAAGAAGAAAGAGTTTAAGCCCCAGGAGCATGCTTTCGATCCAGCTCACTCAGGAATCTGCAATGACATCACAGCGGCGTCCAGTGAGCCGTCCAATGCCGTCCAGCGGCATCCAACACGGCTGACAGCGCGCCACTTCCTGTCTCTAATACCACTGACTACCGCGAAGCAGAACCCAACACGAGTCTGCCGCGTCTGCGCTAACACACAGCATCGACCAAAGCAACGAAAAGAGTCTCGCTATCTGTGTTCTAGCTGCCAGGTGCCGCTTTGTGTGGTGCCTTGTTTTGAAGAATACCACACCAAAAAAGTATTCTAAACACCTGGACATCCTAATTAGCAGACAATTATTGCTAATTAGTTAAGTGCCAATTTCTTTAAGGAAAACTGGTATCTGCGAGATAATCCAGAATAAAAATGTTTACATGACGTTAAGAGCATTGTAGTGTGTTACTAGCATAGGATTTTCAAGAAACTAACATGTAAAAAAAAACCTGGCAGGGAGTGTGCGGCAGTGAGGAAAAAACCCGGCAGTGAAAGGGTTAAACGTGAAATAAATAAATTAAGGAAAGGGCTGGATAAACGACAGGAGTAACTATGACACCCCTTAGGTGCGGCTAGCGCAGTGCAGCTCTTGCGCCGTCTGGTGCGAATGAACTGGCACGGACTGACAGAATCCACTGTCCAAATAAAACAAACCATTCTGGGGGCCGTTGAGCATGCTGACGCAGTGTGATTTCTGCACAGTGCTCTAAATGTCGAAGTGAAAAAATGAAAAAAAAAGCGTGGATAATAGACAGGAGTAAGAATGACTCCCTTGCAGTGTGGATTGAGCTGTGCCGCATTGCACTTTCCGTTGCGCTTCAACTGGTATGGACCGGGAGAATCTGACTGTCCATTTAAAACAAAGCATTGCGAGGACTTTTGACCATGCTGATGCAATGTGATCTCTGCCCAGTCCCCTATATGTCAACATGATAAAATCATCAAGGCGTGGGTAAACGAAGAGACTAACAATGACTCCCATGAGGTGCGACTAGAGCAGCACGGCTCTGCACTGTCTGGTGTGGCTTACCTGGCATGCACCGGGGGAATCTCACTGTGCACTTAAAACAAATGATTGTGAAGGCTGTTGCCGATGCTGACACTATGTGATTTCTGCCCAGTGCTATTTAATGTCAACGTGAAGAAATGCAAGAAGGTGTGTGTAAGCGGTGAGAATAACAATGACTCCCTTGAGGTGCGACTAGAGCAGTGCAGCTTTTGCACAGTCTGCTGCACTCCAGCTGGCATAGATCGGGGGAATCCGACTGTCCATTTAAAACAAATGATTGCGAGGGCCGTCGGCCATGCTGACGCAATGTGATTTCTGCCCAGTGCTCTAAACGTGAAACTGAAGTAAATAAAAAAGGCATGGATAAACTACAGGAGTCACAATGACTCCCTTGTGGTGCGGCTATCGCAGTGCGGCTCTTGCGTGGTCTTGTGTGCCTCAACTGGCATGGACCGGCTGAATCATCATCAGCATCAGCCTGGTTACGCCTACTGCAGGGCAAAAGCCTCTCCCATACATCTCCAACAACCCCGATCATGTACTATGTGTGGCCATGTCGTCCCTGCAAACTTCTTAATCTCATGCGCCCGCCTAACTTTCTGCCGCCCTCTGCTAAGCTTCCCTTCCCTTGGAATCCGTTCCGTAACCCTTAATGACCATCGGTTATCTTCCCTCCTCATTTCGTATCCTGCCCATGCCCATTTCATTTTCTTGATTTCAACTAAGATGTCATTAACTCGCGTTTGTTCCCTCACCCAATCTGCTCTTTTCTTATCCTTTAACGTTACACCTATCATTCTTCTTTCCATAGCTCGTTGCGTCGTCCTCAATTTGAGCAGAACCCATTTCGTAAGCCTCCAGGTTTCTGCCCCATAGGTGAGTACTGGTAAGACACAGGTATTATATACTTTCCTCTGGGGGGGATAATGGCAACCTGCTAATCATCATCTGAGAATGCCTGCCAAACGCACCCCAGCCCATTCTTGTTCTTCTGAATATTTCTGTCTCATGATCCGCATCCGCTGTCACTACCTGCCCTAAGTTGATGTATTCCCTTACGACTTCTAGTGCCTCGCTGCCAATTGTAAATTGCTGTTTTCTTCCGAGACTGTTAAGCATAACTTTAGTTTCCTGCAGATTAATTTTAGACCCACTCTTCTGCTTTGCCTATCCAGGTCAGTGAACATGGATTGCAATTGGTCCCCTGAGGTACTAAGGAAGGCAATGTCATCAGCGAATCGCGAGTTACTAAGCTATTCTCGATTAACTTTTATCCCCAAATCTTCCCAATCCATGTCTCTGAATACCTCCTGTAAAATAAAATGCCCAAATAAAACAAAGCATTTTGGGGGCCGTTGACCGTGCTGACGCAGTGTGATTTCTGCACAGTGCTCTAAATGTCAAAGTAAAGAAATGAAAAAAAGGTGTGGATAAACGACATGAGTAAGAATGACTCCCTTGCAGTGTGCATTCAGCTGTGCCGCTTTGCACTTTCCATTGCGCTTGAACTGGTATAGACCGGGGGAATCCGACTGTCGATTTAAAACAAAGCATTGCGGGGACTTTTGACCACGCTGACGCAATGTGATTTCTGCCCAGTCCCCTATATGTCAACTTGATAAAATGCAACAAGGCGTGGGTAAACGAAGAGACTAACAATGACTCCCATGAGGTGCGACTAGAGCAGCACAGGTCTGCACTGCTGGTGTGGCTTACCTGGCATGCACCGCGGGAATCTCACTGTGCACTTAAAACAAACGATTGTGAAGGCTGTTGCCGATGCTGACACTATGTGATTTCTGCCCAGTGCTATTTAATGTCAACGTGATGAAATGCAAGAAGGTGTGTATGCGATGAGAGTAACAATGACTCCCTCGAGGTGCGACTAGAGCAGTGCGGCTCTTGCGCAGTCTGCTGCACTCCAACTGGCATAGATCGGGGGACTCCGACTGTCCATTTAAAACAAATAATTGCGTGGGCCGTTCACCATGCTGACGCAATGTGATTTCTGCCTAGTGCTCTAAACGGCAAAGTGATGAAATAAAGAAATGCCTGGATAAAGGACAGGTGTAAGAGTGACTCCTGTGAGGTGCGGCTGGAGCAGTGCAGCTCTTGCGCGGTATGGTACGCCTCAACTGGCATGGACGGGCGGAATTCACTGTCCAAATGAAACAAAGCATTCTGGGAGCCAGTGCTCTAAATGTCAACGTGAAGAAATGCAAAAAGGTGGGTATAAAGGACAGGAGTAAGAATGACTCCCGTGCAGAGTTTATTGAGCAGTTTCGCTTTGTGCTATCCATTGTGCTTCATTTGGTATGGACCGGTGGAATCCAACTGTCCATTAAAACAAAGCTTTGCGAAGACTTTTGATCATGCTGACGTAATGTGAATTCTGCCCAGCGCTCTAAATGTCAACGTGAAGAAATGCAACAAGGCATGGCTACACAAAGCGAGTAACAATCGCTCTCTTGAGGTGCGGCTAGAGCAGTGTGGCGCTTGCGCTGCCTGGTGCGCTTCAACTGGCATGGACCGGGAGAATCCGACTCTCCAAATAAAACAATGCATTTTGAGGGCCGTTGACCATGCTGACGCAAAGTGATTTCTGCCCAGGTCTGTAAATGTCAACGTGCAGAAATGAAAAAAAGGCGTGGTTAAACGACAGGAGTAAGAATGACTCCCTTGCAGTGTGGATTGAGCTGTGCCGCTTTGCACTTTCCGTTGCGCTTCAACTGGTATGGACCGTGAGAATCTGACTGTCCATTGAAAACAAAGCATTGCGAGGACTTTTGACCATGCTGATGCAATGTGATCCCTGCCCAGTCCCCTATGTGTCAACTTGATAAAATCAACAAGGCGTGGGTAAACGAAGAGACTAACAATGACTCCCATGAGGTGCGACTAGAGCAGCACGGCTCTGCACTGTCTGGTGTGGCTTACCTGGCATGCACCGGGGGAATCTCACTGTGCACTTAAAACAAATGATTGTGAAGGCTGTTGCCGATGCTGACACAATGTGATTTCTGCCCAGTGCTATTTAATGTCAACGTGAAGAAATGCAAGAAGGTGTGTGTAAGCTATGAGAGTAACAATGACTCCCTTGAGGTGCGACTAGAACAGTGCAGCTTTTGCACAGTCTGCTGCACTCCAGCTGGCATAGATCGGGGGAATCCGACTGTCCATTTAAAACAAATGATTGCGAGGGCCGTCGACCATGCTGACGCAATGTGATTTCTGCCCAGTGCTCTAAACGTGAAACTGAAGTAAATAAAAAAAGGCATGGATAAACTACAGGAGTCACAATGACTCCCTTGTGGTGCGGCTATCGCAGTGCGGCTCTTGCGTGGTCTTGTGTGCCTCAACTGGCATGGACCGGCGGAATCATCATCAGCATCAGCCTGGTTACGCCTACTGCAGGGCAAAGGCCTCTCCCGTACATCTCCAACAACCCCGATCATGTACTATGTGTGGCCATGTCGTCCCTGCAAACTTCTTAATCTCATGCGCCCGCCTAACTTTCTGCCGCCCTCTGCTAAGCTTCCCTTCCCTTGGAATCCATTCCGTAACCCTTAATGACCATCGGTTATCTTCCCTCCTCATTTCGTATCCTGCCCATGCCCATTTCTTTTTCTTGATTTCAACTAAGATGTCATTAACTCGCGTTTGTTCCCTCACCCAATCTGCTCTTTTCTTATCCTTTAACGTTACACCTATCATTCTTCTTTCCATAGCTCGTTGCGTCGTCCTCAATTTGAGCAGAACCCATTTCGTAAGCCTCCAGGTTTCTGCCGCATAGGTGAGTAGTGGTAAGACACAGGTATTATATACTTTCCTCTTGAGGGGATAATGGCAACCTGCTAATCATCATCTGAGAATGCCTGCCAAACGCACCCCAGCCCATTCTTGTTCTTCTGAATATTTCTGTCTCATGATCCGCATCCGCTGTCACTACCTGCCCTAAGTTGATGTAATCCCTTACGACTTCTAGTGCCTCGCTGCCAATTGTAAATTGCTGTTTTCTTCCGAGACTGTTAAGCATTACTTTAGTTTCCTGCAGATTAATTTTTAGACCCACTCTTCTGCTTTGCCTATCCAGGTCAGTGAACATGCATTGCAATTGGTCCCCTGAGGTACTAAGGAAGGCAATGTCATCAGCGAATCGCGAGTTACTAAGCTATTCTCGATTAACTTTTATCCCCAAATCTTCCCAATCCATGTCTCTGAATACCTCCTGTAAAATAAAATGCCCAAATAAAACAAAGCATTTTGGGGGCCGTTGACCGTGCTGACGCAGTGTGATTTCTGCACAGTGCTCTAAATGTCAAAGTGAAAAAATGAAAAAAAGGTGTGGATAAACGACATGAGTAAGAATGACTCCCTTGCAGTGTGCATTCAGCTGTGCCGCTTTGCACTTTCCATTGCGCTTCAACTGGTATAGACCGGGGGAATCCGACTGTCCATTTAAAACAAAACATTGCGGGGACTTTTGACCATGCTGACGCAATGTGATTTCTGCCCAGTCCCCTATATGTCAACTTGATAAAATCAACAAGGCGTGGGTAAACGAAGAGACTAACAATGACTCCCATGAGGTGCGACTAGAGCAGCAGAGCTTTGCACTGTCTGGTGTGGTTTACCTGTCATGCACCGGGGGAATCTCACTGTGCACTTAAAACAAATGATTGTGAAGGCTGTTGCCGATGCTGACACAATGTGATTTCTGCCCAGTGCTATTTAATGTCAACGTGAAGAAATGCAAGAAGGTGTGTATGTGATGAGAGTAACAATGACTCCCTCGAGGTGCGACTAGAGCAGTGCGGCTCTTGCGCAGTCTGCTGCACTCCAACTGGCATAGATCGGGGGAATCCGACTGTCCATTTAAAACAAATGATTACGCGGGCCGTTCACCATGCTGACGCAATGTGATTTCTGCCTAGTGCTCTAAACGGCAAAGTGATGAAATAAAGAAATGCCTGGATAAAGGACAGGTGTAAGAGTGACTCCTGTGAGGTGCGGCTGGAGCAGTGCAGGTCTTGCGCGGTATGGTACGCCTCAACTGGCATGGACGGGCGGAATTCACTGTCCAAATGAAACAAAGCATTCTGGGAGCCAGTGCTCTAAATGTCAACGTGAAGAAATGCAAAAAGGTGGGTATAAAGGACAGGAGTAAGAATGACTCCCGTGCAGAGTTTATTGAGCAGTTTCGCTTTGTGCTATCCATTGTGCTTCATTTGGTATGGACCGGTGGAATCCAACTGTCCATTAAAACAAAGCTTTGCGAAGACTTTTGATCATGCTGACGTAATGTGACTTCTGCCCAGCGCCCTAAATGTCAACGTGAAGAAATGCAACAAGGCATGGCTACACAAAGCGAGTAATAATGGCTCTCTTAAGGTGCGGCTAGAGCAGTGTGGCGCTTGCGCTGCCTGGTGCGCTTCAACTGGCATGGACCGGGAGAATCCGACTCTCGAAATAAAACAATGCATTTTGAGGGCCGTTGACCATGCTGACGCAATGTGATTTCTGCCCAGGTCTGTAAATGTCAACGTGCAGAAATGAAAAAAAGGCGTGGTTAAAGGACAGGAGTAAGAATGACTCCCTTGCAGTGTGGATTCAGGAGTGGCGCTTTATGCTATCTGTTGTGCTTCAACTGGCATGGACCGGCTGAAACTGACTGTCCACTTAAAACAAAGCATTGCAAGGACTTTTGACGATGCTGACGCAATGTGATTTGTGCCCAGGGCTCTAAATGTCAATGTGAGGAAATGGAACAAAGCGTGGGTGAAGGACGTTAGTAACAATGACTCCCTTGAGGTGCGGCTAGAACAGTGCTGCTTTGCACTGTCTGGTGTGGTTCAACTGGAATGCACAAGGGGAATCCGACTCTCCAAATAAAACAATGCATTTTGAGGGCCGTTGAACATGCTGACGCAATGTGATTTCTGCCCAGGTCTGTAAATGTCAACGTGCAGAAATGAAAAAAAGGCGTGGTTAAACGACAGGAGCAAGAATGACTCCCTTGCAGTGTGCATTCAGCTGTGCCGCTTTGCACTTTCCATTGCGCTTGAACTGGTATAGACCGGGGGAATCCGACTGTCCATTTAAAACAAAGCATTGCGGGGACTTTTGACCACGCTGACGCAATGTGATTTCTGCCCAGTCCCCTATATGTCAACTTGATAAAATGCAACAAGGCGTGGCTAAACGAAGAGAGTAACAATGACTCCCATGAGGTGCGACTAGAGCAGCACAGGTCTGCACTGTCTGGTGTGGCTTACCTGGCATGCACCGCGGGAATCTCACTGTGCACTTAAAACAAACGATTGTGAAGGCTGTTGCCGATGCTGACACTATGTGATTTCTGCCCAGTGCTACTTAATGTCAACGTGAAGAAATCCAAGAAGGTGTGAATGCGATGAGAGTAACAATGACTCCCGCGAGGTGCGACTAGAGCAGTGCGGCTCTTGCGCAGTCTGCTGCACTCCAACTGGCATAGATCGGGGGAATCCGACTGTCCATTTAAAACAAATAATTGCGCGGGCCGTTCACCATGCTGACGCAATGTGATTTCTGCCTAGTGCTATAAACGGCAAAGTGATGAAATAAAGAAATGCCTGGATAAAGGACAGGTGTAAGAGTGACTCCTGTGAGGTGCGGCTGGAGCAGTGCAGCTCTTGCGCGGTATGGTACGCCTCAACTGGCATGGACGGGCGGAATTCACTGTCCAAATGAAACAAAGCATTCTGGGAGCCAGTGCTCTAAATGTCAACGTGAAGAAATGCAAAAAGGTGGGTATAAAGGACAGGAGTAAGAATGACTCCCGTGCAGAGTTTATTGAGCAGTTTCGCTTTGTGCTATCCATTGTGCTTCATTTGGTATGGACCGGTGGAATCCAACTGTCCATTAAAACAAAGCTTTGCGAAGACTTTTGATCATGCTGACGTAATGTGACTTCTGCCCAGCGCTCTAAATGTCAACGTGAAGAAATGCAACAAGGCATGGCAACACAAAGCGAGTAACAATGGCTCTCTTGAGGTGCGGCTAGAGCAGTGTGGCGCTTGGGCTGCCTGGTGCGCTTCAACTGGCATGGACCGGGAGAATCCGACTCTCCAAATAAAACAATGCATTTTCAGGGCCGTTGACCATGCTGACGCAATGTGATTTCTGCCCAGGTCTCTAAATGTCAACGTGCAGAAATGAAAAAAAGGCGTGGGTAAACGACAGGAGTAAGAATGACTCACTTGCAGTGTGGATTCAGGAGTGGCGCTTTATGGTATCTGTTGTGCATCAACTGGCATGGAGCGGCTGAAACTGACTGTCCACTTAAAACAAAGCATTGCAAGGACTTTTGACGATGCTGACGCAATGTGATTTGTGCCCAGGGCTCTAAATGTCAATGTGAGGAAATGGAACAAAGCGTGGGTGAAGGACGTTAGTAACAATGACTCCCTTGAGGTGCGGCTAGAACAGTGCTGCTTTGCACTGTCTGGTGTGGTTCAACTGGAATGCACAGGGGGAATCTTACTGTGCTTTTAAAAGATATAATTGCGAGGGCGGTTGACCATTTTTATGCAAGGTGATTTGTGCCCAGTGCCCTAAATGTCAACCTGAAGAAATAGAACAAGGCGTGGGGGAGCTAAGTGAGTAACAATGACTCCCTTGAGCTGCGACTAGAGCAGTGCGGCTCTAGCGCTGCCTGGTGCGCTTCAACTGGGATAGATCGGGGTAATCCGACTGTCCATTTAAAACAAATGATTGCGAGGGCCGTTGACCATGCTGACGCAATTTGATTTCTGCCTAGTGCTTTAAACGTGAAATAAATAAATTATGGAAAGGGCTGGATAAACGACAGGAGTAACTATGACACCCTTTAGGTGCGGCTAGCGCAGTGCAGCTCTTGCGCGGTCTGGTGCGAATGAACTGGCATGGACTGACAGAATCCACTGTCCAAATAAAACAAACCATTCTGGGGGCCGTTGAGCATGCTGACGCAGTGTGATTTCTGCACAGTGCTCTAAATGTCGAAGTGAAAAAATGAAAAAAAAAATGGCTGTGGCTTAGCTAAGGTTAAGCCCAGGATGCGAAGCATACTAGCCTTTATTTTAACGCGACAGCGTTAAGGAGCTCGTGTCGCAGAAAAGCCGGTGTCGTCGGCGTCGGCTCAGGCGTGCGGCGCTTGCTCAGGCGCACATTTCGTTGTCGCGCCGAACGCTGCGTTGCTCGACGCGCACCGCGTCCGATGCGGGGCGCGACGCCGCGAGCGACGGCGGGAGTTGGAGCGCCGGTTCTCCTCTGTCGTGACGTCACGGTGTCACGTGATTTCATGGTCACCGCCGCGCCTGAGGAGCTGGGTTGAGCCCTCGTAATATGCTTCGCATAACGTCGGCTCAGGCGTGCGGCGCTTGCTCAGGCGCACATTTCGTTGTCGCGCCGAACGCTGCGTTGCTCGACGCGCACCGCGTCTGATGCGGGGCGCGACGCCGCGAGCGACGGCGGGAGTTGGAGCGCCGGTTCTCCTCTGTCGTGACGTCACGGTGTCACGTGATTTCATGGTCACCGCCGCGCCTGAGGAGCTGGGTTGAGCCCTCGTAATATGCTTCGCATAAAAAGCGTGGATAAAAGACAGGAGTAAGAATGACTCCCTTGCAGTGTGGATTGAGCTGTGCCGCTTTGCACTTTCCGTTGCGCTTCAACTGGTATGGACCGGGAGAATCTGACTGTCCATTTAAAACAAAGCATTGCGAGGACTTTTGACCATGCTGATGCAATGTGATCTCTGCCCAGTCCCCTAAATGTCAACGTGATAAAATGCAACAAGGCGAGGGTAAACGAAGAGACTAACAATGACTCCCATGAGGTGGGACTAGAGTAGCGCGGCTTTGCACTGTCTGGTGTGGTTTACCTGGCATGCAACGGGGGAAGCTAACTCTGCCATGAAAAGAAATGATTGCGAAGGCCGTTGACCATGCTGACACAATGTGATTTCTGCTCAGTGCTATTTAATGTCAATGTGAAGAAATGCAAAAAAGGTGTGTGTAAGCGATGAGAGTAACAATGACACCCTTGAGGTGTGATTAGAGCAGCGCAGCATTTGCACAGTCTGCTGCACTCCAGCTGGCATAGATCGGGGGAATCCGACTGTCCAATTAAAACAAATGATTGTGAGCGCCGTCGACCATGCTGACGGAATGTGATTTCTGCCCAGTGCACTAAACGTCAAAGCGAAGTAAATAAAAAAAAGGACGGATAAACGGCAGGAGTAACAATGACTCCCTCGTGGTGCGGCTATCGCAGTGCGGCTATTGCGTGGTCTTGTGCGCCTCAACTGGCATGGACCGGCGGAATCATCATCAGCATAGGCCTGGTTACGACTACTGCAGGGCAAAGGCCTCTCCCATACATCTCCAACAACCCCGATCATGTACTAAGTGTGGCCATGTCGTCCCCGCAAACTTCTGAATCTCATGCGCCCGCCTAACTTTCTGCCGCCCTCTGCTAAGCTTCTCTTCCCTTGGAATCCATTCCGTAACCCTCAATGACCATCGGTTATCTTCCCTCCTCATTGCGTATCCTGCCCATGCCCCTTTCTTTTTCTTGATTTCAACTAAGATGTCATTAAGTCGCGTTTGTTCCCTCACCCAATCTGCTCTTTTCTTATCCTTGAACGTTACACCTATCATTCTTCTTTCCATAGCTCGTTGTGTCGTCCTCAATATGAGCAGAACCCTTTTCGTAAGCCTCAAGGTTTCTGCCCCATAGGTGAGTGCTGGTAAGACACAGGTATTATATACTTTCCTCTTGAGGGGATAACGGCAACCTGCTATTCATCATCTGAGAATGCCTGCCAAACGCACCCCAGCCCATTCTTGTTCTTCTGAATATTTCTGTCTCATTGCCCGCATCCGCTGTCACTACCTGACCTAAGTTGGTGTATTCCCTTACGACTTCCAGTGCCTCGCTGCCTATTGTAAATTGCGGTTTTCTTCGGAGACTGTTAAGCATTACTTTAGTTTCCTGCAGATTAATTTTTAAACCCACTCTTCTGCTTTGCCTATCCAGGTCACTGAACATGCATTGCAATTGGTCCCCTGAGGTACTAAGCAAGGCAATGTCATCAGCGAATCGCGAGTTACCAAGCTATTCTCGATTAACTTTTATCCCCAATTCTTCCCAATCCATGTCTCTGAATACCTCCTGTAAAATAAAATGCCCAAATAAAACAAAGCATTTTCGGGGCCGTTGACCGTGCTGACGCAGTGTGATTTCTGCACAGTGCTCTAAATGTCAAAGTGAAAAAATGAAAAAAAAGCGTGGATAAAAGACAGGAGTAAGAATGACTCCCTTGCAGTGTGGATTGAGCTGTGCCGCTTTGCACTTTCCGTTGCGCTTCAACTGGTATGGACCGGGAGAATCTGACTGTCCATTTAAAACAAAGCATTGCGAGGACTTTTGACCATGCTGATGCAATGTGATCTCTGCCCAGTCCCCTATATGTCAACTTGATAAAATCAACAAGGCGAGGGTAAACGAAGAGACTAACAATGACTCCCATGAGGTGCGACTAGAGCAGCACGGCTCTGCACTGTCTGGTGTGGCTTACCTGGCATGCACCGGGGGAATCTCACTGTGCACTTAAAACAAATGATTGTGAAGGCTGTTGCCGATGCTGACACAATGTGATTTCTGCCCAGTGCTCTAAACGTCAAACTCAAGTAATTAAAAAAAGGCATGGATAAACTACAGGAGTCACAATGACTCCCTTGTGGTGCGGCTATCGCAGTGCGGCTCTTGCGTGGTCTTGTGTGCCTCAACTGGCATGGACCGGCGCAATCATCATCAGCATCAGCCTGGTTACGCCTACTGCAGGGCAAAGGCCTCTCCCATACATCTCCAACAACCCCGATCATGTACTATGTGTGGCCATGTCGTCCCTGCAAACTTCTTAATCTCATGCGCCCGCCTAACTTTCTGCCGCCCTCTGCTAAGCTTCCCTTCCCTTGGAATCCATTCCGTAACCCTCAATGACCATCGGTTATCTTCCCTCCTCATTGCGTATCCTGCCCATGCCCATTTCTTTTTCTTGATTTCAACTAAGATGTCATTAACTCGCGTTTGTTCCCTCACCCAATCTGCTCTTTTCTTATCCTTGAACGTTACACCTATCATTCTTCTTTCCATAGCTCGTTGCGTCGTCCTCAATTTGAGCAGAACCCTTTTCGTAAGCCTCCAGGTTTTTGCCCCATAGGTGAGTACTGGTAAGACACAGGTATTATATACTTTCCTCTTGAGGGGATAATGGCAACCTGCTAATCATCATCTGAGAATGCCTGCCAAACGCACCCCAGCCCATTCTTGTTCTTCTGAATATTTCTGTCTCATGATCCGCATCCGCTGTCACTACCTGCCCTAAGTTGATGTATTCCCTTACGACTTCCAGTGCCTCGCTGCCAATTGTAAATTGCTGTTTTCTTCCGAGACTGTTAAGCATTACTTTAGTTTCCTGCAGATTACTTTTTAGACCCACTCTTCTGCTTTGTCTCTCCAGGTCAGTGAACAAGCATTGCAATTGGTCCCCTGAGGTACTAATGAAGGCAATGTCATCAGCGAATCGCGAGTTACTAAGCTATTCTCGATTAACTTTTATCCCCAATTCTTCCCAATCCATGTCTCTGAATACCTCCTGTAAAATAAAATGCCCAAATAAAACAAAGCATTTTGGGGGCCGTTGACCGTGCTGACGCAGTGTGATTTCTGCCCAGTCCCCTCTATGTCAACTTGATAAAATGCAACAAGGCGTGGGTAAACGAAGAGACTAACAATGACTCCCATGAGGTGCGACTAGAGCAGCACGGTTCTGCACTGTCTGGTGTGGTTTACCTGGCATGCACCGCGGGAATCTCACTGTGCACTTAAAACAAATGATTGTGAAGGCTGTTGCCGTACTGACACTATGTGATTTCTGCCCAGTGCTATTTAATGTCAACGTGAAGAAATGCAAGAAGGTGTGCGTAAGCGAAGAGAGTAACAATGACTCCCTCGTGGTGCGACTAGAGCAGTGCGGCTCTTGCGCAGTCTGCTGCACTCCAACTGGCATAGATCGGGGGAATCCGACTGTCCATTTAAAACAAATGATTCGAGGGCCGTTCACCATGCTGACGCAATGTGATTTCTGCCTAGTGCTCTAAACGGTAAGTGATGAAATAAAGAAATGCCTGGATAAAGGACAGGTGTAAGAGTGACTCCTGTGAGGTGCGGCTGGAGCAGTGCAGCTCTTGCACGGTATGGTACGCCTCAACTGGCATGGACCGGCGGAATTCACTGTCCAAATGAAACAAAGCATTCTGGGGGCCAGTGCTCTAAAGGTCAACGTGAAGAAATGCAAAAAGGTGGGTATAAAGGACAGGAGTAAGAATGACTCCCGTGCAGAGTTTATTGAGCAGTTTCGCTTTGTGCTATCCATTGTGCTTCATTTGGTATGGACCGGTGGAATCCAACTGTCCATTAAAACAAAGCTTTGTGAAGACTTTTGATCATGCTGACGTAAAGTGACTTCTGCCCAGCGCTCTAAATGTCAACGTGAAGAAATGCAACAAGGCATGGCTACACAAAGCGAGTAACAATGGCTCTCTTGAGGGGCGGCTAGAGCAGTGTGGCGCTTGCGCTGCTTGGTGCGCTTCAACTGGCATGGACCGGGAGAATCCGACTCTCCAAATAAAACAATGCATTTTGAGGGCCGTTGACCATGCTGACGCAATGTGATTTCTGCCCAGGTCTGTAAATGTCAACGTGAAGAAATGAAAAAAAGGCGTGGTTAAATGACAGGAGTAACTATGACACCCTTTAGGTGCGGCTAGCGCAGTACAGCTCTTGCGCGGTCTGGTGCGAATGAACTGGCATGGACTGACAGAATCCACTGTCCAAATAAAACAAACCATTCTGGGGGCCGTTGAGCATGCTGACGCAGTGTGATTTCTGCACAGTGCTCTAAATGTCGAAGTGAAAAAATGAAAAAAAAAAGCGTGGATAAAAGACAGGAGTAAGAATGACTCCCTTGCAGTGTGGATTGAGCTGTGCCGCTTTGCACTTTCCGTTGCGCTTCAACTGGTATGGACCGGGAGAATCTGACTGTCCATTGAAAACAAAGCATTGCGAGGACTTTTGACCATGCTGATGCAATGTGATCTCTGCCCAGTCCCCTATATGTCAACTTGATAAAATCAACAAGGCGTGGGTAAACGAAGAGACTAACAATGACTCCCATGAGGTGCGACTAGAGCAGCACGGCTCTGCACTGTCTGGTGTGGCTTACCTGGCATGCACCGGGGGAATCTCACTGTGCACTTAAAACAAATGATTGTGAAGGCTGTTGCCGATGCTGACACAATGTGATTTCTGCCCAGTGCTATTTAATGTCAACGTGAAGAAATGCAAGAAGGTGTGTGTAAGCTATGAGAGTAACCATGACTCCCTTGAGGTGCGACTAGAACAGTGCAGCTTTTGCACAGTCTGCTGCACTCCAGCTGGCATAGATCGGGGGAATCCGACTGTCCATTTAAAACAAATGATTGCGAGGGCCGTCGACCATGCTGACGCAATGTGATTTCTGCCCTGTGCTCTAAACGTGAAACTGAAGTAAATAAAAAAAGGCATGGATAAACTACAGGAGCCACAATGACTCCCTTGTGGTGCGGCTATCGCAGTGCGGCTCTTGCGTGGTCTTGTGTGCCTCAACTGGCATGGACCGGCGGAATCATCATCAGCATCAGCCTGGTTACGCCTACTGCAGGGCAAAGGCCTCTCCCGTACATCTCCAACAACCCCGATCATGTACTATGTGTGGCCATGTCGTCCCTGCAAACTTCTTAATCTCATGCGCCCGCCTAACTTTCTGCCGCCCTCTGCTAAGCTTCCCTTCCCTTGGAATCCATTCCGTAACCCTTAATGACCATCGGTTATCTTCCCTCCTCATTTCGTATCCTGCCCATGCCCATTTCTTTTTCTTGATTTCAACTAAGATGTCATTAACTCGCGTTTGTTCCCTCACCCAATCTGCTCTTTTCTTATCCTTTAACGTTACACCTATCATTCTTCTTTCCATAGCTCGTTGCGTCGTCCTCAATTTGAGCAGAACCCATTTCGTAAGCCTCCAGGTTTCTGCCCCATAGGTGAGTGCTGGTAAGACACAGGTATTATATACTTTCCTCTTGAGGGGATAATGGCAACCTGCTAATCATCATCTGAGAATGCCTGCCAAACGCACCCCAGCCCATTCTTGTTCTTCTGAATATTTCTGTCTCATGATCCGCATCCGCTGTCACTACCTGCCCTAAGTTGATGTAATCCCTTACGACTTCTAGTGCCTCGCTGCCAATTGTAAATTGCTGTTTTCTTCCGAGACTGTTAAGCATTACTTTAGTTTCCTGCAGATTAATTTTTAGACCCACTCTTCTGCTTTGCCTATCCAGGTCAGTGAACATGCATTGCAATTGATCCCCTGAGGTACTAAGGAAGGCAATGTCATCAGCGAATCGCGAGTTACTAAGCTATTCTCGATTAACTTTTATCCCCAAATCTTCCCAATCCATGTCTCTGAATACCTCCTGTAAAATAAAATGCCCAAATAAAACAAAGCATTTTGGGGGCCGTTGACCGTGCTGACGCAGTGTGATTTCTGCACAGTGCTCTAAATGTCAAAGTGAAAAAATGAAAAAAAGGTGTGGATAAACGACATGAGTAAGAATGACTCCCTTGCAGTGTGCATTCAGCTGTGCCGCTTTGCACTTTCCATTGCGCTTCAACTGGTATAGACCGGGGGAATCCGACTGTCCATTTAAAACAAAACATTGCGGGGACTTTTGACCATGCTGACGCAATGTGATTTCTGCCCAGTCCCCTATATGTCAACTTGATAAAATCAACAAGGCGTGGGTAAACGAAGAGACTAACAATGACTCCCATGAGGTGCGACTAGAGCAGCAGAGCTTTGCACTGTCTGGTGTGGTTTACCTGTCATGCACCGGGGGAATCTCACTGTGCACCTAAAACAAATGATTGTGAAGGCTGTTGCCGATGCTGACACAATGTGATTTCTGCCCAGTGCTATTTAATGTCAACGTGAAGAAATGCAAGAAGGTGTGTATGCGATGAGAGTAACAATGACTCCCTCGAGGTGCGACTAGAGCAGTGCGGCTCTTGCGCAGTCTGCTGCACTCCAACTGGCATAGATCGGGGGAATCCGACTGTCCATTTAAAACAAATGATTACGCGGGCCGTTCACCATGCTGACGCAATGTGATTTCTGCCTAGTGCTCTAAACGGCAAAGTGATGAAATAAAGAAATGCCTGGATAAAGGACAGGTGTAAGAGTGACTCCTGTGAGGTGCGGCTGGAGCAGTGCAGGTCTTGCGCGGTATGGTACGCCTCAACTGGCATGGACGGGCGGAATTCACTGTCCAAATGAAACAAAGCATTCTGGGAGCCAGTGCTCTAAATGTCAACGTGAAGAAATGCAAAAAGGTGGGTATAAAGGACAGGAGTAAGAATGACTCCCGTGCAGAGTTTATTGAGCAGTTTCGCTTTGTGCTATCCATTGTGCTTCATTTGGTATGGACCGGTGGAATCCAACTGTCCATTAAAACAAAGCTTTGCGAAGACTTTTGATCATGCTGACGTAATGTGACTTCTGCCCAGCGCCCTAAATGTCAACGTGAAGAAATGCAACAAGGCATGGCTACACAAAGCGAGTAACAATGGCTCTCTTAAGGTGCGGCTAGAGCAGTGTGGCGCTTGCGCTGCCTGGTGCGCTTCAACTGGCATGGACCGGGAGAATCCGACTCTCCAAATAAAACAATGCATTTTGAGGGCCGTTGACCATGCTGACGCAATGTGATTTCTGCCCAGGTCTGTAAATGTCAACGTGCAGAAATGAAAAAAAGGCGTGGTTAAAGGACAGGAGTAAGAATGACTCCCTTGCAGTGTGGATTCAGGAGTGGCGCTTTATGCTATCTGTTGTGCTTCAACTGGCATGGACCGGCTGAAACTGACTGTCCACCTAAAACAAAGCATTGCAAGGACTTTTGACGATGCTGACGCAATGTGATTTGTGCCCAGGGCTCTAAATGTCAATGTGAGGAAATGGAACAAAGCGTGGGTGAAGGACGTTAGTAACAATGACTCCCTTGAGGTGCGGCTAGAACAGTGCTGCTTTGCACTGTCTGGTGTGGTTCAACTGGAATGCACAGGGGGAATCTTACTGTGCTTTTAAAAGATATAATTTGCGAGGGCGGTTGACCATTTTTATGCAAGGTGATTTGTGCCCAGTGCCCTAAATGTCAACCTGAAGAAATAGAACAAGGCGTGGGGGAGCTAAGTGAGTAACAATGACTCCCTTGAGCTGCGACTAGAGCAGTGCGGCTCTAGCGCTGCCTGGTGCGCTTCAACTGGGATAGATCGGGGTAATCCGACTGTCCATTTAAAACAAATGATTGCGAGGGCCGTTGACCATGCCGACGCAATTTGATTTCTGCCTAGTGCTTTAAACGTGAAATAAATAAATTAAGGAAAGGGCTGGATAAACGACAGGAGTAACTATGACACCCTTTAGGTGCGGCTAGCGCAGTGCAGCTCTTGCGCGGTCTGGTGCGAATGAACTGGCACGGACTGACAGAATCCACTGTCCAAATAAAACAAACCATTCTGGGGGCCGTTGAGCATGCTGACGCAGTGTGATTTCTGCACAGTGCTCTAAATGTCGAAGTGAAAAAATGAAAAAAAAGCGTGGATAAAAGACAGGAGTAAGAATGACTCCCTTACAGTGTGGATTGAGCTGTGCCGCTTTGCACTTTCCGTTGCGCTTCAACTGGTATGGACCGGGAGAATCTGACTGTCCATTGAAAACAAAGCATTGCGAGGACTTTTGACCATGCTGATGCAATGTGATCTCTGCCCAGTCCCCTATATGTCAACTTGATAAAATCAACAAGGCGTGGGTAAACGAAGAGACTAACAATGACTCCCATGAGGTGCGACTAGAGCAGCACGGCTCTGCACTGTCTGGTGTGGCTTACCTGGCATGCACCGGGGGAATCTCACTGTGCACTTAAAACAAATGATTGTGAAGGCTGTTGCCGATGCTGACACAATGTGATTTCTGCCCAGTGCTATTTAATGTCAACGTGAAGAAATGCAAGAAGGTGTGTGTAAGCTATGAGAGTAACCATGACTCCCTTGAGGTGCGACTAGAACAGTGCAGCTTTTGCACAGTCTGCTGCACTCCAGCTGGCATAGATCGGGGGAATCCGACTGTCCATTTAAAACAAATGATTGCGAGGGCCGTCGACCATGCTGACGCAATGTGATTTCTGCCCTGTGCTCTAAACGTGAAACTGAAGTAAATAAAAAAAGGCATGGATAAACTACAGGAGCCACAATGACTCCCTTGTGGTGCGGCTATCGCAGTGCGGCTCTTGCGTGGTCTTGTGTGCCTCAACTGGCATGGACCGGCGGAATCATCATCAGCATCAGCCTGGTTACGCCTACTGCAGGGCAAAGGCCTCTCCCGTACATCTCCAACAACCCCGATCATGTACTATGTGTGGCCATGTCGTCCCTGCAAACTTCTTAATCTCATGCGCCCGCCTAACTTTCTGCCGCCCTCTGCTAAGCTTCCCTTCCCTTGGAATCCATTCCGTAACCCTTAATGACCATCGGTTATCTTCCCTCCTCATTTCGTATCCTGCCCATGCCCATTTCTTTTTCTTGATTTCAACTAAGATGTCATTAACTCGCGTTTGTTCCCTCACCCAATCTGCTCTTTTCTTATCCTTTAACGTTACACCTATCATTCTTCTTTCCATAGCTCGTTGCGTCGTCCTCAATTTGAGCAGAACCCATTTCGTAAGCCTCCAGGTTTCTGCCCCATAGGTGAGTGCTGGTAAGACACAGGTATTATATACTTTCCTCTTGAGGGGATAATGGCAACCTGCTAATCATCATCTGAGAATGCCTGCCAAACGCACCCCAGCCCATTCTTGTTCTTCTGAATATTTCTGTCTCATGATCCGCATCCGCTGTCACTACCTGCCCTAAGTTGATGTAATCCCTTACGACTTCTAGTGCCTCGCTGCCAATTGTAAATTGCTGTTTTCTTCCGAGACTGTTAAGCATTACTTTAGTTTCCTGCAGATTAATTTTTAGACCCACTCTTCTGCTTTGCCTATCCAGGTCAGTGAACATGCATTGCAATTGGTCCCCTGAGGTACTAAGGAAGGCAATGTCATCAGCGAATCGCGAGTTACTAAGCTATTCTCGATTAACTTTTATCCCCAAATCTTCCCAATCCATGTCTCTGAATACCTCCTGTAAAATAAAATGCCCAAATAAAACAAAGCATTTTGGGGGCCGTTGACCGTGCTGACGCAGTGTGATTTCTGCACAGTGCTCTAAATGTCAAAGTGAAAAAATGAAAAAAAGGTGTGGATAAACGACATGAGTAAGAATGACTCCCTTGCAGTGTGCATTCAGCTGTGCCGCTTTGCACTTTCCATTGCGCTTCAACTGGTATAGACCGGGGGAATCCGACTGTCCATTTAAAACAAAACATTGCGGGGACTTTTGACCATGCTGACGCAATGTGATTTCTGCCCAGTCCCCTATATGTCAACTTGATAAAATCAACAAGGCGTGGGTAAACGAAGAGACTAACAATGACTCCCATGAGGTGCGACTAGAGCAGCAGAGCTTTGCACTGTCTGGTGTGGTTTACCTGTCATGCACCGGGGGAATCTCACTGTGCACCTAAAACAAATGATTGTGAAGGCTGTTGCCGATGCTGACACAATGTGATTTCTGCCCAGTGCTATTTAATGTCAACGTGAAGAAATGCAAGAAGGTGTGTATGCGATGAGAGTAACAATGACTCCCTCGAGGTGCGACTAGAGCAGTGCGGCTCTTGCGCAGTCTGCTGCACTCCAACTGGCATAGATCGGGGGAATCCGACTGTCCATTTAAAACAAATGATTACGCGGGCCGTTCACCATGCTGACGCAATGTGATTTCTGCCTAGTGCTCTAAACGGCAAAGTGATGAAATAAAGAAATGCCTGGATAAAGGACAGGTGTAAGAGTGACTCCTGTGAGGTGCGGCTGGAGCAGTGCAGGTCTTGCGCGGTATGGTACGCCTCAACTGGCATGGACGGGCGGAATTCACTGTCCAAATGAAACAAAGCATTCTGGGAGCCAGTGCTCTAAATGTCAACGTGAAGAAATGCAAAAAGGTGGGTATAAAGGACAGGAGTAAGAATGACTCCCGTGCAGAGTTTATTGAGCAGTTTCGCTTTGTGCTATCCATTGTGCTTCATTTGGTATGGACCGGTGGAATCCAACTGTCCATTAAAACAAAGCTTTGCGAAGACTTTTGATCATGCTGACGTAATGTGACTTCTGCCCAGCGCCCTAAATGTCAACGTGAAGAAATGCAACAAGGCATGGCTACACAAAGCGAGTAACAATGGCTCTCTTAAGGTGCGGCTAGAGCAGTGTGGCGCTTGCGCTGCCTGGTGCGCTTCAACTGGCATGGACCGGGAGAATCCGACTCTCCAAATAAAACAATGCATTTTGAGGGCCGTTGACCATGCTGACGCAATGTGATTTCTGCCCAGGTCTGTAAATGTCAACGTGCAGAAATGAAAAAAAGGCGTGGTTAAAGGACAGGAGTAAGAATGACTCCCTTGCAGTGTGGATTCAGGAGTGGCGCTTTATGCTATCTGTTGTGCTTCAACTGGCATGGACCGGCTGAAACTGACTGTCCACCTAAAACAAAGCATTGCAAGGACTTTTGACGATGCTGACGCAATGTGATTTGTGCCCAGGGCTCTAAATGTCAATGTGAGGAAATGGAACAAAGCGTGGGTGAAGGACGTTAGTAACAATGACTCCCTTGAGGTGCGGCTAGAACAGTGCTGCTTTGCACTGTCTGGTGTGGTTCAACTGGAATGCACAGGGGGAATCTTACTGTGCTTTTAAAAGATATAATTTGCGAGGGCGGTTGACCATTTTTATGCAAGGTGATTTGTGCCCAGTGCCCTAAATGTCAACCTGAAGAAATAGAACAAGGCGTGGGGGAGCTAAGTGAGTAACAATGACTCCCTTGAGCTGCGACTAGAGCAGTGCGGCTCTAGCGCTGCCTGGTGCGCTTCAACTGGGATAGATCGGGGTAATCCGACTGTCCATTTAAAACAAATGATTGCGAGGGCCGTTGACCATGCCGACGCAATTTGATTTCTGCCTAGTGCTTTAAACGTGAAATAAATAAATTAAGGAAAGGGCTGGATAAACGACAGGAGTAACTATGACACCCTTTAGGTGCGGCTAGCGCAGTGCAGCTCTTGCGCGGTCTGGTGCGAATGAACTGGCACGGACTGACAGAATCCACTGTCCAAATAAAACAAACCATTCTGGGGGCCGTTGAGCATGCTGACGCAGTGTGATTTCTGCACAGTGCTCTAAATGTCGAAGTGAAAAAATGAAAAAAAAGCGTGGATAAAAGACAGGAGTAAGAATGACTCCCTTACAGTGTGGATTGAGCTGTGCCGCTTTGCACTTTCCGTTGCGCTTCAACTGGTATGGACCGGGAGAATCTGACTGTCCATTTAAAAGAAAGCATTGCGAGGACTTTTGACCATGCTGATGCAATGTGATCTCTGCCCAGTCCCCTATATGTCAACTTGATAAAATCATCAAGGCGTGGGTAAACGAAGAGACTAACAATGACTCCCATGAGGTGCGACTAGAGCAGCACGGCTCTGCACTGTCTGGGGTGGCTTACCTGGCATGCACCGGGGGAATCTCACTGTGCACTTAAAACAAATGATTGTGAAGGCTGTTGCCGATGCTGACACTATGTGATTTCTGCCCAGTGCTATTTAATGTCAACGTGAAGAAATGCAAGAAGGTGTGTGTAAGCGGTGAGAGTAACAATGACTCCCTTGAGGTGCGACTAGAGCAGTGCAGCTTTTGCACAGTCTGCTGCACTCCAGCTGGCATAGATCGGGGGAATCCGACTGTCCATTTAAAACAAATGATTGCGAGGGCCGTCGGCCATGCTGACGCAATGTGATTTCTGCCCAGTGCTCTAAACGTGAAACTGAAGTAAATAAAAAAGGCATGGATAAACTACAGGAGTCACAATGACTCCCTTGTGGTGCGGCTATCGCAGTGCGGCTCTTGCGTGGTCTTGTGTGCCTCAACTGGCATGGACCGGCGGAATCATCATCAGCATCAGCCTGGTTACGCCTACTGCAGGGCAAAGGCCTCTCCCATACATCTCCAACAACCCCGATCATGTACTATGTGTGGCCATGTCGTCCCTGCAAACTTCTTAATCTCATGCGCCCGCCTAACTTTCTGCCGCCCTCTGCTAAGCTTCCCTTCCCTTGGAATCCATTCCGTAACCCTTAATGACCATCGGTTATCTTCCCTCCTCATTTCGTATCCTGCCCATGCCCATTTCTTTTTCTTGATTTCAACTAAGATGGATTAACTCGCGTTTGTTCCCTCACCCAATCTGCTCTTTTCTTATCCTTTAACGTTACACCTATCATTCTTCTTTCCATAGCTCGTTGCGTCGTCCTCAATTTGAGCAGAACCCATTTCGTAAGCCTCCAGGTTTCTGCCACATAGGTGAGTACTGGTAAGACACAGGTATTATATACTTTCCTCTGGAGGGGATAATGGCAACCTGCTAATCATCATCTGAGAATGCCTGCCAAACGCACCCCAGCCCATTCTTGTTCTTCTGAATATTTCTGTCTCATGATCCGCATCCACTGTCACTACCTGCCCTAAGTTGATGTATTCCCTTACGACTTCTAGTGCCTCGCTGCCAATTGTAAATTGCTGTTTTCTTCCGAGACTGTTAAGCATTACTTTAGTTTCCTGCAGATTAATTTTAGACCCACTCTTCTGCTTTGCCTATCCAGGTCAGTGAACATGCATTGCAATTGGTCCCCTGAGGTACTAAGGAAGGCAATGTCATCAGCGAATCGCGAGTTACTAAGCTATTCTCGATTAACTTTTATCCCCAAATCTTCCCAATCCATGTCTCTGAATACCTCCTGTAAAATAAAATGCCCAAATAAAACAAAGCATTTTGGGGGCCGTTGACCGTGCTGACGCAGTGTGATTTCTGCACAGTGCTCTAAATGTCAAAGTAAAGAAATGAAAAAAAGGTGTGGATAAACGACATGAGTAAGAATGACTCCCTTGCAGTGTGCATTCAGCTGTGCCGCTTTGCACTTTCCATTGCGCTTGAACTGGTATAGACCGGGGGAATCCGACTGTCGATTTAAAACAAAGCATTGCGGGGACTTTTGACCACGCTGACGCAATGTGATCTCTGCCCAGTCCCCTATATGTCAACTTGATAAAATCAACAAGGCGAGGGTAAACGAAGAGACTAACAATGACTCCCATGAGGTGCGACTAGAGCAGCACGGCTCTGTACTGTCTGGTGTGGCTTACCTGGCATGCACCGGGGGAATCTCACTGTGCACTTAAAACAAATGATTGTGAAGGCTGTTGCCGATGCTGACACAATGTGATTTCTGCCCAGTGCTCTAAACGTCAAACTGAAGTAATTAAAAAAAGGCATGGATAAACTACAGGAGTCACAATGACTCCCTTGTGGTGCGGCTATCGCAGTGCGGCTCTTGCGTGGTCTTGTGTGCCTCAACTGGCATGGCCCGGCGCAATCATCATCAGCATCAGCCTGGTTACGCCTACTACAGGGCAAAGGCCTCTCCCATACATCTCCAACAACCCCGATCATGTACTATGTGTGGCCATGTCGTCCCTGCAAACTTCTTAATCTCATGCGCTTGCCTAACTTTCTGCCGCCCTCTGCTAAGCTTCCCTTCCCTTGGAATCCATTCCGTAACCCTCAATGACCATCGGCTATCTTCCCTCCTCATTGCGTATCCTGCCCATGCCCATTTCTTTTTCTTGATTTCAACTAAGATGTCATTAACTCGCGTTTGTTCCCTCACCCAATCTGCTCTTTTCTTATCCTTGAACGTTACACCAATCATTCTTCTTTCCATAGCTCGTTGCGTCGTCCTCAATTTGAGCAGAACCCTTTTCGTAAGCCTCCAGGTTTTTGCCCCATAGGTGAGTACTGGTAAGACACAGGTATTATATACTTTCCTCTTGAGGGGATAATGGCAACCTGCTAATCATCATCTGAGAATGCCTGCCAAACGCACCCCAGCCCATTCTTGTTCTTCTGAATATTTCTGTCTCATGATCCGCATCCGCTGTCACTACCTGCCCTAAGTTGATGTATTCCCTTACGACTTCCAGTGCCTCGCTGCCACTTGTAAATTGCTGTTTTCTTCCGAGACTGTTAACCATTACTTTAGTTTCCTGCAGATTACTTTTTAGACCCACTCTTCTGCTTTGTCTCTCCAGGTCAGTGAACATGCATTGCAATTGGTCCCCTGAGGTACTAATGAAGGCAATGTCATCAGCGAATCGCGAGTTACTAAGCTATTCTCGATTAACTTTTATCCCCAATTCTTCCCAATCCATGTCTCTGAATACCTCCTGTAAAATAAAATGCCCAAATAAAACAAAGCATTTTGGGGGCCGTTGACCGTGCTGATGCAGTGTGATTTCTGCCCAGTCCCCTATATGTCAACTTGATAAAATGCAACAAGGCGTGGGTAAACGAAGAGACTAACAATGACTCCCATGAGGTGCGACTAGACCAGCACGGTTCTGCACTGTCTGGTGTGGTTTACCTGGCATGCACCGCGGGAATCTCACTGTGCACTTAAAACAAATGATTGTGAAGGCTGTTGCCGATGCTGACACTATGTGATTTCTGCCCAGTGCTATTTAATGTCAACGTGAAGAAATGCAAGAAGGTGTGCGTAAGCGAAGAGAGTAACAATGACTCCCTCGTGGTGCGACTAGAGCAGTGCGGCTCTTGCGCAGTCTGCTGCACTCCAACTGGCATAGATCGGGGGAATCCGACTGTCCATTTAAAACAAATGATTCGAGGGCCGTTCACCATGCTGACGCAATGTGATTTCTGCCTAGTGCTCTAAACGGCAAAGTGATGAAATAAAGAAATGCCTGGATAAAGGACAGGTGTAAGAGTGACTCCTGTGAGGTGCGGCTGGAGCAGTGCAGCTCTTGCACGGTATGGTACGCCTCAACTGGCATGGACCGGCGGAATTCACTGTCCAAATGAAACAAAGCATTCTGGGGGCCAGTGCTCTAAAGGTCAACGTGAAGAAATGCAAAAAGGTGGGTATAAAGGACAGGAGTAAGAATGACTCCCGTGCAGAGTTTATTGAGCAGTTTCGCTTTGTGCTATCCATTGTGCTTCATTTGGTATGGACCGGTGGAATCCAACTGTCCATTAAAACAAAGCTTTGCGAAGACTTTTGATCATGCTGACGTAATGTGACTTCTGCCCAGCGCTCTAATTGTCAACGTGAAGAAATGCAACAAGGCATGGCTACACAAAGCGAGTAACAATGGCTCTCTTGAGGGGCGGCTAGAGCAGTGTGGCGCTTGCGCTGCTTGGTGCGCTTCAACTGGCATGGACCGGGAGAATCCGACTCTCCAAATAAAACAATGCATTTTGAGGGCCGTTGACCATGCTGACGCAATGTGATTTCTGCCCAGGTCTGTAAATGTCAACGTGAAGAAATGAAAAAAAGGCGTGGTTAAACGACAGGAGTAACTATGACACCCTTTAGGTGCGGCTAGCGCAGTACAGCTCTAACGCGGTCTGGTGCGAATGAACTGGCACGGACTGACAGAATCCACTGTCCAAATAAAACAAACCATTCCGGGGGCCGTTGAGCATGCTGACGCAGTGTCATTTCTGCACAGTGCTCTAAATGTCGAAGTGAAAAAATGAAAAAAAAGCGTGGATAAAAGACAGGAGTAAGAATGACTCCCTTGCAGTGTGGATTGAGCTGTGCCGCTTTGCACTTTCCGTTGCGCTTCAACTGGTATGGACCGGGAGAATCTGACTGTCCATTGAAAACAAAGCATTGCGAGGACTTTTGACCATGCTGATGCAATGTGATCTCTGCCCAGTCCCCTATATGTCAACTTGATAAAATCAACAAGGCGTGGGTAAACGAAGAGACTAACAATGACTCCCATGAGGTGCGACTAGAGCAGCACGGCTCTGCACTGTCTGGTGTGGCTTACCTGGCATGCACCGGGGGAATCTCACTGTGCACTTAAAACAAATGATTGTGAAGGCTGTTGCCGATGCTGACACAATGTGATTTCTGCCCAGTGCTATTTAATGTCAACGTGAAGAAATGCAAGAAGGTGTGTGTAAGCTATGAGAGTAACAATGACTCCCTTGAGGTGCGACTAGAACAGTGCAGCTTTTGCACAGTCTGCTGCACTCCAGCTGGCATAGATCGGGGGAATCCGACTGCCCATTTAAAACAAATGATTTCGAGGGCCGTCGACCATGCTGACGCAATGTGATTTCTGCCCAGTGCTCTAAACGTGAAACTGAAGTAAATAAAAAAAGGCATGGATAAATTACAGGAGTCACAGTGACTCCCTTGTGGTGCGGCTATCGCAGTGCGGCTCTTGCGTGGTCTTGTGTGCCTCAACTGGCATGGACCGGCGGAATCATCATCAGCATCAGCCTGGTTACGCCTACTGCAGGGCAAAGGCCTCTCCCGTACATCTCCAACAACCCCGATCATGTACTATGTGTGGCCATGTCGTCCCTGCAAACTTCTTAATCTCATGCGCCCGCCTAACTTTCTGCCGCCCTCTGCTAAGCTTCCCTTCCCTTGGAATCCATTCCGTAACCCTTAATGACCATCGGTTATCTTCCCTCCTCATTTCGTATCCTGCCCATGCCCATTTCTTTTTCTTGATTTCAACTAAGATGTCATTAACTCGCGTTTGTTCCCTCACCCAATCTGTCCTTTCTTATCCTTTAACGTTACACCTATCATTCTTCTTTCCATAGCTCGTTGCGTCGTCCTCAATTTGAGCAGAACCCATTTCGCAAGCCTCCAGGTTTCTGCCCCATAGGTGAGTACTGGTAAGACACAGGTATTATATACTTTCCTCTTGAGGGGATAATGGCAACCTGCTAATCATCATCTGAGAATGCCTGCCAAACGCACCCCAGCCCATTCTTGTTCTTCTGAATATTTCTTTCTCATGATCCGCATCCGCTGTCACTACCTGCCCTAAGTTGGTGTATTCCCTTACGACTTCCAGTGCCTCGCTGCCTATTGTAAATTGCGGTTTTCTTCGGAGACTGTTAAGCATTACTTTAGTTTCCTGCAGATTAATTTTTAGACCCACTCTTCTGCTTTGCCTATCCAGGTCAGTGAACATGCATTGCAATTGGTCCCCTGAGGTACTAAGGAAGGCAATGTCATCAGCGAATCGCGAGTTACTAAGCTATTCTCGATTAACTTTTATCCCCAAATCTTCCCAATCCATGTCTCTGAATACCTCCTGTAAAATAAAATGCCCAAATAAAACAAAGCATTTTGGGGCCGTTGACCATGCTGACGCAATGTGATTTCTGCCCAGGTCTGTAAATGTCAACGTGCAGAAATGAAAAAAAGGCGTGGTTAAACGACAGGAGTAAGAATGACTCCCTTGCAGTGTGGATTCAGGAGTGGCGCTTTATGCTATCTGTTGTGCATCAACTGGCATGGACCGGGGGAATCCGACTGTCCATTTAAAACAAAGCATTGCGGGGACTTTTGACCATGCTGACGCAATGTGATTTCTGCCCAGTCCCCTATATGTCAACTTGATAAAATCAACAAGGCGTGGGTAAACGAAGAGACTAACAATGACTATCATGAGGTGCGACTAGAGCAGCACAGCTTTGCACTGTCTGGTGTGGTTTACCTGTCATGCACCGGGGGAATCTCACTGTGCACTTAAAACAAATGATTGTGAAGGCTGTTGCCGATGCTGACACAATGTGATTTCTGCCCAGTGCTATTTAATGTCAACGTGAAGAAATGCAAGAAGGTGTGTATGCGATGAGAGTAACAATGACTCCCTCGAGGTGCGACTAGAGCAGTGCGGCTCTTGCGCAGTCTGCTGCACTCCAACTGATTTAGATCGGGGGAATCCGACTGTCCATTTAAAACAAATGATTACGCGGGCCGTTCACCATGCTGACGCAATGTGATTTCTGCCTAGTGCTCTAAACGGCAAAGTGATGAAATAAAGAAATGCCTGGATAAAGGACAGGTGTAAGAGTGACTCCTGTGAGGTGCGGCTGGAGCAGTGCAGGTCTTGCGCGGTATGGTACGCCTCAACTGGCATGGACGGGCGGAATTCACTGTCCAAATGAAACAAAGCATTCTGGGAGCCAGTGCTCTAAATGTCAACGTGAAGAAATGCAAAAAGGTGGGTATAAAGGACAGGAGTAAGAATGACTCCCGTGCAGAGTTTATTGAGCAGTTTCGCTTTGTGCTATCCATTGTGCTTCATTTGGTATGGACCGGTGGAATCCAACTGTCCATTAAAACAAAGCTTTGCGAAGACTTTTGATCATGCTGACGTAATGTGACTTCTGCCCAGCGCCCTAAATGTCAACGTGAAGAAATGCAACAAGGCATGGCTACACAAAGCGAGTAACAATGGCTCTCTTAAGGTGCGGCTAGAGCAGTGTGGCGCTTGCGCTGCCTGGTGCGCTTCAACTGGCATGGACCGGGAGAATCCGACTCTCGAAATAAAACAATGCATTTTGAGGGCCGTTGACCATGCTGACGCAATGTGATTTCTGCCCAGGTCTGTAAATGTCAACGTGCAGAAATGAAAAAAAGGCGTGGTTAAAGGACAGGAGTAAGAATGACTCCCTTGCAGTGTGGATTCAGGAGTGGCGCTTTATGCTATCTGTTGTGCTTCAACTGGCATGGACCGGCTGAAACTGACTGTCCACTTAAAACAAAGCATTGCAAGGACTTTTGACGATGCTGACGCAATGTGATTTGTGCCCAGGGCTCTAAATGTCAATGTGAGGAAATGGAACAAAGCGTGGGTGAAGGACGTTAGTAACAATGACTCCCTTCAGGTGCGGCTAGAACAGTGCTGCTTTGCACTGTCTGGTGTGGTTCAACTGGAATGCACAGGGGGAATCTTACTGTGCTTTTAAAAGATATAATTGCGAGGGCGGTTGACCATTTTTATGCAAGGTGATTTGTGCCCAGTGCCCTAAATGTCAACCTGAAGAAATAGAACAAGGCGTGGGGGAGCTAAGTGAGTAACAATGACTCCCTTGAGCTGCGACTAGAGCAGTGCGGCTCTAGCGCTGCCTGGTGCGCTTCAACTGGGATAGATCGGGGTAATCCGACTGTCCATTTAAAACAAATGATTGCGAGGGCCGTTGACCATGCCGACGCAATTTGATTTCTGCCTAGTGCTTTAAACGTGAAATAAATAAATTAAGGAAAGGGCTGGATAAACGACAGGAGTAACTATGACACCCTTTAGGTGCGGCTAGCGCAGTGCAGCTCTTGCGCGGTCTGGTGCGAATGAACTGGCACGGACTGACAGAATCCACTGTCCAAATAAAACAAACCATTCTGGGGGCCGTTGAGCATGCTGACGCAGTGTGATTTCTGCACAGTGCTCTAAATGTCGAAGTGAAAAAATGAAAAAAAAAGCGTGGATAAAAGACAGGAGTAAGAATGACTCCCTTGCAGTGTGGATTGAGCTGTGCCGCTTTGCACTTTCCGTTGCGCTTCAACTGGTATGGACCGGGAGAATCTGACTGTCCATTTAAAACAAAGCATTGCGAGGACTTTTGACCATGCTGATGCAATGTGATCTCTGCCCAGTCCCCTATATGTCAACTTGATAAAATCATCAAGGCGTGGGTAAACGAAGAGACTAACAATGACTCCCATGAGGTGCGACTAGAGCAGCACGGCTCTGCACTGTCTGGTGTGGCTTACCTGGCATGCACCGGGGGAATCTCACTGTGCACTTAAAACAAATGATTGTGAAGGCTGTTGCCGATGCTGACGCAATGTGATTTCTGCCTAGTGCTCTAAACGGCAAAGTGATGAAATAAAGAAATGCCTGGATAAAGGACAGGTGTAAGAGTGACTCCTGTGAGGTGCGGCTGGAGCAGTGCAGCTCTTGCGCGGTATGGTACACCTCAACTGGCATGGACGGGCGGAATTCACTGTCCAAATGAAACAAAGCATTCTGGGAGCCAGTGCTCTAAATGTCAACGAGAAGAAATGCAAAAAGGTGGGTATAAAGGACAGGAGTAAGAATGACTCCCGTGCAGAGTTTATTGAGCAGTTTCGCTTTGTGCTATCCATTGTGCTTCATTTGGTATGGACCGGTGGAATCCAACTGTCCATTAAAACAAAGCTTTGCGAAGACTTTTGATCATGCTGACGTAATGTGACTTCTGCCCGGCGCCCTAAATGTCAACGTGAAGAAATGCAACAAGGCATGGCTACACAAAGCGAGTAACAATGGCTCTCTTAAGGTGCGGCTAGAGCAGTGTGGCGCTTGCGCTGCCTGGTGCGCTTCAACTGGCATGGACCGGGAGAATCCGACTCTCGAAATAAAACAATGCATTTTGAGGGCCGTTGACCATGCTGACGCAATGTGATTTCTGCCCAGGTCTGTAAATGTCAACGTGCAGAAATGAAAAAAAAGGCGTGGTTAAAGGACAGGAGTAAGAATGACTCCCTTGCAGTGTGGATTCAGGAGTGGCGCTTTATGCTATCTGTTGTGCTTCAACTGGCATGGACCGGCTGAAACTGACTGTCCACTTAAAACAAAGCATTGCAAGGACTTTTGACGATGCTGACGCAATCTGATTTGTGCCCAGGGCTCTAAATGTCAATGTGAGGAAATGGAACAAAGCGTGGGTGAAGGACGTTAGTAACAATGACTCCCTTGAGGTGCGGCTAGAACAGTGCTGCTTTGCACTGTCTGGTGTGGTTCAACTGGAATGCACAGGGGGAATCTTACTGTGCTTTTAAAAGATATAATTGCGAGGGCGGTTGACCATTTTTATGCAAGGTGATTTGTGCCCAGTGCCCTAAATGTCAACCTGAAGAAATAGAACAAGGCGTGGGGGAGCTAAGTGAGTAACAATGACTCCCTTGAGCTGCGACTAGAGCAGTGCGGCTCTAGCGCTGCCTGGTGCGCTTCAACTGGGATAGATCGGGGTAATCCGACTGTCCATTTAAAACAAATGATTGCGAGGGCCGTTGACCATGCCGACGCAATTTGATTTCTGCCTAGTGCTTTAAACGTGAAATAAATAAATTAAGGAAAGGGCTGGATAAACGACAGGAGTAACTATGACACCCTTTAGGTGCGGCTAGCGCAGTGCAGCTCTTGCGCGGTCTGGTGCGAATGAACTGGCACGGACTGACAGAATCCACTGTCCAAATAAAACAAACCATTCTGGGGGCCGTTGAGCATGCTGACGCAGTGTGATTTCTGCACAGTGCTCTAAATGTCGAAGTGAAAAAATGAAAAAAAAAGCGTGGATAAAAGACAGGAGTAAGAATGACTCCCTTGCAGTGTGGATTGAGCTGTGCCGCTTTGCACTTTCCGTTGCGCTTCAACTGGTATGGACCGGGAGAATCTGACTGTCCATTTAAAACAAAGCATTGCGAGGACTTTTGACCATGCTGATGCAATGTGATCTCTGCCCAGTCCCCTATATGTCAACTTGATAAAATCATCAAGGCGTGGGTAAACGAAGAGACTAACAATGACTCCCATGAGGTGCGACTAGAGCAGCACGGCTCTGCACTGTCTGGTGTGGCTTACCTGGCATGCACCGGGGGAATCTCACTGTGCACTTAAAACAAATGATTGTGAAGGCTGTTGCCGATGCTGACGCAATGTGATTTCTGCCTAGTGCTCTAAACGGCAAAGTGATGAAATAAAGAAATGCCTGGATAAAGGACAGGTGTAACAGTGACTCCTGTGAGGTGCGGCTGGAGCAGTGCAGCTCTTGCGCGGTATGGTACGCCTCAACTGGCATGGACGGGCGGAATTCACTGTCCAAATGAAACAAAGCATTCTGGGAGCCAGTGCTCTAAATGTCAACGTGAAGAAATGCAAAAAGGTGGGTATAAAGGACAGGAGTAAGAATGACTCCCGTGCAGAGTTTATTGAGCAGTTTCGCTTTGTGCTATCCATTGTGCTTCATTTGGTATGGACCGGTGGAATCCAACTGTCCATTAAAACAAAGCTTTGCGAAGACTTTTGATCATGCTGACGTAATGTGACTTCTGCCCAGCGCCCTAAATGTCAACGTGAAGAAATGCAACAAGGCATGGCTACACAAAGCGAGTAACAATGGCTCTCTTAACGCGCGGCTAGAGCAGTGTGGCGCTTGCGCTGCCTGGTGCGCTTCAAATGGCATGGACCGGGAGAATCCGACTCTCGAAATAAAACAATGCATTTTGAGGGCCGTTGACCATGCTGACGCATTGTGATTTCTGCCCAGGTCTGTAAATGTCAACGTGCAGAAATGCAAAAAAAGGCGTGGTTAAAGGACAGGAGTAAGAATGACTCCCTTGCAGTGTGGATTCAGGAGTGGCGCTTTATGCTATCTGTTGTGCTTCAACTGGCATGGACCGGCTGAAACTGACTGTCCACTTAAAACAAAGCATTGCAAGGACTTTTGACGATGCTGACGCAATGTGATTTGTGCCCAGGGCTCTAAATGTCAATGTGAGGAAATGGAACAAAGCGTGGGTGAAGGACGTTAGTAACAATGACTCCCTTGAGGTGCGGCTAGAACAGTGCTGCTTTGCACTGTCTGGTGTGGTTCAACTGGAATGCACAGGGGGAATCTTACTGTGCTTTTAAAAGATATAATTGCGAGGGCGGTTGACCATTTTTATGCAAGGTGATTTGTGCCCAGTGCCCTAAATGTCAACCTGAATAAATAGAACAAGGCGTGGGGGAGCTAAGTGAGTAACAATGACTCCCTTGAGCTGCGACTAGAGCAGTGCGGCTCTAGCGCTGCCTGGTGCGCTTCAACTGGGATAGATCGGGGTAATCCGACTGTCCATTTAAAACAAATGATTGCGAGGGCCGTTGACCATGCCGACGCAATTTGATTTCTGCCTAGTGCTTTAAACGTGAAATAAATAAATTAAGGAAAGGGCTGGATAAACGACAGGAGTAACTATGACACCCTTTAGGTGCGGCTAGCGCAGTGCAGCTCTTGCGCGGTCTGGTGCGAATGAACTGGCACGGACTGACAGAATCCACTGTCCAAATAAAACAAACCATTCTGGGTGCCGTTGAGCATGCTGACGCAGTGTGATTTCTGCACAGTGCTCTAAATGTCGAAGTGAAAAAATGAAAAAAAAAGCGTGGATAAAAGACAGGAGTAAGAATGACTCCCTTGCAGTGTGGATTGAGCTGTGCCGCTTTGCACTTTCCGTTGCGCTTTAACTGGTATGGACAGGGAGAATCTGACTGTCCATTTAAAACAAAGCATTGCGAGGACTTTTGACCATGCTGATGCAATGTGATCTCTGCCCAGTCCCCTATATGTCAACTTGATAAAATCATCAAGGCGTGGGTAAACGAAGAGACTAACAATGACTCCCATGAGGTGCGACTAGAGCAGCACGGCTCTGCACTGTCTGGTGTGGCTTACCTGGCATGCACCGGGGGAATCTCACTGTGCACTTAAAACAAATGATTGTGAAGGCTGTTGCCGATGCTGACGCAATGTGATTTCTGCCTAGTGCTCTAAACGGCAAAGTGATGAAATAAAGAAATGCCTGGATAAAGGACAGGTGTAACAGTGACTCCTGTGAGGTGCGGCTGGAGCAGTGCAGCTCTTGCGCGGTATGGTACGCCTCAACTGGCATGGACGGGCGGAATTCACTGTCCAAATGAAACAAAGCATTCTGGGAGCCAGTGCTCTAAATGTCAACGTGAAGAAATGCAAAAAGGTGGGTATAAAGGACAGGAGTAAGAATGACTCCCGTGCAGAGTTTATTGAGCAGTTTCGCTTTGTGCTATCCATTGTGCTTCATTTGGTATGGACCGGTGGAATCCAACTGTCCATTAAAACAAAGCTTTGCGAAGACTTTTGATCATGCTGACGTAATGTGACTTCTGCCCAGCGCTCTAAATGTCAACGTGAAGAAATGCAACAAGGCATGGCTACACAAAGCGAGTAACAATCGCTCTCTTGAGGTGCGGCTAGAGCAGTGTGGCGCTTGCGCTGCCTGGTGCGCTTCAACTGGCATGGACCGGGAGAATCCGACTCTCCAAATAAAACAATGCATTTTGAGGGCCGTTGACCATGCTGACGCAATGTGATTTCTGCCCAGGTCTGTAAATGTCAACGTGCAGAAATGAAAAAAAGGCGTGGTTAAACGACAGGAGTAAGAATGACTCCCTTGCAGTGTGCATTCAGCTGTGCCGCTTTGCACTTTCCATTGCGCTTGAACTGGTATAGACCGGGGGAATTCGACTGTCCATTTAAAACAAAGCATTGCGGGGACTTTTGACCACGCTGAGGCAATGTGATTTCTGCCCAGTCCCCTATATGTCAACTTGATAAAATGCAACAAGGCGTGGGTAAACGAAGAGACTAACAATGACTCCCATGAGGTGCGACTAGAGCAGCACAGGTCTGCACTGTCTGGTGTGGCTTACCTGGCATGCACCGCGGGAATCTCACTGTGCACTTAAAACAAACGATTGTGAAGGCTGTTGCCGATGCTGACACTAAGTGATTTCTGCCCAGTGCTATTTAATGTCAACGTGAAGAAATGCAAGAAGGTGTGAATGCGATGAGAGTAACAATGACTCCCTCGAGGTGCGACTAGAGCAGTGCGGCTCTTGCGCAGTCTGCTGCACTCCAACTGGCATAGATCGGGGGAATCCGACTGTCCATTTAAAACAAATAATTGCGCGGGCCGTTCACCATGCTGACGTAATGTGATTTCTGCCTAGTGCTATAAACGGCAAAGTGATGAAATAAAGAAATGCCTGGATAAAGGACAGGTGTAAGAGTGACTCCTGTGAGGTGCGGCTGGAGCAGTGCAGCTCTTGCGCGGTATGGTACGCCTCAACTGGCATGGACGGGCGGAATTCACTGTCCAAATGAAACAAAGCATTCTGGGAGCCAGTGCTCTAAATGTCAACGTGAAGAAATGCAAAAAGGTGGGTATAAAGGACAGGAGTAAGAATGACTCCCGTGCAGAGTTTATTGAGCAGTTTCGCTTTGTGCTATCCATTGTGCTTCATTTGGTATGGACCGGTGGAATCCAACTGTCCATTAAAACAAAGCTTTGCGAAGACTTTTGATCATGCTGACGTAATGTGACTTCTGCCCAGCGCTCTAAATGTCAACGTGAAGAAATGCAACAAGGCATGGCTACACATAGCGAGTAACAATGGCTCTCTTGAGGGGCGGCTAGAGCAGTGTGGCGCTTGCGCTGCTTGGTGCGCTTCAACTGGCATGGACCGGGAGAATCCGACTCTCCAAATAAAACAATGCATTTTGATGGCCTTTGACCATGATGACGCAATGTGATTTCTGCCCAGGTCTGTAAATGTCAACGTGAAGAAATGAAAAAAAGGCGTGGTTAAACGACAGGAGTAAGAATGACTCCCTTGCAGTGTGGATTCAGGAGTGGCGCTTTATGCTATCTGTTGTGCATCAACTGGCATGGACCGGCTGAAACTGACTGTCCACTTAAAACAAAGCATTGCAAGGACTTTTGACGATGCTGACGCAATGTGATTTGTGCCCAGGGCTCTAAATGTCAATGTGAGGAAATGGAACAAAGCGTGGGTGAAGGACGTTAGTAACAATGACTCCCTTAAGGTGCGGCTAGAACAGTGCTGCTTTGCACTGTCTGGTGTGCTTCAACTGGAATGCACAGGGGGAATCTTACTGTGCTTTTAAAAGATATAATTGCGAGGGCGGTTGACCATTTTTATGCAAGGTGATTTGTGCCCAGTGCCCTAAATGTCAACCTGAAGAAATAGATCAAGGCGTGGGGGAGCTAAGTGAGTAACAATGACTCCCTTGAGCTGCGACTAGAGCAGTGCGGCTCTAGCGCTGCCTGGTGCGCTTCAACTGGGATAGATCGGGGTAATCCGACTGTCCATTTAAAACAAATGATTGCGAGGGCCGTTGACCATGCTGACGCAATTTGATTTCTGCCTAGTGCTTTAAACGTGAAATAAATAAATTAAGGAAAGGGCTGGATAAACGACAGGAGTAACTATGACACCCTTTAGGTGCGGCTAGCGCAGTGCAGCTCTTGCGCGGTCTGGTGCGAATGAACTGGCATGGACTGACAGAATCCACTGTCCAAATAAAACAAACCATTCTGGGGGCCCTTGAGCATGCTGACACAGTGTGATTTCTGCACAGTGCTCTAAATGTCGAAGTGAAAAAATGAAAAAAAAAAGCGTGGATAAAAGACAGGAGTAAGAATGACTCCCTTGCAGTGTGGATTGAGCTGTGCCGCTTTGCACTTTCCGTTGCGCTTCAACTGGTATGGACCGGGAGAATCTGACTGTCCATTTAAAACAAAGCATTGCGAGGACTTTTGACCATGCTGATGCAATGTGATCTCTGCCCAGTCCCCTAAATGTCAACGTGATAAAATGCAACAAGGCGAGGGTAAACGAAGAGACTAACAATGACTCCCATGAGGTGGGACTAGAGTAGCGCGGCTTTGCACTGTCTGGTGTGGTTTACCTGGCATGCAACGGGGGAATCTAACTCTGCCATGAAAAGAAATGATTGCGAAGGCCGTTGCCGATGCTGACACAATGGGATTTCTGCCCAGTGCTATTTAATGTCAACGTGAAGAAATGCAAGAAGGTGTGTGTAAGCTATGAGAGTAACAATGACTCCCTTGAGGTGCGACTAGAACAGTGCAGCTTTTGCACAGTCTGCTGCACTCCAGCTGGCATAGATCGGGGGAATCCGACTGTCCATTTAAAACAAATGATTGCGAGGGCCGTCGACCATGCTGACGCAATGGGATTTCTGCCCAGTGCTCTAAACGTGAAACTGAAGTAAATAAAAAAAGGCATGGATAAACTACAGGAGTCACAATGACTCCCTTGTGGTGCGGCTATCGCAGTGCGGCTCTTGCGTGGTCTTGTGTGCCTCAACTGGCATGGACCGGCGGAATCATCATCAGCATCAGCCTGGTTACGCCTACTGCAGGGCAAAGGCCTCTCCCGTACATCTCCAACAACCCCGATCATGTACTATGTGTGGCCATGTCGTCCCTGCAAACTTCTTAATCTCATGCGCCCGCCTAACTTTCTGCCGCCCTCTGCTAAGCTTCCCTTCCCTTGGAATCCATTCCGTAACCCTTAATGACCATCGGTTATCTTCCCTCCTCATTTCGTATCCTGCCCATGCCCATTTCTTTTTCTTGATTTCAACTAAGATATCATTAACTCGCGTTTGTTCCCTCACCCAATCTGCTCTTTTCTTATCCTTTAACGTTACACCTATCATTCTTCTTTCCATAGCTCGTTGCGTCGTCCTCAATTTGAGCAGAACCCATTTCGTAAGCCTCCAGGTTTCTGCCCCATAGGTGAGTACTGGTAAGACACAGGTATTATATACTTTCCTCTTGAGGGGATAATGGCAACCTGCTAATCATCATCTGAGAATGCCTGCCAAACGCACCCCAGCCCATTCTTGTTCTTCTGAATATTTCTGTCTCATGATCCGCATCCGCTGTCACTACCTGCCCTAAGTTGATGTAATCCCTTACGACTTCTAGTGCCTCGCTGCCAATTGTAAATTGCTGTTTTCTTCCGAGACTGTTAAGCATTCCTTTAGTTTCCTGCAGATTAATTTTTAGACCCACTCTTCTGCTTTGCCTATCCAGGTCAGTGAACATGCATTGCAATTGGTCCCCTGAGGTACTAAGCAAGGCAATGTCATCAGCGAATCGCGAGTTACTAAGCTATTCTCGATTAACTTTTATCCCCAAATCTTCCCAATCCATGTCTCTGAATACCTCCTGTAAAATAAAATGCCCAAATAAAACAAAGCATTTTGGGGGCCGTTGACCATGCTGACGCAATGTGATTTCTGCCCAGGTCTGTAAATGTCAACGTGCAGAAATGAAAAAAAGGTGTGGTTAAACGACAGGAGTAAGAATGACTCCCTTGCAGTGTGGATTCAGGAGTGGCGCTTTATGCTATCTGTTGTGCATCAACTGGCATGGACCGGGGGAATCCGACTGTCCATTTAAAACAAAGCATTGCGGGGACTTTTGACCATGCTGACGCAATGTGATTTCTGCCCAGTCCCCTATATGTCAACTTGATAAAATCAACAAGGCGTGGGTAAACGAAGAGACTAACAATGACTCTCATGAGGTGCGACTAGAGCAGCACAGCTTTGCACTGTCTGGTGTGGTTTAACTGTCATGCACCGGGGGAATCTCACTGTGCACTTAAAACAAATGATTGTGAAGGCTGTTGCCGATGCTGACACAATGTGATTTCTGCCCAGTGCTATTTAATGTCAACGTGAAGAAATGCAAGAAGGTGTGTATGCGATGAGAGTAACAATGACTCCCTCGAGGTGCGACTAGAGCAGTGCGGCTCTTGCGCAGTCTGCTGCACTCCAACTGGCATAGATCAGGGGAATCCGACTGTCCATTTAAAACAAATGATTACGCGGGCCGTTCACCATGCTGACGCAATGTGATTTCTGCCTAGTGCTCTAAACGGCAAAGTGATGAAATAAAGAAATGCCTGGATAAAGGACAGGTGTAAGAGTGACTCCTGTGAGGTGCGGCTGGAGCAGTGCAGCTCTTGCGCGATATGGTACGCCTCAACTGGCATGGACGGGCGGAATTCACTGTCCAAATGAAACAAAGCATTCTGGGAACCAGTGCTCTAAATGTCAACGTGAAGAAATGCAAAAAGGTGGGTATAAAGGACAGGAGTAAGAATGACTCCCGTGCAGAGTTTATTGAGCAGTTTCGCTTTGTGCTATCCATTGTGCTTCATTTGGTATGGACCGGTGGAATCCAACTGTCCATAAAACAAAGCTTTGCGAAGACTTTTGATCATGCTGACGTAATGTGACTTCTGCCCAGCGCCCTAAATGTCAACGTGAAGAAATGCAACAAGGCATGGCTACACAAAGCGAGTAACAATGGCTCTCTTAAGGTGCGGCTAGAGCAGTGTGGCGCTTGCGCTGCCTGGTACGCTTCAACTGGCATGGACCGGGAGAATCCGACTCTCGAAATAAAACAATGCATTTTGAGGGCCGTTGACCATGCTGACGCAATGTGATTTCTGCCCAGGTCTGTAAATGTCAACGTGCAGAAATGAAAAAAAAAGGCGTGGTTAAAGGACAGGAGTAAGAATGACTCCCTTGCAGTGTGGATTCAGGAGTGGCGCTTCATGCTATCTGTTGTGCTTCAACTGGCATGGACCGGCTGAAACTGACTGTCCACCTAAAACAAAGCATTGCAAGGACTTTTGGCGATGCTGACGCAATGTGATTTGTGCCCAGGGCTCTAAATGTCAATGTGAGGAAATGGAACAAAGCGTGGGTGAAGGACATAGTAACAATGACTCCCTTGAGGTGCGGCTAGAACAGTGCTGCTTTGCACTGTCTGGTGTGGTTCAACTGGAATGCACAGGGGGAATCTTACTGTGCTTTTAAAAGATATAATTGCGAGGGCGGTTGACCATTTTTATGCAAGGTGATTTGCGCCCAGTGCCCTAAATGTCAACCTGAAGAAATAGAACAAGGCGTGGGGGAGCTAAGTGAGTAACAATGACTCCCTTGAGCTGCGACTAGAGCAGTGCGGCTCTAGCGCTGCCTGGTGCGCTTCAACTGGGATAGATCGGGGTAATCCGACTGTCCATTTAAAACAAATCATTGCGAGGGCCGTTGACCATGCCGACGCAATTTGATTTCTGCCTAGTGCTTTAAACGTGAAATAAATAAATTAAGGAAAGGGCTGGATAAACGACAGGAGTAACTATGACACCCTTTAGGTGCGGCTAGCGCAGTGCAGCTCTTGTGCGGTCTGGTGCGAATGAACTGGCACGGACTGACAGAATCCACTGTCCAAATAAAACAAACCATTCTGGGGGCCGTTGAGCATGCTGACGCAGTGTGATTTCTGCACAGTGCTCTAAATGTCGAAGTGAAAAAATGAAAAAAAAAAGCGTGGATAAAAGACAGGAGTAAGAATGACTCCCTTGCAGTGTGGATTGAGCTGTGCCGCTTTGCACTTTCCGTTGCGCTTTAACTGGTATGGACCGGGAGAATCTGACTGTCCATTTAAAACAAAGCATTGCGAGGACTTTTGACCATGCTGATGCAATGTGATCTCTGCCCAGTCCCCTAAATGTCAACGTGATAAAATGCAACAAGGCGAGGGTAAACGAAGAGACTAACAATGACTCCCATGAGGTGGGACTAGAGTAGCGCGGCTTTGCACTGTCTGGTGTGGTTTACCTGGCATGCAACGGGGGAATCTAACTCTGCCATGAAAAGAAATGATTGCGAAGGCCGTTGCCGATGCTGACACAATGGGATTTCTGCCCAGTGCTATTTAATGTCAACGTGAAGAAATGCAAGAAGGTGTGTGTAAGCTATGAGAGTAACAATGACTCCCTTGAGGTGCGACTAGAACAGTGCAGCTTTTGCACAGTCTGCTGCACTCCAGCTGGCATAGATCGGGGGAATCCGACTGTCCATTTAAAACAAATGATTGCGAGGGCCGTCGACCATGCTGACGCAATGGGATTTCTGCCCAGTGCTCTAAACGTGAAACTGAAGTAAATAAAAAAAGGCATGGATAAACTACAGGAGTCACAATGACTCCCTTGTGGTGCGGCTATCGCAGTGCGGCTCTTGCGTGGTCTTGTGTGCCTCAACTGGCATGGACCGGCGGAATCATCATCAGCATCAGCCTGGTTACGCCTACTGCAGGGCAAAGGCCTCTCCCGTACATCTCCAACAACCCCGATCATGTACTATGTGTGGCCATGTCGTCCCTGCAAACTTCTTAATCTCATGCGCCCGCCTAACTTTCTGCCGCCATCTGCTAAGCTTCCCTTCCCTTGGAATCCATTCCGTAACCCTTAATGACCATCGGTTATCTTCCCTCCTCATTTCGTATCCTGCCCATGCCCATTTCTTTTTCTTGATTTCAACTAAGATATCATTAACTCGCGTTTGTTCCCTCACCCAATCTGCTCTTTTCTTATCCTTTAACGTTACACCTATCATTCTTCTTTCCATAGCTCGTTGCGTCGTCCTCAATTTGAGCAGAACCCATTTCGTAAGCCTCCAGGTTTCTGCCCCATAGGTGAGTACTGGTAAGACACAGGTATTATATACTTTCCTCTTGAGGGGATAATGGCAACCTGCTAATCATCATCTGAGAATGTCTGCCAAACGCACCCCAGCCCATTCTTGTTCTTCTGAATATTTCTGTCTCATGATCCGCATCCGCTGTCACTACCTGCCCTAAGTTGATGTAATCCCTTACGACTTCTAGTGCCTCGCTGCCAATTGTAAATTGCTGTTTTCTTCCGAGACTGTTAAGCATTCCTTTAGTTTCCTGCAGATTAATTTTTAGACCCACTCTTCTGCTTTGCCTATCCAGGTCAGTGAACATGCATTGCAATTGGTCCCCTGAGGTACTAAGCAAGGCAATGTCATCAGCGAATCGCGAGTTACTAAGCTATTCTCGATTAACTTTTATCCCCAAATCTTCCCAATCCATGTCTCTGAATACCTCCTGTAAAATAAAATGCCCAAATAAAACAAAGCATTTTGGGGGCCGTTGACCATGCTGACGCAATGTGATTTCTGCCCAGGTCTGTAAATGTCAACGTGCAGAAATGAAAAAAAGGTGTGGTTAAACGACAGGAGTAAGAATGACTCCCTTGCAGTGTGGATTCAGGAGTGGCGCTTTATGCTATCTGTTGTGCATCAACTGGCATGGACCGGGGGAATCCGACTGTCCATTTAAAACAAAGCATTGCGGGGACTTTTGACCATGCTGACGCAATGTGATTTCTGCCCAGTCCCCTATATGTCAACTTGATAAAATCAACAAGGCGTGGGTAAACGAAGAGACTAACAATGACTCTCATGAGGTGCGACTAGAGCAGCACAGCTTTGCACTGTCTGGTGTGGTTTAACTGTCATGCACCGGGGGAATCTCACTGTGCACTTAAAACAAATGATTGTGAAGGCTGTTGCCGATGCTGACACAATGTGATTTCTGCCCAGTGCTATTTAATGTCAACGTGAAGAAATGCAAGAAGGTGTGTATGCGATGAGAGTAACAATGACTCCCTCGAGGTGCGACTAGAGCAGTGCGGCTCTTGCGCAGTCTGCTGCACTCCAACTGGCATAGATCAGGGGAATCCGACTGTCCATTTAAAACAAATGATTACGCGGGCCGTTCACCATGCTGACGCAATGTGATTTCTGCCTAGTGCTCTAAACGGCAAAGTGATGAAATAAAGAAATGCCTGGATAAAGGACAGGTGTAAGAGTGACTCCTGTGAGGTGCGGCTGGAGCAGTGCAGCTCTTGCGCGATATGGTACGCCTCAACTGGCATGGACGGGCGGAATTCACTGTCCAAATGAAACAAAGCATTCTGGGAACCAGTGCTCTAAATGTCAACGTGAAGAAATGCAAAAAGGTGGGTATAAAGGACAGGAGTAAGAATGACTCCCGTGCAGAGTTTATTGAGCAGTTTCGCTTTGTGCTATCCATTGTGCTTCATTTGGTATGGACCGGTGGAATCCAACTGTCCATAAAACAAAGCTTTGCGAAGACTTTTGATCATGCTGACGTAATGTGACTTCTGCCCAGCGCCCTAAATGTCAACGTGAAGAAATGCAACAAGGCATGGCTACACAAAGCGAGTAACAATGGCTCTCTTAAGGTGCGGCTAGAGCAGTGTGGCGCTTGCGCTGCCTGGTACGCTTCAACTGGCATGGACCGGGAGAATCCGACTCTCGAAATAAAACAATGCATTTTGAGGGCCGTTGACCATGCTGACGCAATGTGATTTCTGCCCAGGTCTGTAAATGTCAACGTGCAGAAATGAAAAAAAAAGGCGTGGTTAAAGGACAGGAGTAAGAATGACTCCCTTGCAGTGTGGATTCAGGAGTGGCGCTTTATGCTATCTGTTGTGCTTCAACTGGCATGGACCGGCTGAAACTGACTGTCCACCTAAAACAAAGCATTGCAAGGACTTTTGGCGATGCTGACGCAATGTGATTTGTGCCCAGGGCTCTAAATGTCAATGTGAGGAAATGGAACAAAGCGTGGGTGAAGGACATAGTAACAATGACTCCCTTGAGGTGCGGCTAGAACAGTGCTGCTTTGCACTGTCTGGTGTGGTTCAACTGGAATGCACAGGGGGAATCTTACTGTGCTTTTAAAAGATATAATTGCGAGGGCGGTTGACCATTTTTATGCAAGGTGATTTGTGCCCAGTGCCCTAAATGTCAACCTGAAGAAATAGAACAAGGCGTGGGGGAGCTAAGTGAGTAACAATGACTCCCTTGAGCTGCGACTAGAGCAGTGCGGCTCTAGCGCTGCCTGGTGCGCTTCAACTGGGATAGATCGGGGTAATCCGACTGTCCATTTAAAACAAATCATTGCGAGGGCCGTTGACCATGCCGACGCAATTTGATTTCTGCCTAGTGCTTTAAACGTGAAATAAATAAATTAAGGAAAGGGCTGGATAAACGACAGGAGTAACTATGACACCCTTTAGGTGCGGCTAGCGCAGTGCAGCTCTTGCGCGGTCTGGTGCGAATGAACTGGCACGGACTGACAGAATCCACTGTCCAAATAAAACAAACCATTCTGGGGGCCGTTGAGCATGCTGACGCAGTGTGATTTCTGCACAGTGCTCTAAATGTCGAAGTGAAAAAATGAAAAAAAGCGTGGATAAAAGACAGGAGTAAGAATGACTCCCTTGCAGTGTGGATTGAGCTGTGCCGCTTTGCACTTTCCGTTGCGCTTCAACTGGTATGGACCGGGAGAATCTGACTGTCCATTTAAAACAAAGCATTGCGAGGACTTTTGACCATGCTGATGCAATGTGATCTCTGCCCAGTCCCCTATATGTCAACTTGATAAAATCATCAAGGCGTGGGTAAACGAAGAGACTAACAATGACTCCCATGAGGTGCGACTAGAGCAGCACGGCTCTGCACTGTCTGGTGTGGCTTACCTGGCATGCACCGGGGGAATCTCACTGTGCACTTAAAACAAATGATTGTGAAGGCTGTTGCCGATGCTGACGCAATGTGATTTCTGCCTAGTGCTCTAAACGGCAAAGTGATGAAATAAAGAAATGCCTGGATAAAGGACATGTGTAAGAGTGACTCCTGTGAGGTGCGGCTGGAGCAGTGCAGCTCTTGCGCGGTATGGTACGCCTCAACTGGCATGGACGGGCGGAATTCACTGTCCAAATGAAACAAAGCATTCTGGGAGCCAGTGCTCTAAATGTCAACGTGAAGAAATGCAAAAAGGTGGGTATAAAGGACAGGAGTAAGAATGACTCCCGTGCTGAGTTTATTGAGCAGTTTCGCTTTGTGCTATCCATTGTGCTTCATTTGGTATGGACCGGTGGAATCCAACTGTCCAATAAAACAAAGCTTTGCGAAGACTTTTGATCATGCTGACGTAATGTGACTTCTGCCCAGCGCCCTAAATGTCAACGTGAAGAAAGGCAACAAGGCATGGCTACACAAAGTAGAGTAACAATGGCTCTCTTAAGGTGCGGCTAGAGCAGTGTGGCGCTTGCGCTGCCTGGTGCGCTTCAACTGGCATGGACCGGGAGAATCCGACTCTCGAAATAAAACAATGCATTTTGAGGGCCGTTGACCATGCTGACGCAATGTGATTTCTGCCCAGGTCTGTAAATGTCAACGTGCAGAAATGCAAAAAAAGGCGTGGTTAAAGGACAGGAGTAAGAATGACTCCCTTGCAGTGTGGATTCAGGAGTGGCGCTTTATGCTATCTGTTGTGCTTCAACTGGCATGGACCGGCTGAAACTGACTGTCCACTTAAAACAAAGCATTGCAAGGACTTTTGACGATGCTGACGCCATGTGATTTGTGCCCAGGGCTCTAAATGTCAATGTGAGGAAATGGAACAAAGCGTGGGTGAAGGACGTTAGTAACAATGACTCCCTTGAGGTGCGGCTAGATCAGTGCTGCTTTGCACTGTCTGGTGTGGTTCAACTGGAATGCACAGGGGGAATCTTACTGTGCTTTTAAAAGATATAATTGCGAGGGCGGTTGACCATTTTTATGCAAGGTGATTTGTGCCCAGTGCCCTAAATGTCAACCTGAAGAAATAGAACAAGGTGTGGGGGAGCTAAGTGAGTAACAATGACTCCCTTGAGCTGCGACTAGAGCAGTGCGGCTCTAGCGCTGCCTGGTGCGCTTCAACTGGGATAGATCGGGGTAATCCGACTGTCCATTTAAAACAAATGATTGCGAGGGCCGTTGACCATGCCGACGCAATTTGATTTCTGCCTAGTGCTTTAAACGTGAAATAAATAAATTAAGGAAAGGGCTGGATAAACGACAGGAGTAACTATGACACCCTTTAGGTGCGGCTAGCGCAGTGCAGCTCTTGCGCGGTCTGGTGCGAATGAACTGGCATGGACTGACAGAATCCACTGTCCAAATAAAACAAACCATTCTGGGGGCCGTTGAGCATGCTGACGCAGTGTGATTTCTGCACAGTGCTCTAAATGTCGAAGTGAAAAAATGAAAAAAAAAGCGTGGATAAAAGACAGGAGTAAGAATGACTCCCTTGCAGTGTGGATTGAGCTGTGCCGCTTTGCACTTTCCGTTGCGCTTCAACTGGTATGGACCGGGAGAATCTGACTGTCCATTTAAAACAAAGCATTGCGAGGACTTTTGACCATGCTGATGCAATGTGATCTCTGCCCAGTCCCCTAAATGTCAACGTGATAAAATGCAACAAGGCGAGGGTAAACGAAGAGACTAACAATGACTCCCATGAGGTGGGACTAGAGTAGCGCGGCTTTGCACTGTCTGGTGTGGTTTACCTGGCATGCAACGGGGGAATCTAACTCTGCCATGAAAAGAAATGATTGCGAAGGCCGTTGCCGATGCTGACACAATGTGATTTCTGCCCAGTGCTATTTAATGTCAACGTGAAGCAATGCAAGGTGTGTGTAAGCTATGAGAGTAACAATGACTCCCTTGAGGTGCGACTATAAAAGTGCAGCTTTTGCACAGTCTGCTGCACTCCAGCTGGCATAGATCGGGGGAATCCGACTGTCCATTTAAAACAAATGATTGCGAGGGCCGTCGACCATGCTGACGCAATGGGATTTCTGCCCAGTGCTCTAAACGTGAAACTGAAGTAAATAAAAAAAGGCATGGATAAACTACAGGAGTCACAATAACTCCCTTGTGGTGCGGCTATCGCAGTGCGGCTCTTGCGTGGTCTTGTGTGCCTCAACTGGCATGGACCGGCGGAATCATCATCAGCATCAGCCTGGTTACGCCTACTGCAGGGCAAAGGCCTCTCCCGTACATCTCCAACAACCCTGATCATGTACTATGTGTGGCCATGTCGTCCCTGCAAACTTCTTAATCTCATGCGCCCGCCTAACTTTCTGCCGCCCTCTGCTAAGCTTCCCTTCCCTTGGAATCCATTCCGTAACCCTTAATGACCATCGGTTATCTTCCCTCCTCATTTCGTATCCTGCCCATGCCCATTTCTTTTTCTTGATTTCAACTAAGATGTCATTAACTCGCGTTTGTTCCCTCACCCAATCTGCTCTTTTCTTATCCTTTAACGTTACACCTATCATTCTTCTTTCCATAGCTCGTTGCGTCGTCCTCAATTTGAGCAGAACCCATTTCGTAAGCCTCCAGGTTTCTGCCCCATAGGTGAGTACTGGTAAGACACAGGTATTATATACTTTCCTCTTGAGGGGATAATGGCAACCTGCTAATCATCATCTGAGAATGCCTGCCAAACGCACCCCAGCCCATTCTTGTTCTTCTGAATATTTCTGTCTCATGATCCGCATCCGCTGTCACTACCTGCCCTAAGTTGATGTAATCCCTTACGACTTCTAGTGCCTCGCTGCCAAGTGTAAATTGCTGTTTTCTTCCGAGACTGTTAAGCATTACTTTAGTTTCCTGCAGATTAATTTTTAGACCCACTCTTCTGCTTTGCCTATCCAGGTCAGTGAACATGCATTGCAATTGGTCCCCTGAGGTACTAAGGAAGGCAATGTCATCAGCGAATCGCGAGTTACTAAGCTATTCTCGATTAACTTTTATCCCCAAATCTTCCCAATCCATGTCTCTGAATACCTCCTGTAAAATAAAATGCCCAAATAAAACAAAGCATTTTGGGGGCCGTTGACCATGCTGACGCAATGTGATTTCTGCCCAGGTCTGTAAATGTCAACGTGCAGAAATGAAAAAAAGGCGTGGTTAAACGACAGGAGTAAGAATGACTCCCTTGCAGTGTGGATTCAGGAGTGGCGCTTTATGCTATCTGTTGTGCATCAACTGGCATGGACCGGGGGAATGCGACTGTCCATTTAAAACAAAGCATTGCGGGGACTTTTGACCATGCTGACGCAATGTGATTTCTGCCCAGTCCCCTATATGTCAACTTGATAAAATCAACAAGGCGTGGGTAAACGAAGAGACTAACAATGACTCCCATGAGGTGCGAATAGAGCAGCACAGCTTTGCACTGTCTGGTGTGGTTTACCTGTCATGCACCGGGGGAATCTCACTGTGCACTTAAAACAAATGATTGTGAAGGCTGTTGCCGATGCTGACACAATGTGATTTCTGCCCAGTGCTATTTAATGTCAACGTGAAGAAATGCAAGAAGGTGTGTATGCGATGAGAGTAACAATGACTCCCTCGAGGTGCGACTAGAGCAGTGCGGCTTTTGCGCAGTCTGCTGCACTCCAACTGGCATAGATCGGGGGAATCCGACTGTCCATTTAAAACAAATGATTACGCGGGCCGTTCACCATGCTGACGCAATGTGATTTCTGCCTAGTGCTCTAAACGGCAAAGTGATGAAATAAAGAAATGCCTGGATAAAGGACAGGTGTAAGAGTGACTCCTGTGAGGTGCGGCTGGAGCAGTGCAGGTCTTGCGCGGTATGGTACGCCTCAACTGGCATGGACGGGCGGAATTCACTGTCCAAATGAAACAAAGCATTCTGGGAGCCAGTGCTCTAAATGTCAACGTGAAGAAATGCAAAAAGGTGGGTATAAAGGACAGGAGTAAGAATGACTCCCGTGCAGAGTTTATTGAGCAGTTTCGCTTTGTGCTATCCATTGTGCTTCATTTGGTATGGACCGGTGGAATCCAACTGTCCATTAAAACAAAGCTTTGCGAAGACTTTTGATCATGCTGACGTAATGTGACTTCTGCCCAGCGCCCTAAATGTCAACGTGAAGAAATGCAACAAGGCATGGCTACACAAAGCGAGTAACAATGGCTCTCTTAAGGTGCGGCTAGAGCAGTGTGGCGCTTGCGCTGCCTGGTGCGCTTCAACTGGCATGGACAGGGAGAATCCGACTCTCGAAATAAAACAATGCATTTTGAGGGCCGTTGACCATGCTGACGCAATGTGATTTCTGCCCAGGTCTGTATATGTCAACGTGCAGAAATGAAAAAAAAAAGGCGTGGTTAAAGGACAGGAGTAAGAATGACTCCCTTGCAGTGTGGATTCAGGAGTGGCGCTTTATGCTATCTGTTGTGCTTCAACTGGCATGGACCGGCTGAAACTGACTGTCCACTTAAAACAAAGCATTGCAAGGACTTTTGACGATGCTGACGCAATGTGATTTGTGCCCAGGGCTCTAAATGTCAATGTGAGGAAATGGAACAAAGCGTGGGTGAAGGACGTTAGTAACAATGACTCCCTTGAGGTGCGGCTAGAACAGTGCTGCTTTGCACTGTCTGGTGTGGTTCAACTGGAATGCACAGGGGGAATCTTACTGTGCTTTTAAAAGATATAATTGCGAGGGCGGTTGACCATTTTTATGCAAGGTGATTTGTGCCCAGTGCCCTAAATGTCAACCTGAAGAAATAGAACAAGGCGTGGGGGAGCTAAGTGAGTAACAATGACTCCCTTGAGCTGCGACTAGAGCAGTGCGGCTCTAGCGCTGCCTGGTGCGCTTCAACTGGGATAGATCGGGGTAATCCGACTGTCCATTTAAAACAAATGATTGCGAGGGCCGTTGACCATGCCGACGCAATTTGATTTCTGCCTAGTGCTTTAAACGTGAAATAAATAAATTAAGGAAAGGGCTGGATAAACGACAGGAGTAACTATGACACCCTTTAGGTGCGGCTAGCGCAGTGCAGCTCTTGCGCGGTCTGGTGCGAATGAACTGGCATGGACTGACAGAATCCACTGTCCAAATAAAACAAACCATTCTGGGGGCCGTTGAGCATGCTGACGCAGTGTGATTTCTGCACAGTGCTCTAAATGTCGAAGTGAAAAAATGAAAAAAAAGCGTGGATAAAAGACAGGAGTAAGAATGACTCCCTTGCAATGTGGATTGAGCTGTGCCGCTTTGCACTTTCCGTTGCGCTTCAACTGGTATGGACCGGGAGAATCTGACTGTCCATTTAAAACAAAGCATTGCGAGGACTTTTGACCATGCTGATACAATGTGATCTCTGCCCAGTCCCCTAAATGTCAACGTGATAAAATGCAACAAGGCGAGGGTAAACGAAGAGACTAACAATGACACCGATGAGGTGGGACTAGAGTAGCGCAGCTTTGCACTGTCTGGTGTGGTTTACCTGGCATACAACGGGGGAATCTAACTCTGCCATGAAAAGAAATGATTGCGAAGGCCGTTGCCGATGCTGACACAATGTGATTTCTGCCCAGTGCTATTTAATGTCAACGTGAAGAAATGCAAGAAGGTGTGTGTAAGCTATGAGAGTAACAATGACTCCCTTGAGGTGCGACTAGAACAGTGCAGCTTTTGCACAGTCTGCTGCACTCCAGCTGGCATAGATCGGGGGAATCCGACTGTCCATTTAAAACAAATGATTGCGAGGGCCGTCGACCATGCTGACGCAATGGGATTTCTGCCCAGTGCTCTAAACGTGAAACTGAAGTAAATAAAAAAAGGCATGGATAAACTACAGGAGTCACAATAACTCCCTTGTGGTGCGGCTATCGCAGTGCGGCTCTTGCGTGGTCTTGTGTGCCTCAACTGGCATGGACCGGCGGAATCATCATCAGCATCAGCCTGGTTACGCCTACTGCAGGGCAAAGGCCTCTCCCGTACATCTCCAACAACCCTGATCATGTACTATGTGTGGCCATGTCGTCCCTGCAAACTTCTTAATCTCATGCGCCCGCCTAACTTTCTGCCGCCCTCTGCTAAGCTTCCCTTCCCTTGGAATCCATTCCGTAACCCTTAATGACCATCGGTTATCTTCCCTCCTCATTTCGTATCCTGCCCATGCCCATTTCTTTTTCTTGATTTCAACTAAGATGTCATTAACTCGCGTTTGTTCCCTCACCCAATCTGCTCTTTTCTTATCCTTTAACGTTACACCTATCATTCTTCTTTCCATAGCTCGTTGCGTCGTCCTCAATTTGAGCAGAACCCATTTCGTAAGCCTCCAGGTTTCTGCCCCATAGGTGAGTACTGGTAAGACACAGGTATTATATACTTTCCTCTTGAGGGGATAATGGCAACCTGCTAATCATCATCTGAGAATGCCTGCCAAACGCACCCCAGCCCATTCTTGTTCTTCTGAATATTTCTGTCTCATGATCCGCATCCGCTGTCACTACCTGCCCTAAGTTGATGTAATCCCTTACGACTTCTAGTGCCTCGCTGCCAAGTGTAAATTGCTGTTTTCTTCCGAGACTGTTAAGCATTACTTTAGTTTCCTGCAGATTAATTTTTAGACCCACTCTTCTGCTTTGCCTATCCAGGTCAGTGAACATGCATTGCAATTGGTCCCCTGAGGTACTAAGGAAGGCAATGTCATCAGCGAATCGCGAGTTACTAAGCTATTCTCGATTAACTTTTATCCCCAAATCTTCCCAATCCATGTCTCTGAATACCTCCTGTAAAATAAAATGCCCAAATAAAACAAAGCATTTTGGGGGCCGTTGACCATGCTGACGCAATGTGATTTCTGCCCAGGTCTGTAAATGTCAACGTGCAGAAATGAAAAAAAGGCGTGGTTAAACGACAGGAGTAAGAATGACTCCCTTGCAGTGTGGATTCAGGAGTGGCGCTTTATGCTATCTGTTGTGCATCAACTGGCATGGACCGGGGGAATGCGACTGTCCATTTAAAACAAAGCATTGCGGGGACTTTTGACCATGCTGACGCAATGTGATTTCTGCCCAGTCCCCTATATGTCAACTTGATAAAATCAACAAGGCGTGGGTAAACGAAGAGACTAACAATGACTCCCATGAGGTGCGAATAGAGCAGCACAGCTTTGCACTGTCTGGTGTGGTTTACCTGTCATGCACCGGGGGAATCTCACTGTGCACTTAAAACAAATGATTGTGAAGGCTGTTGCCGATGCTGACACAATGTGATTTCTGCCCAGTGCTATTTAATGTCAACGTGAAGAAATGCAAGAAGGTGTGTATGCGATGAGAGTAACAATGACTCCCTCGAGGTGCGACTAGAGCAGTGCGGCTTTTGCGCAGTCTGCTGCACTCCAACTGGCATAGATCGGGGGAATCCGACTGTCCATTTAAAACAAATGATTACGCGGGCCGTTCACCATGCTGACGCAATGTGATTTCTGCCTAGTGCTCTAAACGGCAAAGTGATGAAATAAAGAAATGCCTGGATAAAGGACAGGTGTAAGAGTGACTCCTGTGAGGTGCGGCTGGAGCAGTGCAGGTCTTGCGCGGTATGGTACGCCTCAACTGGCATGGACGGGCGGAATTCACTGTCCAAATGAAACAAAGCATTCTGGGAGCCAGTGCTCTAAATGTCAACGTGAAGAAATGCAAAAAGGTGGGTATAAAGGACAGGAGTAAGAATGACTCCCGTGCAGAGTTTATTGAGCAGTTTCGCTTTGTGCTATCCATTGTGCTTCATTTGGTATGGACCGGTGGAATCCAACTGTCCATTAAAACAAAGCTTTGCGAAGACTTTTGATCATGCTGACGTAATGTGACTTCTGCCCAGCGCCCTAAATGTCAACGTGAAGAAATGCAACAAGGCATGGCTACACAAAGCGAGTAACAATGGCTCTCTTAAGGTGCGGCTAGAGCAGTGTGGCGCTTGCGCTGCCTGGTGCGCTTCAACTGGCATGGACAGGGAGAATCCGACTCTCGAAATAAAACAATGCATTTTGAGGGCCGTTGACCATGCTGACGCAATGTGATTTCTGCCCAGGTCTGTATATGTCAACGTGCAGAAATGAAAAAAAAAAGGCGTGGTTAAAGGACAGGAGTAAGAATGACTCCCTTGCAGTGTGGATTCAGGAGTGGCGCTTTATGCTATCTGTTGTGCTTCAACTGGCATGGACCGGCTGAAACTGACTGTCCACTTAAAACAAAGCATTGCAAGGACTTTTGACGATGCTGACGCAATGTGATTTGTGCCCAGGGCTCTAAATGTCAATGTGAGGAAATGGAACAAAGCGTGGGTGAAGGACGTTAGTAACAATGACTCCCTTGAGGTGCGGCTAGAACAGTGCTGCTTTGCACTGTCTGGTGTGGTTCAACTGGAATGCACAGGGGGAATCTTACTGTGCTTTTAAAAGATATAATTGCGAGGGCGGTTGACCATTTTTATGCAAGGTGATTTGTGCCCAGTGCCCTAAATGTCAACCTGAAGAAATAGAACAAGGCGTGGGGGAGCTAAGTGAGTAACAATGACTCCCTTGAGCTGCGACTAGAGCAGTGCGGCTCTAGCGCTGCCTGGTGCGCTTCAACTGGGATAGATCGGGGTAATCCGACTGTCCATTTAAAACAAATGATTGCGAGGGCCGTTGACCATGCCGACGCAATTTGATTTCTGCCTAGTGCTTTAAACGTGAAATAAATAAATTAAGGAAAGGGCTGGATAAACGACAGGAGTAACTATGACACCCTTTAGGTGCGGCTAGCGCAGTGCAGCTCTTGCGCGGTCTGGTGCGAATGAACTGGCATGGACTGACAGAATCCACTGTCCAAATAAAACAAACCATTCTGGGGGCCGTTGAGCATGCTGACGCAGTGTGATTTCTGCACAGTGCTCTAAATGTCGAAGTGAAAAAATGAAAAAAAAGCGTGGATAAAAGACAGGAGTAAGAATGACTCCCTTGCAATGTGGATTGAGCTGTGCCGCTTTGCACTTTCCGTTGCGCTTCAACTGGTATGGACCGGGAGAATCTGACTGTCCATTTAAAACAAAGCATTGCGAGGACTTTTGACCATGCTGATACAATGTGATCTCTGCCCAGTCCCCTAAATGTCAACGTGATAAAATGCAACAAGGCGAGGGTAAACGAAGAGACTAACAATGACACCGATGAGGTGGGACTAGAGTAGCGCAGCTTTGCACTGTCTGGTGTGGTTTACCTGGCATACAACGGGGGAATCTAACTCTGCCATGAAAAGAAATGATTGCGAAGGCCGTTGCCGATGCTGACACAATGTGATTTCTGCCCAGTGCTATTTAATGTCAACGTGAAGAAATGCAAGAAGGTGTGTGTAAGCTATGAGAGTAACAATGACTCCCTTGAGGTGCGACTAGAACAGTGCAGCTTTTGCACAGTCTGCTGCACTCCAGCTGGCATAGATCGGGGGAATCCGACTGTCCATTTAAAACAAATGATTGCGAGGGCCGTCGACCATGCTGACGCAATGTGATTTCTGCCCAGTGCTCCAAACGTGAAACTGAAGTAAATAAAAAAAGGCATGGATAAACTACAGGAGTCACAATGACTCCCTTGTGGTGCGGCTATCGCAGTGCGGCTCTTGCGTGGTCTTGTGTGCCTCAACTGGCATGGACCGGCGGAATCATCATCAGCATCAGCCTGGTTACGCCTACTGCAGGGCAAAGGCCTCTCCCGTACATCTCCAACAACCCCGATCATGTACTATGTGTGGCCATGTCGTCCCTGCAAACTTCTTAATCTCATGCGCCCGCCTAACTTTCTGCCGCCCTCTGCTAAGCTTCCCTTCCCTTGGAATCCATTCCGTAACCCTTAATGACCATCGGTTATCTTCCCTCCTCATTTCGTATCCTGCCCATGCCCATTTCTTTTTCTTGATTTCAACTAAGATGTCATTAACTCGCGTTTGTTCCCTCACCCAATCTGCTCTTTTCTTATCCTTTAACGTTACACCTATCATTCTTCTTTCCATAGCTCGTTGCGTCGTCCTCAATTTGAGCAGAACCCATTTCGTAAGCCTCCAGGTTTCTGCCCCATAGGTGAGTACTGGTAAAACACAAGTATTATATACTTTCCTCTTGAGGGGATAATGGCAACCTGCTAATCATCATCTGAGAATGCCTGCCAAACGCACCCCAGCCCATTCTTGTTCTTCTGAATATTTCTGTCTCATGATCCGCATCCGCTGTCACTACCTGCCCTAAGTTGATGTAATCCCTTACGACTTCTAGTGCCTCGCTGCCAATTGTAAATTGCTGTTTTCTTCCGAGACTGTTAAGCATTACTTTAGTTTCCTGCAGATTAATTTTTAGACCCACTCTTCTGCTTTGCCTATCCAGGTCGGTGAACATGCATCGCAATTGGTCCCCTGAGGTACTAAGGAAGGCAATGTCATCAGCGAATCGCGAGTTACTAAGCTATTCTCGATTAACTTTTATCCCCAAATCTTCCCAATCCATGTCTCTGAATACCTCCTGTAAAATAAAATGCCCAAATAAAACAAAGCATTTTGGGGGCCGTTGACCATGCTGACGCAATGTGATTTCTGCCCAGGTCTGTAAATGTCAACGTGCAGAAATGAAAAAAAGGCGTGGTTAAACGACAGGAGTAAGAATGACTCCCTTGCAGTGTGGATTCAGGAGTGGCGCTTTATGCTATCTGTTGTGCATCAACTGGCATGGACCGGGGGAATCCGACTGTCCATTTAAAACAAAGCATTGCGGGGACTTTTGACCATGCTGACGCAATGTGATTTCTGCCCAGTCCCCTATATGTCAACTTGATAAAATCAACAAGGCGTGGGTAAACGAAGAGACTAACAATGACTCCCATGAGGTGCGACTAGAGCAGCACAGCTTTGCACAGTCTGGTGTGGTTTACCTGTCCTGCACCGGGGGAATCTCACTGTGCACTTAAAACAAATGATTGTGAAGGCTGTTGCCGATGCTGACACAATGTGATTTCTGCCCAGTGCTATTGAATGTCAACGTGAAGAAATGCAAGAAGGTGTGTATGCGATGAGAGTAACAATGACTCCCTCGAGGTGCGACTAGAGCAGTGCGGCTCTTGCGCAGTCTGCTGCACTCCAACTGGCATAGATCGGGGGAATCCGACTGTCCATTTAAAACAAATGATTACGCGGGCCGTTCACCATGCTGACGCAATGTGATTTCTGCCTAGTGCTCTAAACGGCAAAGTGATGAAATAAAGAAATGCCTGGATAAAGGACAGGTGTAAGAGTGACTCCTGTGAGGTGCGGCTGGAGCAGTGCAGGTCTTGCGCGGTATGGTACGCCTCAACTGGCATGGACGGGCGGAATTCACTGTCCAAATGAAACAAAGCATTCTGGGAGCCAGTGCTCTAAATGTCAACGTGAAGAAATGCAAAAAGGTGGGTATAAAGGACAGGAGTAAGAATGACTCCCGTGCAGAGTTTATTGAGCAGTTTCGCTTTGTGCTATCCATTGTGCTTCATTTGGTATGGACCGGTGGAATCCAACTGTCCATTAAAACAAAGCTTTGCGAAGACTTTTGATCATGCTGACGTAATGTGACTTCTGCCCAGCGCCCTAAATGTCAACGTGAAGAAATGCAACAAGGCATGGCTACACAAAGCGAGTAACAATGGCTCTCTTAAGGTGCGGCTAGAGCAGTGTGGCGCTTGCGCTGCCTGGTACGCTTCAACTGGCATGGACCGGGAGAATCCGACTCTCGAAATAAAACAATGCATTTTGAGGGCCGTTGACCATGCTGACGCAATGTGATTTCTGCCCAGGTCTGTAAATGTCAACGTGCAGAAATGAAAAAAAAGGCGTGGATAAAGGACAGGAGTAAGAATGACTCCCTTGCAGTGTGGATTCAGGAGTGGCGCTTTATGCTATCTGTTGTGCTTCAACTGGCATGGACCGGCTGAAACTGACTGTCCACTTAAAACAAAGCATTGCAAGGGCTTTTGACGATGCTGACGCAATGTGATTTGTGCCCAGGGCTCTAAATGTCAATGTGAGGAAATGGAACAAAGCGTGGGTGAAGGACGTTAGTAACAATGACTCCCTTGAGGTGCGGCTAGAACAGTGCTGCTTTGCACTGTCTGGTGTGGTTCAACTGGAATGCACAGGGGGAATCTTACTGTGCTTTTAAAAGATATAATTGCGAGGGCGGTTGACCATTTTTATGCAAGGTGATTTGTGCCCAGTGCCCTAAATGTCAATCTGAAGAAATAGAACAAGGCGTGGGGGAGCTAAGTGAGTAACAATGACTCCCTTGAGCTGCGACTAGAGCAGTGCGGCTCTAGCGCTGCCTGGTGCGCTTCAACTGGGATAGATCGGGGTAATCCGACTGTCCATTTAAAACAAATGATTGCGAGGGCCGTTGACCATGCCGACGCAATTTGATTTCTGCCTAGTGCTTTAAACGTGAAATAAATAAATTAAGGAAAGGGCTGGATAAACGACAGGAGTAACTATGACACCCTTTAGGTGCGGCTAGCGCAGTGCAGCTCTTGCGCGGTCTGGTGCGAATGAACTGGCACGGACTGACAGAATCCACTGTCCAAATAAAACAAACCATTCTGGGGGCCGTTGAGCATGCTGACGCAGTGTGATTTCTGCACAGTGCTCTAAATGTCGAAGTGAAAAAATGAAAAAAAAGCGTGGATAAAAGACAGGAGTAAGAATTACTCCCTTGCAGTGTGGATTGAGCTGTGCCGCTTTGCACTTTCCGTTGCGCTTCAACTGGTATGGACCGGGAGAATCTGACTGTCCATTTAAACAAAGCATTGCGAGGACTTTTGACCATGCTGATGCAATGTGATCTCTGCCCAGTCCCCTATATGTCAACTTGATAAAATCATCAAGGCGTGGGTAAACGAAGAGACTAACAATGACTCCCATGAGGTGCGACTAGAGCAGCACGGCTCTGCACTGTCTGGTGTGGCTTACCTGGCATGCACCGGGGGAATCTCACTGTGCACCTAAAACAAATGATTGTGAAGGCTGATGCCGATGCTGACGCAATGTGATTTCTGCCTAGTGCTCTAAACGGCAAAGTGATGAAATAAAGAAATGCCTGGATAAAGGACAGGTGTAAGAGTGACTCCTGTGAGGTGCGGCTGGAGCAGTGCAGCTCTTGCGCGGTATGGTACGCCTCAACTGGCATGGACGGGCGGAATTCACTGTCCAAATGAAACAAAGCATTCTGGGAGCCAGTGCTCTAAATGTCAACGTGAAGAAATGCAAAAAGGTGGGGAAAAAAGGACAGGAGTAAGAATGACTCCCGTGCAGAGTTTATTGAGCAGTTTCGCTTTGTGCTATCCATTGTGCTTCATTTGGTATGGACCGGTGGAATCCAACTGTGACATTAAAACAAAGCTTTGCGAAGACTTTTGATCATGCTGACGTAATGTGACTTCTGCCCAGCGCCCTAAATGTCAACGTGAAGAAATGCAACAAGGCATGGCTACACAAAGCGAGTAACAATGGCTCTCTTAAGGTGCGGCTAGAGCAGTGTGGCGCTTGCGCTGCCTGGTACGCTTCAACTGGCATGGACCGGGAGAATCCGACTCTCGAAATAAAACAATGCATTTTGAGGGCCGTTGACCATGCTGACGCAATGTGATTTCTGCCCAGGTCTGTAAATGTCAACGTGCAGAAATGAAAAAAAAGGCGTGGTTAAAGGACAGGAGTAAGAATGACTCCCTTGCAGTGTGGATTCAGGAGTGGCGCTTTATGCTATCTGTTGTGCTTCAACTGGCATGGACCGGCTGAAACTGACTGTCCACTTAAAACAAAGCATTGCAAGGACTTTTGACGATGCTGACGCAATGTGATTTGTGCCCAGGGCTCTAAATGTCAATGTGAGGAAATGGAACAAAGCGTGGGTGAAGGACGTTAGTAACAATGACTCCCTTGAGGTGCGGCTAGAACAGTGCTGCTTTGCACTGTCTGGTGTGGTTCAACTGGAATGCACAGGGGGACTCTTACTGTGCTTTTAAAAGATATAATTGCGAGGGCCCAGGCGGCACGTCAGGTTGGGCCAACGTTGGAAACATATTGGCACTTCTTGGCCCAATGATGGCCTAAGATTAACAGCGTGGTTCCAATATTGGCAGTGCCATTCTGGTTCCTGGCCCAACGTTGGCCTAAGGTTAACAGCGTGGCGCCAATATTGGCTGTGCCATTCTGATAGAGATCCAACGTTGGCCCACATTACACAGTCAGTAAACAATATTGGCTGTGCCATTCTGATAGAGATCCAATGTTGGCCCACTTTACACAGTCAGTAAACAATATTGGCTGTGCCATTCTGATAGAGATCCAATGTTGGCCCACTTTACACAGTAAGTAAACAATATTGGCTGTGCCATTCTGATAGAGATCCAATGTTGGTCCACTTTACACAGTCAGTAAACAATATTGGCACTGCCGTTCAACAAGGCGGGAATTATTGGACCGACTTTGGTATGGATTTGCCAATATGGGTTAGTAGTTGGCTTTCTTTGGAGGACATTGGCCCGTAATAAGCTAATTTTCGCCTTGTCGGCTTTTAGTGCTCTACGACTTGCTGAGATTGAACAACGTGTTTTGAAAACTAACGCACTGATCACAGGCACACTGCGCAGGAACCAAAAATATGTTCTCCCATGTCAACTCCATGAATGGTACACCGCCATTATTGCACTTCTCCTTTACCGAAATGTGTCCCCTAAAGAGAAAAGCCAGTGTACCACGTAGCAAGCAGGGGAAGTCGCATAAATTTAGCCGCTGCTTTATTGATCGTGAATAAGAACTTGAGCTTTCCATAAGAAGCAACGGTATTGCGAATTTGCCTGCGCATTGTATTTTTTGCATGTACGCTCCGCGGCTTTAGTGGGTCAGGATTCTGAGGAGAATCGAGAATTACAGTGCCTCAGAGCTGATGGAACCGTTTTATATTGCATCGAGATGGAGCGCATATGCATTAGTGAAACTATTGTTTGTTTGTTTAGCATGCATGGCATGTTGCGGCGACATCATGCTCCTATTCTAATATATTTGTTTGTTCGTGCATGTGTAGTAAGCTCCTTGTATGAATGCCCCTGACAGAAAAAAAATTAATTGCACGTTTTGGCATTTGCGTGTCAACAACCTCTTGTCTTTGCCTTTAGTAGGCACGGCGCATTCCGGATTTTTTTTTTCGGCCTAGCTTTCCGTCCTTCAGCCCCCCCTTGCCTCTCCTTCACGCACCCAGGTGAGCCTGGTCAATGCTGTCAGTCAAGCGTTCAGACAGCCATAAGCTGCTGTGTCGAATTGGGTGCTCTCGGAAGCACGGGGGAAAGCGGCGGGGTCACTATTGTCCTCCTTGTCGCCCTCCATCGCTGCCACCCCAAAACCCGTTCGGGCTAGGTCCAGCGGGGGAAAGTGGCGTTTACGCCGTATTCTTCGTTCACCCTTTCCTTTCACTCTTTCTTTCTATGTGTCGCTAGCACGCCGACTGGGTGCAACACCACCTGAGTGCTTGCCGTCCGTTCTTGCCAGCGCACTCCTCTCGTGAAAAATGCTCGCTTGCTGTCGTCATTCCTACTGAGAAGCCTACATCTTGAAATACGCAGCAATGTGGCCACGAATTTTTGTGAGTGTTAGAATTAATATAGGCGAAACAACAATTAGAAAAGAAGTCGGCGCTCGTGGGCACCGTCTTCGATGTGGGATGAACTCAGATACGAAGAAGCATGGATCATACAATGGTGAGTGCATTTGTTTTGCGCATGTTATAAGTTTTATCAGAAGCAATATCACCCAAGCTATATCACCCAAGCAATATCACGTGGTATATATATTACTGAAACAGGCCTGGCTAATGTAGAATGCCTGTAATTAAATAGCTCTTTTTATTTGCAGCCTTTGAATAGTGCCTGGAGTAGAACCACGTTTAAATCTCTGTGAATTTCACCCAAATTCCAGGACTATGATTTTATCAAGCCACGCGTGCGGCCTGATCCTGCTAGTGATACCGAGGAACCACGCTTCTTCTCACTGGTATAGGTCAAGCATAATTTCCAGCTGACAGTATTTCTTTCTTTTCGAATAAATGCTTCTTTTACTAGTGTTTCTTGACGGAACTTCTCGGTTTCCACATTAAAAATTTCGCACGAAGGCCGCATTGTGTCTACACTGTCTGAAACTAGGCTTTTTGTGCTGCAGCAGGTTTTGCTGCAAGTTTTAATTTTAAAGTGCTACGCTGACTAAGTGTGAGCTGTAAACACAGCGGACTGCGCATTTTATGTCTGTTCTAAGTGTTACGTTACATCTTGTACAAGGTATGCCATATATGTCGAAATATTAGGAAGTGTTACTTGACAAATCTATTGCAAGAAAGTTTCTTGATTCACCCCTTCGAACTCTCTGCTCAGACTTATAATATTGTTGCAGTATGGCGATTTTTCAAATGAAAACTCTCCATCATACATTTGTCATACCAGCATCTCTGACATTGTTTCTTTTCATTTTACAGTGCAAACATTTCCTCCAAGTAATGGTGAAGTCGCTATCGGATATGGTGGCAATATCAACGAAACCACCGCGTTATCGTGGTCCTCGAGGGCCTGATAAGCCTGCTGTCATCCAAGCACTGACAAACCTGCCTACCGACGTCAGCTCCATGCCCTGAAGCCCCTGGCCAGCCCACCGTCCTCGGCACCTTGCCCAATTCCTATCCTGAGGGCAGTGCCTGTAAATAAACTGTTTGAAGATAACCGAGCGTCACCCATCTAGGTCCACGGAAAATGCCTGTTCGTGAAAATTTATTCGCAAATAAACTGTCATAAACGTCAATTTCAGTATTCTTTTATTATTATTTGCAGTCATATATGACTTCTGCTTCTTGACATCTTTTTGTCGAGCTTTCCTAGCTACTATGGAGGAAGAGAGTAAGGGGACAATTGCTACAAAAAATGCCGCTAGCAAAATGTTTGCGGTAAGAATATGTGCGTGCTCTAAAGCCAGCATATCTAGAATATTCGTCATGCAAAGGGCATTGGCTCAGAGCTGGCATTAATATTGGTAACGATATGGCTCAACACTGGTCCTACGCTGGCAGCACGATGGCTGCTGCATTGGCATAACATTGGCCCAATCTTGGCTTTAACGCTGGTCCTACGATGGCTGCTGCATTGGCATAACATTGGCCCAATCTTGGCTTTAAGGCTGGTCCTACGCTGGCAGCACGATGGCTGCTGCATTGGCATAACATTGGCCCAATCTTGGCTTTAACGCTGGTCCTACGATGGCTGCTGCATTGGCATAACATTGGTCCAATCTTGGCTTTAACGCTGGTCCTACGCTGGCAGCACAATGGCTGCTGCATTGGCATAACATTGGTCCAATCTTGGCTTGAACGCTGGGCCAACATTGGATTGGGTTGCACTTTGCCAATATGCCAACATTGGTCCAACATTGGTACCAATTTCTGCCAGCATTGGGCCATGGTTGGACCAATGCTGGTGTGCTGCCTGGGGGCGGTTGACCATTTTTATGCAAGGTGATTTGTGCCCAGTGCCCTAAATGTCAACCTGAAGAAATAGAACAAGGCGTGGGGGAGCTAAGTGAGTAACAATGACTCCCTTGAGCTGCGACTAGAGCAGTGCGGCTCTAGCGCTGCCTGGTGCGCTTCAACTGGGATAGATCGGGGTAATCCGACTGTCCATTTAAAACAAATGATTGCGAGGGCCATGGACCATGCCGACGCAATTTGATTTCTGCCTAGTGCTTTAAACGTGAAATAAATAAATTAAGGAAAGGGCTGGATAAACGACAGGAGTAACTATGACACCCTTTAGGTGCGGCTAGCGCAGTGCAGCTCTTGCGCGGTCTGGTGCGAATGAACTGGCACGGACTGACAGAATCCACTGTCCAAATAAAACAAACCATTCTGGGGGCCGTTGAGCATGCTGACGCAATGTGATTTCTGCCCAGGTCTGTAAATGTCAACGTGCAGAAATGAAAAAAAGGCGTGGTTAAACGACAGGAGTAAGAATGACTCCCTTGCAGTGTGGATTCAGGAGTGGCGCTTTATGCTATCTGTTGTGCATCAACTGGCATGGACCGGCTGAAACTGACTGTCCACTTAAAACAAAGCATTGCAAGGACTTTTGACGATGCTGACGCAATGTGATTTGTGCCCAGGGCTCTAAATGTCAATGTGAGGAAATGGAACAAAGCGTGGGTGAAGGACGTTAGTAACAATGACTCCCTTAAGGTGCGGCTAGAACAGGGCTGCTTTGCACTGTCTGGTGTGGTTCAACTGGAATGCACAGGGGGAATCTTACTATGCTTTTTAAAGATATAATTGCGAGGGCGGTTGACCATTTTTATGCAAGGTGATTTGTGCCCAGTGCCCTAAATGTCAACCTGAAGAAATAGATCAAGGCGTGGGGGAGCTAAGTGAGTAACAATGACTCCCTTGAGCTGCGACTAGAGCAGTGCGGCTCTAGCGCTGCCTGGTGCGCTTCAACTGGGATAGATCGGGGTAATCCGACTGTCCAATTAAAACAAATGATTGCGAGGGCCGTTGACCATGCTGACGCAATTTGATTTCTGCCTAGTGCTTTAAACGTGAAATAAATAAATTAGGTAAAGGGCTGGATAAACGACAGGAGTAACTATGACACCCTTTAGGTGCGGCTAGCGCAGTGCAGCTCTTGCGCGGTCTGGTGCGAATGAACTGGCATGGACTGACAGAATCCACTGTCCAAATAAAACAAACCATTCTGGGGGCCGTTGAGCATGCTGACGCAGTGTGATTTCTGCACAGTGCTCTAAATGTCGAAGTGAAAAAATGAAAAAAAAGCGTGGATAAAAGACAGGAGTAAGAATTACTCCCTTGCAGTGTGGATTGAGCTGTGCCGCTTTGCACTTTCCGTTGCGCTTCAACTGGTATGGACCGGGAGAATCTGACTGTCCATTTAAAACAAAGCATTGCGAGGACTTTTGACCATGCTGATGCAATGTGATCTCTGCCCAGTCCCCTAAATGTCAACGTGATAAAATGCAACAAGGCGAGGGTAAACGAAGAGACTAACAATGACTCCGATGAGGTGGGACTAGAGTAGCGCGGCTTTGCACTGTCTGGTGTGGTTTACCTGGCATGCAACGGGGGAATCTAACTCTGCCATGAAAAGAAATGATTGCGAAGGCCGTTGCCGATGCTGACACAATGTGATTTCTGCCCAGTGCTATTTAATGTCAACGTGAAGAAATGCAAGAAGGTGTGTGTAAGCTATGAGAGTAACAATGACTCCCTTGAGGTGCGACTAGAACAGTGCAGCTTTTGCACAGTCTGCTGCACTCCAGCTGGCATAGATCGGGGGAATCCGACTGTCCATTTAAAACAAATGATTGCGAGGGCCGTCGACCATGCTGACGCAATGTGATTTCTGCCCAGTGCTCTAAACGTGAAACTGAAGTAAATAAAAAAAGGCATGGATAAACTACAGGAGTCACAATGACTCCCTTGTGGTGCGGCTATCGCAGTGCGGCTCTTGCGTGGTCTTGTGTGCCTGAACTGGCATGGACCGGCGGAATCATCATCAGCATCAGCCTGGTTACGCCTACTGCAGGGAAAGGCCTCTCCCGTACATCTCCAACAACCCCGATCATGTACTATGTGTGGCCATGTCGTCCCTGCAAACTTCTTAATCTCATGCGCCCGCCTAACTTTCTGCCGCCCTCTGCTAAGCTTCCCTTCCCTTGGAATCCATTCCGTAACCCTTAATGACCATCGGTTATCTTCCCTCCTCATTTCGTATCCTGCCCATGCCCATTTCTTTTTCTTGATTTCAACTAAGATGTCATTAACTCGCGTTTGTTCCCTCACCCAATCTGCTCTTTTCTAATCCTTTAACGTTACACCTATCATTCTTCTTTCCATAGCTCGTTGCGTCGTCCTCAATTTGAGCAGAACCCATTTCGCAAGCCTCCAGGTTTCTGCCCCATAGGTGAGTACTGGTAAGACACAGGTATTATATACTTTCCTCTTGAGGGGATAATGGCAACCTGCTAATCATCATCTGAGAATGCCTGCCAAACGCACCCCAGCCCATTCTTGATCTTCTGAATATTTCTGTCTCATGATCCGCATCCGCTGTCACTACCTGCCCTAAGTTGATGTAATCCCTTACGACTTCTAGTGCCTCGCTGCCAATTGTAAATTGCTGTTTTCTTCCGAGACTGTTAAGCATTACTTTAGTTTCCTGCAGATTAATTTTTAGACCCACTCTTCTGCTTTGCCTATCCAGGTCAGTGAACATGCATTGCAATTGGTCCCCTGAGGTACTAAGGAAGGCAATGTCATCAGCGAATCGCGAGTTACTAAGCTATTCTCGATTAACTTTTATCCCCAAATCTTCCCAATCCATGTCTCTGAATACCTCCTGTAAAATAAAATGCCCAAATAAAACAAAGCATTTTGGGGGCCGTTGACCATGCTGACGCAATGTGATTTCTGCCCAGGTCTGTAAATGTCAACGTGCAGAAATGAAAAAAAGGCGTGGTTAAACGACAGGAGTAAGAATGACTCCCATGAGGTGCGACTAGAGCAGCACAGCTTTGCACTGTCTGGTGTGGTTTACCTGTCATGCACCGGGGGAATCTCACTGTGCACTTAAAACAAATGATTGAGAAGGCTGTTGCCGATGCTGACACAATGTGATTTCTGCCCAGTGCCATTTAATGTCAACGTGAAGAAATGCAAGAAGGTGTGTATGCGATGAGAGTAACAATGACTCCCTCGAGGTGCGACTAGAGCAGTGCGGCTCTTGCGCAGTCTGCTGCACTCCAACTGGCATAGATCGGGGGAATCCGACTGTCCATTTAAAACAAATGATTACGCGGGCCGTTCACCATGCTGACGCAATGTGATTTCTGCCTAGTGCTCTAAACGGCAAAGTGATGAAATAAAGAAATGCCTGGATAAAGGACAGGTGTAAGAGTGACTCCTGTGAGGTGCGGCTGGAGCAGTGCAGGTCTTGCGCGGTATGGTACGCCTCAACTGGCATGGACGGGCGGAATTCACTGTCCAAATGAAACAAAGCATTCTGGGAGCCAGTGCTCTAAATGTCAACGTGAAGAAATGGAAAAAGGTGGGTATAAAGGACAGGAGTAAGAATGACTCCCGTGCAGAGTTTATTGAGCAGTTTCGCTTTGTGCTATCCATTGTGCTTCATTTGGTATGGACCGGTGGAATCCAATTGTCCATTAAAACAAAGCTTTGCGAAGACTTTTGATCATGCTGACGTAATGTGACTTCTGCCCAGCGCCCTAAATGTCAACGTGAAGAAATGCAACAAGGCATGGCTACACAAAGCGAGTAACAATGGCTCTCTTAAGGTGCGGCTAGAGCAGTGTGGCGCTTGCGCTGCCTGGTGCGCTTCAACTGGCATGGACCGGGAGAATCCGACTCTCGAAATAAAACAATGCATTTTGAGGGCCGTTGACCATGCTGACGCAATGTGATTTCTGCCCAGGTCTGTAAATGTCAACGTGCAGAAATGAAAAAAAGGCGTGGTTAAAGGACAGGAGTAAGAATGACTCCCTTGCAGTGTGGATTCAGGAGTGGCGCTTTATGCTATCTGTTGTGCTTCAACTGGCATGGACCGGCTGAAACTGACTGTCCACTTAAAACAAAGCATTGCAAGGACTTTTGACGATGCTGACGCAATGTGATTTGTGCCCAGGGCTCTAAATGTCAATGTGAGGAAATGGAACAAAGCGTGGGTGAAGGACGTTAGTAACAATGACTCCCTTGAGGTGCGGCTAGAACAGTGCTGCTTTGCACTGTCTGGTGTGGTTCAACTGGAATGCACAGGGGGAATCTTACTGTGCTTTTAAAAGATATAATTGCGAAGGCGGTTGACCATTTTTATGCAAGGTGATTTGTGCCCAGTGCCCTAAATGTCAACCTGAAGAAATAGAACAAGGCGTGGGGGAGCTAAGTGAGTAACAATGACTCCCTTGAGCTGCGACTAGAGCAGTGCAGCTCTAGCGCTGCCTGGTGCGCTTCAACTGGGATAGATCGGGGTAATCCGACTCTCCATTTAAAACAAATGATTGCGAGGGCCGTTGACCATGCCGACGCAATTTGATTTCTGCCTAGTGCTTTAAACGTGAAATAAATAAATTAAGGAAAGGGCTGGATAAACGACAGGAGTAACTATGACACCCTTTAGGTGCGGCTAGCGCAGTGCAGCTCTTGCGCGGTCTGGTGCGAATGAACTGGCACGGACTGACAGAATCCACTGTCCAAATAAAACAAACCATTCTGGGGGCCGTTGAGCATGCTGACGCAGTGTGATTTCTGCACAGTGCTCTAAATGTCGAAGTGAAAAAATGAAAAAAAAAGCGTAGATAAAAGACAGGAGTAAGAATGACTCCCTTGCAGTGTGGATTGAGCTGTGCCGCTTTGCACTTTCCGTTGCGCTTCAACTGGTATGGACCGGGAGAATCTGACTGTCCATTTAAAACAAAGCATTGCGAGGACTTTTGACCATGCTGATGCAATGTGATCTCTGCCCAGTCACCTATATGTCAACTTGATAAAATCATCAAGGCGTGGGTAAACGAAGAGACTAACAATGACTCCCATGAGGTGCGACTAGTGCAGCACGGCTCTGCACTGTCTGGTGTGGCTTACCTGGCATGCACCGGGGGAATCTCACTGTGCACTTAAAACAAATGATTGTGAAGGCTGTTGCCGATGCTGACGCAATGTGATTTCTGCCTAGTGCTCTAAACGGCAAAGTGATGAAATAAAGAAATGCCTGGATAAAGGACAGGTGTAAGAGTGACTCCTGTGAGGTGCGGCTGGAGCAGTGCAGCTCTTGCGCGGTATGGTACGCCTCAACTGGCATGGACGGGCGGAATTCACTGTCCAAATTAAACAAAGCATTCTGGGAGCCAGTGCTCTAAATGTCAACGTGAAGAAATGCAAAAAGGTGGGTATAAAGGACAGGAGTAAGAATGACTCCCGTGCAGAGTTTATTGAGCAGTTTCGCTTTGTGCTATCCATTGTGCTTCATTTTGTATGGACCGGTGGAATCCAACTGTCCATTAAAACAAAGCTTTGCGAAGACTTTTGATCATGCTGACGTAATGTGACTTCTGCCCAGCGCCCTAAATGTCAACGTGAAGAAATGCAACAAGGCATGGCTACACAAAGCGAGTAACAATGGCTCTCTTAAGGTGCGGCTAGAGCAGTGTGGCGCTTGCGCTGCCTGGTGCGCTTCAACTGGCATGGACCGGGAGAATCCGACTCTCGAAATAAAACAAAGCATTTTTAGGGCCGTTGACCATGCTGACGCAATGTGATTTCTGCCCAGGTCTGTAAATGTCAACGTGCAGAAATGAAAAAAAGGCGTGGTTAAACGACAGGAGTAAGAATGACTCCCTTGCAGTGTGGATTCAGGAGTGGCGCTTTATGCTATCTGTTGTGCATCAACTGGCATGGACCGGCTGAAACTGACTGTCCACTTAAAACAAAGCATTGCAAGGACTTTTGACGATGCTGACGCAATGTGATTTTTGCCCAGGGCTCTAAATGTCAATGTGAGGAAATGGAACAAAGCGTGGGTGAAGGACGTTAGTAACAATGACTCCCTTAAGGTGCGGCTAGAACAGTGCTGCTTTGCACTGTCTGGTGTGGTTCAACTGGAATGCACAGGGGGAATCTTACTATGCTTTTAAAAGATATAATTGCGAGGGCGGTTGACCATTTTTATGCAAGGTGATTTGTGCCCAGTGCCCTAAATGTCAACCTGAAGAAATAGATCAAGGCGTGGGGGAGCTAAGTGAGTAACAATGACTCCCTTGAGCTGCGACTAGAGCAGTGCGGCTCTAGCGCTGCCTGGTGCGCTTCAACTGGGATAGATCGGGGTAATCCGACTGTCCAATTAAAACAAATGATTGCGAGGGCCGTTGACCATGCTGACGCAATTTGATTTCTGCCTAGTGCTTTAAACGTGAAATAAATAAATTAGGGAAAGGGCTGGATAAACGACAGGAGTAACTATGACACCCTTTAGGTGCGGCTAGCGCAGTGCAGCTCTTGCGCGGTCTGGTGCGAATGAACTGGCATGGACTGACAGAATCCACTGTCCAAATAAAACAAACCATTCTGGGGGCCGTTGAGCATGCTGACGCAGTGTGATTTCTGCACAGTGCTCTAAATGTCGAAGTGAAAAAATGAAAAAAAAAGCGTGGATAAAAGACAGGAGTAAGAATGACTCCCTTGCAGTGTGGATTGAGCTGTGCCGCTTTGCACTTTCCGTTGCGCTTCAACTGGTATGGACCGGGAGAATCTGACTGTCCATTTAAAACAAAGCATTGCGAGGACTTTTGACCATGCTGATGCAATGTGATCTCTGCCCAGTCCCCTAAATGTCAACGTGATAAAATGCAACAAGGCGAGGGTAAACGAAGAGACTAACAATGACTCCGATGAGGTGGGACTAGAGTAGCGCGGCTTTGCACTGTCTGGTGTGGTTTACCTGGCATGCAACGGGGGAATCTAACTCTGCCATGAAAAGAAATGATTGCGAAGGCCGTTGCCGATGCTGACACAATGTGATTTCTGCCCAGTGCTATTTAATGTCAACGTGAAGAAATGCAAGAAGGTGTGTGTAAGCTATGAGAGTAACAATGACTCCCTTGAGGTGCGACTAGAACAGTGCAGCTTTTGCACAGTCTGCTGCACTCCAGCTGGCATAGATCGGGGGAATCCGACTGTCCATTTAAAACAAATGATTGCGAGGGCCGTCGACCATGCTGACGCAATGTGATTTCTGCCCAGTGCTCTAAACGTGAAACTGAAGTAAATAAAAAAAGGCATGGATAAACTACAGGAGTCACAATGACTCCCTTGTGGTGCGGCTATCGCAGTGCGGCTCTTGCGTGGTCTTGTGTGCCTCAACTGGCATGGACCGGCGGAATCATCATCAGCATCAGCCTGGTTACGCCTACTGCAGGGCAAAGGCCTCTCCCGTACATCTCCAACAACCCCGATCATGTACTATGTGTGGCCATGTCGTCCCTGCAAACTTCTTAATCTCATGCGCCCGCCTAACTTTCTGCCGCCCTCTGCTAAGCTTCCCTTCCCTTGGAATCCATTCCGTAACCCTTAATGACCATCGGTTATCTTCCCTCCTCATTTCGTATCCTGCCCATGCCCATTTCTTTTTCTTGATTTCAACTAAGATGTCATTAACTCGCGTTTGTTCCCTCACCCAATCTGCTCTTTTCTAATCCTTTAACGTTACACCTATCATTCTTCTTTCCATAGCTCGTTGCGTCGTCCTCAATTTGAGCAGAACCCATTTCGTAAGCCTCCAGGTTTCTGCCCCATAGGTGAGTACTGGTAAGACACAGGTATTATATACTTTCCTCTTGAGGGGATAATGGCAACCTGCTAATCATCATCTGAGAATGCCTGCCAAACGCACCCCAGCCCATTCTTGTTCTTCTGAATATTTCTGTCTCATGATCCGCATCCGCTGTCACTACCTGCCCTAAGTTGATGTAATCCCTTACGACTTCTAGTGCCTCGCTGCCAATTGTAAATTGCTGTTTTCTTCCGAGACTGTTAAGCATTACTTTAGTTTCCTGCAGATTAATTTTTAGACCCACTCTTCTGCTTTGCCTATCCAGGTCAGTGAACATGCATTGCAATTGGTCCCCTGAGGTACTAAGGAAGGCAATGTCATCAGCGAATCGCGAGTTACTAAGCTATTCTCGATTAACTTTTATCCCCAAATCTTCCCAATCCATGTCTCTGAATACCTCCTGTAAAATAAAATGCCCAAATAAAACAAAGCATTTTGGGGGCCGTTGACCATGCTGACGCAATGTGATTTCTGCCCAGGTCTGTAAATGTCAACGTGCAGAAATGAAAAAAAGGCGTGGTTAAACGACAGGAGTAAGAATGACTCCCATGAGGTGCGACTAGAGCAGCACAGCTTTGCACTGTCTGGTGTGGTTTACCTGTCATGCACCGGGGGAATCTCACTGTGCACTTAAAACAAATGATTGAGAAGGCTGTTGCCGATGCTGACACAATGTGATTTCTGCCCAGTGCCATTTAATGTCAACGTGAAGAAATGCAAGAAGGTGTGTATGCGATGAGAGTAACAATGACTCCCTCGAGGTGCGACTAGAGCAGTGCGGCTCTTGCGCAGTCTGCTGCACTCCAACTGGCATAGATCGGGGGAATCCGACTGTCCATTTAAAACAAATGATTACGCGGGCCGTTCACCATGCTGACGCAATGTGATTTCTGCCTAGTGCTCTAAACGGCAAAGTGATGAAATAAAGAAATGCCTGGATAAAGGACAGGTGTAAGAGTGACTCCTGTGAGGTGCGGCTGGAGCAGTGCAGGTCTTGCGCGGTATGGTACGCCTCAACTGGCATGGACGGGCGGAATTCACTGTCCAAATGAAACAAAGCATTCTGGGAGCCAGTGCTCTAAATGTCAACGTGAAGAAATGCAAAAAGGTGGGTATAAAGGACAAGAGTAAGAATGACTCCCGTGCAGAGTTTATTGAGCAGTTTCGCTTTGTGCTATCCATTGTGCTTCATTTGGTATGGACCGGTGGAATCCAACTGTCCATTAAAACAAAGCTTTGCGAAGACTTTTGATCATGCTGACGTAATGTGACTTCTGCCCAGCGCCCTAAATGTCAACGTGAAGAAATGCAACAAGGCATGGCTACACAAAGCGAGTAACAATGGCTCTCTTAAGGTGCGGCTAGAGCAGTGTGGCGCTTGCGCTGCCTGGTACGCTTCTACTGGCATGGACCGGGAGAATCCGACTCTCGAAATAAAACAATGCATTTTGAGGGCCGTTGACCATGCTGACGCAATGTGATTTCTGCCCAGGTCTGTAAATGTCAACGTGCAGAAATGAAAAAAAGGCGTGGTTAAAGGACAGGAGTAAGAATGACTCCCTTGCAGTGTGGATTCAGGAGTGGCGCTTTATGCTATCTGTTGTGCTTCAACTGGCATGGACCGGCTGAAACTGACTGTCCACTTAAAACAAAGCATTGCAAGGACTTTTGACGATGCTGACGCAATGTGATTTGTGCCCAGGGCTCTAAATGTCAATGTGAGGAAATGGAACAAAGCGTGGGTGAAGGACGTTAGTAACAATGACTCCCTTGAGGTGCGGCTAGAACAGTGCTGCTTTGCACTGTCTGGTGTGGTTCAACTGGAATGCACAGGGGGAATCTTACTGTGCTTTTAAAAGATATAATTGCGAGGGCGGTTGACCATTTTTATGCAAGGTGATTTGTGCCCAGTGCCCTAAATGTCAACCTGAAGAAATAGAACAAGGCGTGGGGGAGCTAAGTGAGTAACAATGACTCCCTTGAGCTGCGACTAGAGCAGTGCGGCTCTAGCGCTGCCTGGTGCGCTTCAACTGGGATAGATCGGGGTAATCCGACTGTCCATTTAAAACAAATGATTGCGAGGGCCGTTGACCATGCCGACGCAATTTGATTTCTGCCTAGTGCTTTAAACGTGAAATAAATAAATTAAGGAAAGGGCTGGATAAACGACAGGAGTAACTATGACACCCTTTAGGTGCGGCTAGCGCAGTGCAGCTCTTGCGCGGTCTGGTGCGAATGAACTGGCACGGACTGACAGAATCCACTGTCCAAATAAAACAAACCATTCTGGGGGCCGTTGAGCATGCTGACGCAGTGTGATTTCTGCACAGTGCTCTAAATGTCGAAGTGAAAAAATGAAAAAAAAGCGTGGATAAAAGACAGGAGTAAGAATGACTCCCTTGCAGTGTGGATTGAGCTGTGCCGCTTTGCACTTTCCGTTGCGCTTCAACTGGTATGGACCGGGAGAATCTGACTGTCCATTTAAAACAAAGCATTGCGAGGACTTTTGACCATGCTGATGCAATGTGATCTCTGCCCAGTCCCCTATATGTCAACTTTATAAAATCATCAAGGCGTGGGTAAACGAAGAGACTAACAATGACTCCCATGAGGTGCGACTAGAGCAGCACGGCTCTGCACTGTCTGGTGTGGCTTACCTGGCATGCACCGGGGGAATCTCACTGTGCACTTAAAACAAATGATTGTGAAGGCTGTTGCCGATGCTGACGCAATGTGATTTCTGCCTAGTGCTCTAAACGGCAAAGTGATGAAATAAAGAAATGCCTGGATAAAGGACAGGTGTAAGAGTGACTCCTGTGAGGTGCGGCTGGAGCAGTGCAGCTCTTGCGCGGTATGGTACGCCTCAACTGGCATGGACGGGCGGAATTCACTGTCCAAATGAAACAAAGCATTCTGGGAGCCAGTGCTCTAAATGTCAACGTGAAGAAATGCAAAAAGGTGGGTATAAAGGACAGGAGTAAGAATGACTCCCGTGCAGAGTTTATTGAGCAGTTTCGCTTTGTGCTATCCATTGTGCTTCATTTGGTATGGACCGGTGGAATCCAACTGTCCATTAAAACAAAGCTTTGCGAAGACTTTTGATCATGCTGACGTAATGTGACTTCTGCCCAGCGCCCTAAATGTCAACGTGAAGAAATGCAACAAGGCATGGCTACACAAAGCGAGTAACAATGGCTCTCTTAAGGTGCGGCTAGAGCAGTGTGGCGCTTGCGCTGCCTGGTGCGCTTCAACTGGCATGGACCGGGAGAATCCGACTCTCGAAATAAAACAATGCATTTTGAGGGCCGTTGACCATGCTGACGCAATGTGATTTCTGCCCAGGTCTGTAAATGTCAACGTGCAGAAATGCAAAAAAAGGCGTGGTTAAAGGACAGGAGTAAGAATGACTCCCTTGCAGTGTGGATTCAGGAGTGGCGCTTTATGCTATCTGTTGTGCTTCAACTGGCATGGACCGGCTGAAACTGACTGTCCACCTAAAACAAAGCATTGCAAGGACTTTTGACGATGCTGACGCAATGTGATTTGTGCCCAGGGCTCTAAATGTCAATGTGAGGAAATGGAACAAAGCGTGGGTGAAGGACGTTAGTAACAATGACTCCCTTGAGGTGCGGCTAGAACAGTGCTGCTTTGCACTGTCTGGTGTGGTTCAACTGGAATGCACAGGGGGAATCTTACTGTGCTTTTAAAAGATATAATTGCGAGGGCGGTTGACCATTTTTATGCAAGGTGATTTGTGCCCAGTGCCCTAAATGTCAACCTGAAGAAATAGAACAAGGCGTGGGGGAGCTAAGTGAGTAACAATGACTCCCTTGAGCTGCGACTAGAGCAGTGCGGCTCTAGCGCTGCCTGGTGCGCTTCAACTGGGATAGATCGGGGTAATCCGACTGTCCATGTAAAACAAATGATTGCGAGGGCCGTTGCCCATGCCGACGCAATTTGATTTCTGCCTAGTGCTTTAAACGTGAAATAAATAAATTAAGGAAAGGGCTGGATAAACGACAGGAGTAACTATGACACCCTTTAGGTGCGGCTAGCGCAGTGCAGCTCTTGCGCGGTCTGGTGCGAATGAACTGGCACGGACTGACAGAATCCACTGTCCAAATAAAACAAACCATTCTGGGGGCCGTTGAGCATGCTGACGCAGTGTGATTTCTGCACAGTGCTCTAAATGTCGAAGTGAAAAAATGAAAAAAAAAGCGTGGATAAAAGACAGGAGTAAGAATGACTCCCTTGCAGTGTGGATTGAGCTGTGCCGCTTTGCACTTTCCGTTGCGCTTCAACTGGTATGGACCGGGAGAATCTGACTGTCCATTTAAAACAAAGCATTGCGAGGACTTTTGACCATGCTGATGCAATGTGATCTCTGCCCAGTCACCTATATGTCAACTTGATAAAATCATCAAGGCGTGGGTAAACGAAGAGACTAACAATGACTCCCATGAGGTGCGACTAGAGCAGCACGGCTCTGCCCTGTCTGGTGTGGCTTACCTGGCATGCACCGGGGGAATCTCACTGTGCACTTAAAACAAATGATTGTGAAGGCTGTTGCCGATGCTGACGCAATGTGATTTCTGCCTAGTGCTCTAAACGGCAAAGTGATGAAATAAAGAAATGCCTGGATAAAGGACAGGTGTAAGAGTGACTCCTGTGAGGTGCGGCTGGAGCAGTGCAGCTCTTGCGCGGTATGGTACGCCTCAACTGGCATGGACGGGCGGAATTCACTGTCCAAATGAAACAAAGCATTCTGGGAGCCAGTGCTCTAAATGTCAACGTGAAGAAATGCAAAAAGGTGGGTATAAAGGACAGGAGTAAGAATGACTCCCGTGCAGAGTTTATTGAGCAGTTTCGCTTTGTGCTATCCATTGTGCTTCATTTGGTATGGACCGGTGGAATCCAACTGTCCATTAAAACAAAGCTTTGCGAAGACTTTTGATCATGCTGACGTAATGTGACTTCTGCCCAGCGCCCTAAATGTCAACGTGAAGAAATGCAACAAGGCATGGCTACACAAAGCGAGTAACAATGGCTCTCTTAAGGTGCGGCTAGAGCAGTGTGGCGCTTGCGCTGCCTGGTGCGCTTCAACTGGCATGGACCGGGAGAATCCGACTCTCGAAATAAAACAATGCATTTTGAGGGCCGTTGACCATGCTGACGCAATGTGATTTCTGCCCAGGTCTGTAAATGTCAACGTGCAGAAATGAAAAAAAGGCGTGGTTAAACGACAGGAGTAAGAATGACTCCCTTGCAGTGTGAATTCAGGAGTGGCGCTTTATGCTATCTGTTGTGCATCAACTGGCATGGACCGGCTGAAACTGACTGTCCACTTAAAACAAAGCATTGCAAGGACTTTTGACGATGCTGACGCAATGTGATTTGTGCCCAGGGCTCTAAATGTCCATGTGAGGAAATGGAACAAAGCGTGGGTGAAGGACGTTAGTAACAATGACTCCCTTGAGGTGCGGCTAGAACAGTGCTGCTTTGCACTGTCTGGTGTGGTTCAACTGGAATGCACAGGGGGAATCTTACTGTGCTTTTAAAAGATATAATTGCGAGGGCGGTTGACCATTTTTATGCAAGGTGATTTGTGCCCAGTGCCCTAAATGTCAACCTGAAGAAATAGAACAAGGCGTGGGGGAGCTAAGTGAGTAACAATGACTCCCTTGAGCTGCGACTAGAGCAGTGCGGCTCTAGCGCTGCCTGGTGCGCTTCAACTGGGATAGATCGGGGTAATCCAACTGTCCATTTAAAACAAATGATTGCGAGGGCCGTTGACCATGCTCACGCAATTTGATTTCTGCCTAGTGCTTTAAACGTGAAATAAATAAATTAAGGAAAGGGCTGGATAAACGACAGGAGTAACTATGACACCCTTTAGGTGCGGCTAGCGCAGTGCAGCTCTTGCGCGGTCTGGTGCGAATGAACTGGCACGGACTGACAGAATCCACTGTCCAAATAAAACAAACCATTCTGGGGGCCGTTGAGCATGCTGACGCAGTGTGATTTCTGCACAGTGCTCTAAATGTCGAAGTGAAAAAATGAAAAAAAAAGCGTGGATAAAAGACAGGAGTAAGAATGACTCCCTTGGAGTGTGGATTGAGCTGTGCCGCTTTGCACTTTCCGTTGCGCTTCAACTGGTATGGACCGGGAGAATGTGACTGTCCATTTAAAACAAAGCATTGCGAGGACTTTTGACCATGCTGATGCAATGTGATCTCTGCCCAGTCCCCTATATGTCAACTTGATAAAATCATCAAGGCGTGGGTAAACGAAGAGACTAACAATGACTCCCATGAGGTGCGACTAGAGCAGCACGGCTCTGCACTGTCTGGTGTGGCTTACCTGGCATGCACCGGGGGAATCTCACTGTGCACTTAAAACAAATGATTGTGAAGGCTGTTGCCAATGCTGACACTATGTGATTTCTACCCAGTGCTATTTAATGTCAACGTGAAGAAATGCAAGAAGGTGTGTGTAAGCGGTGAGAGTAACAATGACTCCCTTGAGGTGCGACTAGAGCAGTGCAGCTTTTGCACAGTCTGCTGCACTCCAGCTGGCATAGATCGGGGGAATCCGACTGTCCATTTAAAACAAATAATTGCGAGGGCCGTCGGCCATGCTGACGCAATGTGATTTCTGCCCAGTGCTCTAAACGTGAAACTGAAGTAAATAAAAAAAGGCATGGATAAACTACAGGAGTCACAATGACTCCCGGTGCGGCTATCGCAGTGCGGCTCTTGCGTGGTCTTGTGTGCCTCAACTGGCATGGACCGGCGGAATCATCATCAGCATCAGCCTGGTTACGCCTACTGCAGGGCAAAGGCCTCTCCCGTACATCTCCAACAACCCCGATCATGTACTATGTGTGGCCATGTCGTCCCTGCAAACTTCTTAATCTCATGCGCCCGCCTAACTTTCTGCCGCCCTCTGCTAAGCTTCCCTTCCCTTGGAATCCATTCCGTAACCCTTAATGACCATCGGTTATCTTCCCTCCTCATTTCGTATCCTGCCCATGCCCATTTCTTTTTCTTGATTTCAACTAAGATGTCATTAACTCGCGTTTGTTCCCTCACCCAATCTGCTCTTTTCTTATCCTTTAACGTTACACCTATCATTCTTCTTTCCATAGCTCGTTGTGTCGTCCTCAATATGAGCAGAACCCTTTTCGTAAGCCTCAAGGTTTCTGCCCCATAGGTGAGTGCTGGTAAGACACAGGTATTATATACTTTCCTCTTGAGGGGATAACGGCAACCTGCTATTCATCATCTGAGAATGCCTGCCAAACGCACCCCAGCCCATTCTTGTTCTTCTGAATATTTCTGTCTTATGATCCGCATCCGCTGTCACTACCTGACCTAAGTTGGTGTATTCCCTTACGACTTCCAGTGCCTCGCTGCCTATTGTAAATTGCGGTTTTCTTCGGAGACTGTTAAGCATTACTTTAGTTTCCTGCAGATTAATTTTTAGACCCACTCTTCTGCTTTGCCTATCCAGGTCACTGAACATGCATTGCAATTGGTCCCCTGAGGTACTAAGCAAGGCAATGTCATCAGCGAATCGCGAGTTACCAAGCTATTCTCGATTAACTTTTATCCCCAATTCTGACCAATCCATGTCTCTGAATACCTCCTGTAAAATAAAATGCCCAAATAAAACAAAGCATTTTGGGGGCCGTTGACCGTGCTGACGCAGTGTGATTTCTGCACAGTGCTCTAAATGTCAAAGTGAAAAAATGAAAAAAAGGTGTGGATAAACGACATGAGTAAGAATGACTCCCTTGCAGTGTGCATTCAGCTGTGCCGCTTTGCACTTTCCATTGTGCTTCAACTGGTATAGACCGGGGGAATCCGACTGTCCATTTAAAACAAAGCATTGCGGGGACTTTTGACCATGCTGACGCAATGTGATTTCTGCCCAGTCCCCTATATGTCAACTTGATAAAATCAACAAGGCGTGGGTAAACGAAGAGACTAACAATGACTCCCATGAGGTGCGACTAGAGCAGCACAGCTTTGCACTGTCTGGTGTGGTTTACCTGTCATGCACCGGGGGAATCTCACTGTGCACTTAAAACAAATGATTGTGAAGGCTGTTGCCGATGCTGACACAATGTGATTTCTGCCCAGTGCTATTTCATGTCAACGTGAAGAAATGCAAGAAGGTGTGTATGCGATGAGAGTAACAATGACTCCCTCGAGGTGCGACTAGAGCAGTGCGGCTCTTGCGCGGTCTGCTGCACTCCAACTGGCATAGATCGGGGGAATCCGACTGTCCATTTAAAACAAATGATTACGCGGGCCGTTCACCATGCTGACGCAATGTGATTTCTGCCTAGTGCTCTAAACGGCAAAGTGATGAAATAAAGAAATGCCTGGATAAAGGACAGGTGTAAGAGTGACTCCTGTGAGGTGCGGCTGGAGCAGTGCAGGTCTTGCGCGGTAGGGTACGCCTCAACTGGCATGGACGGGCGGAATTCACTGTCCAAATGAAACAAAGCATTCTGGGAGCCAGTGCTCTAAATGTCAACGGGAAGAAATGCAAAAAGGTGGGTATAAAGGACAGGAGTAAGAATGACTCCCGTGCAGAGTTTATTGAGCAGTTTCGCTTTGTGCTATCCATTGTGCTTCATTTGGTATGGACCGGTGGAATCCAACTGTCCATTAAAACAAAGCTTTGCGAAGACTTTTGATCATGCTGACGTAATGTGACTTCTGCCCAGCGCCCTAAATGTCAACGTGAAGAAATGCAACAAGGCATGGCTACACAAAGCGAGTAACAATGGCTCTCTTAAGGTGCGGCTAGAGCAGTGTGGCGCTTGCGCTGCCTGGTACGCTTCAACTGGCATGGACCGGGAGAATCCGACTCTCGAAATAAAACAATGCATTTTGAGGGCCGTTGACCATGCTGACGCAATGTGATTTCTGCCCAGGTCTGTAAATGTCAACGTGCAGAAATGAAAAAAAAGGCGTGGTTAAAGGACAGGAGTAAGAATGACTCCCTTGCAGTGTGGATTCAGGAGTGGCGCTTTATGCTATCTGTTGTGCTTCAACTGGCATGGACCGGCTGAAACTGACTGTCCACTTAAAACAAAGCATTGCAAGGACTTTTGACGATGCTGACGCAATGTGATTTGTGCCCAGGGCTCTAAATGTCAATGTGAGGAAATGGAACAAAGCGTGGGTGAAGGACGTTAGTAACAATGACTCCCTTGAGGTGCGGCTAGAACAGTGCTGCTTTGCACTGTCTGGTGTGGTTCAACTGGAATGCAGAGGGGGAATCTTACTGTGCTTTTAAAAGATATAATTGCGAGGGCGGTTGACCATTTTTATGCAAGGTGATTTGTGCCCAGTGCCCTAAATGTCAACCTGAAGAAATAGAACAAGGCGTGGGGGAGCTAAGTGAGTAACAATGACTCCTTTGAGCTGCGACTAGAGCAGTGCGGCTCTAGCGCTGCCTGGTGCGCTTCAACTGGGATAGATCGGGGTAATCCGACTGTCCATTTAAAACAAATGATTGCGAGGGCCGTTGACCATGCCGACGCAATTTGATTTCTGCCTAGTGCTTTAAACGTGAAATAAATAAATTAAGGAAAGGGCTGGATAAACGACAGGAGTAACTATGACACCCTTTAGGTGCGGCTAGCGCAGTGCAGCTCTTGCGCGGTCTGGTGCGAATGAACTGGCACGGACTGACAGAATCCACTGTCCAAATAAAACAAACCATTCTGGGGGCCGTTGAGCATGCTGACGCAGTGTGATTTCTGCACAGTGCTCTAAATGTCGAAGTGAAAAAGTGAAAAAAAAGCGTGGATAAAAGACAGGAGTAAGAATGACTCCCTTGCAGTGTGGATTGAGCTGTGTCGCTTTGCACTTTCCGTTGCGCTTCAACTGGTATGGACCGGGAGAATCTGACTGTCCATTTAAAACAAAGCATTGCGAGGACTTTTGACCATGCTGATGCAATGTGATCTCTGCCCAGTCCCCTATATGTCAACTTGATAAAATCATCAAGGCGTGGGTAAACGAAGAGACTAACAATGACTCCCATGAGGTGCGACTGGAGCAGCACGGCTCTGCACTGTCTGGTGTGGCTTACCTGGCATGCACCGGGGGAATCTCACTGTGCACTTAAAACAAATGATTGTGAAGGCTGTTGCCGATGCTGACGCAATGTGATTTCTGCCTAGTGCTCTAAACGGCAAAGTGATGAAATAAAGAAATGCCTGGATAAAGGACAGGTGTAAGAGTGACTCCTGTGAGGTGCTGCTGGAGCAGTGCAGCTCTTGCGCGGTATGGTACGCCTCAACTGGCATGGACGGGCGGAATTCACTGTCCAAATGAAACAAAGCATTCTGGGAGCCAGTGCTCTAAATGTCAACGTGAAGAAATGCAAAAAGGTGGGTATAAAGGACAGGAGTAAGAATGACTCCCGTGCAGAGTTTATTGAGCAGTTTCGCTTTGTGCTATCCATTGTGCTTCATTTGGTATGGACCGGTGGAATCCAACTGTCCATTAAAACAAAGCTTTGCGAAGACTTTTGATCATGCTGACGTAATGTGACTTCTGCCCAGCGCCCTAAATGTCAACGTGAAGAAATGCAACAAGGCATGGCTACACAAAGCGAGTAACAATGGCTCTCTTAAGGTGCGGCTAGAGCAGTGTGGCGCTTGCGCTGCCTGGTGCGCTTCAACTGGCATGGACCGGGAGAATCCGACTCTCGAAATAAAACAATGCATTTGAGGGCCGTTGACCATGCTGACGCAATGTGATTTCTGCCCAGGTCTGTAAATGTCAACGTGCAGAAATGCAAAAAAAGGCGTGGTTAAAGGACAGGAGTAAGAATGACTCCCTTGCAGTGTGGATTCAGGAGTGGCGCTTTATGCTATCTGTTGTGCTTCAACTGGCATGGACCGGCTGAAACTGACTGTCCACCTAAAACAAAGCATTGCAAGGACTTTTGACGATGCTGACGCAATGTGATTTGTGCCCAGGGCTCTAAATGTCAATGTGAGGAAATGGAACAAAGCGTGGGTGAAGGACGTTAGTAACAATGACTCCCTTGAGGTGCGGCTAGAACAGTGCTGCTTTGCACTGTCTGGTGTGGTTCAACTGGAATGCACAGGGGGAATCTTACTGTGCTTTTAAAAGATATAATTGCGAGGGCGGTTGACCATTTTTATGCAAGGTGATTTGTGCCCAGTGCCCTAAATGTCAACCTGAAGAAATAGAACAAGGCGTGGGGGAGCTAAGTGAGTAACAATGACTCCCTTGAGCTGCGACTAGAGCAGTGCGGCTCTAGCGCTGCCTGGTGCGCTTCAACTGGGATAGATCGGGGTAATCCGACTGTCCATTTAAAACAAATGATTGCGAGGGCCGTTGACCATGCCGACGCAATTTGATTTCTGCCTAGTGCTTTAAACGTGAAATAAATAAATTAAGGAAAGGGCTGGATAAACGACAGGAGTAACTATGACACCCTTTAGGTGCGGCTAGCGCAGTGCAGCTCTTGCGCGGTCTGGTGCGAATGAACTGGCACGGACTGACAGAATCCACTGTCCAAATAAAACAAACCATTCTGGGGGCCGTTGAGCATGCTGACGCAGTGTGATTTCTGCACAGTGCTCTAAATGTCGAAGTGAAAAAATGAAAAAAAAGCGTGGATAAAAGACAGGAGTAAGAATGACTCCCTTGCAGTGTGGATTGAGCTGTGCCGCTTTGCACTTTCCGTTGCGCTTCAACTGGTATGGACCGGGAGAATCTGACTGTCCATTTAAAACAAAGCATTGCGAGGACTTTTGACCATGCTGATGCAATGTGATCTCTGCCCAGTCCCCTATATGTCAACTTGATAAAATCATCAAGGCGTGGGTAAACGAAGAGACTAACAATGACTCCCATGAGGTGCGACTAGAGCAGCACGGCTCTGCACTGTCTGGTGTGGCTTACCTGGCATGCACCGGGGGAATCTCACTGTGCACTTAAAACAAATGATTGTGAAGGCTGTTGCGATGCTGACGCAATGTGATTTCTGCCTAGTGCTCTAAACGGCAAAGTGATGAAATAAAGAAATGCCTGGATAAAGGACAGGTGTAAGAGTGACTCCTGTGAGGTGCGGCTGGAGCAGTGCAGCTCTTGCGCGGAATGGTACGCCTCAACTGGCATGGACGGGCGGAATTCACTGTCCAAATGAAACAAAGCATTCTGGGAGCCAGTGCTCTAAATGTCAACGTGAAGAAATGCAAAAAGGTGGGTATAAAGGACAGGAGTAAGAATGACTCCCGTGCAGAGTTTATTGAGCAGTTTCGCTTTGTGTTATCCATTGTGCTTCATTTGGTATGGACCGGTGGAATCCAACTGTCCATTAAAACAAAGCTTTGCGAAGACTTTTGATCATGCTGACGTAATGTGACTTCTGCCCGGCGCCCTAAATGTCAACGTGAAGAAATGCAACAAGGCATAGCTACACAAAGCGAGTAACAATGGCTCTCTTAAGGTGCGGCTAGAGCAGTGTGGCGCTTGCGCTGCCTGGTGCGCTTCAACTGGCATGGACCGGGAGAATCCGACTCTCGAAATAAAACAATGCATTTTGAGGGCCGTTGACCATGCTGACGCAATGTGATTTCTGCCCAGGTCTGTAAATGTCAACGTGCAGAAATGAAAAAAAAGGCGTGGTTAAAGGACAGGAGTAAGAATGACTCCCTTGCAGTGTGGATTCGGGAGTGGCGCTTTATGCTATCTGTTGTGCTTCAACTGGCATGGACCGGCTGAAACTGACTGTCCACCTAAAACAAAGCATTGCAAGGACTTTTGACGATGCTGACGCAATGTGATTTGTGCCCAGGGCTCTAAATGTCAATGTGAGGAAATGGAACAAAGCGTGGGTGAAGGACGTTAGTAACAATGACTCCCTTGAGGTGCGGCTAGAACAGTGCTGCTTTGCACTGTCTGGTGTGGTTCAACTGGAATGCACAGGGGGAATCTTACTGTGCTTTTAAAAGATATAATTGCGAGGGCGGTTGACCATTTTTATGCAAGGTGATTTGTGCCCAGTGCCCTAAATGTCAACCTGAAGAAATAGAACAAGGCGTGGGGGAGCTAAGTGAGTAACAATGACTCCCTTGAGCTGCGACTAGAGCAGTGCGGCTCTAGCGCTGCCTGGTGCGCTTCAACTGGGATAGATCGGGGTAATCCGACTGTCCATTTAAAACAAATGATTGCGAGGGCCGTTGACCATGCCGACGCAATTTGATTTCTGCCTAGTGCTTTAAACGTGAAATAAATAAATTAAGGAAAGGGCTGGATAAACGACAGGAGTAACTATGACACCCTTTAGGTGCGGCTAGCGCAGTGCAGCTCTTGCGCGGTCTGGTGCGAATGAACTGGCACGGACTGACAGAATCCACTGTCCAAATAAAACAAACCATTCTGGGGGCCGTTGAGCATGCTGACGCAGTGTGATTTCTGCACAGTGCTCTAAATGTCGAAGTGAAAAAATGAAAAAAAAAAGCGTGGATAAAAGACAGGAGTAAGAATGACTCCCTTGGAGTGTGGATTGAGCTGTGCCGCTTTGCACTTTCCGTTGCGCTTCAACTGGTATGGACCGGGAGAATCTGACTGTCCATTTAAAACAAAGCATTGCGAGGACTTTTGACCATGCTGATGCAATGTGATCTCTGCCCAGTCCCCTATATGTCAACTTGATAAAATCATCAAGGCGTGGCTAAACGAAGAGACTAACAATGACTCCCATGAGGTGCGACTAGAGCAGCACGGCTCTGCACTGTCTGGTGTGGCTTACCTGGCATGCACCGGGGGAATCTCACTGTGCACTTAAAACAAATGATTGTGAAGGCTGTTGCCGATGCTGACACTATGTGATTTCTACCCAGTGCTATTTAATGTCAACGTGAAGAAATGCAAGAAGGTGTGTGTAAGCGGTGAGAGTAACAATGACTCCCTTGAGGTGCGACTAGAGCAGTGCAGCTTTTGCACAGTCTGCTGCACTCCAGCTGGCATAGATCGGGGGAATCCGACTGTCCATTTAAAACAAATGATTGCGAGGGCCGTCGGCCATGCTGACGCAATGTGATTTCTGCCCAGTGCTCTAAACGTGAAACTGAAGTAAATAAAAAAAGGCATGGATAAACTACAGGAGTCACAATGACTCCCGGTGCGGCTATCGCAGTGCGGCTCTTGCGTGGTCTTGTGTGCCTCAACTGGCATGGACCGGCGGAATCATCATCAGCATCAGCCTGGTTACGCCTACTGCAGGGCAAAGGCCTCTCCCGTACATCTCCAACAACCCCGATCATGTACTATGTGTGGCCATGTCGTCCCTGCAAACTTCTTAATCTCATGCGCCCGCCTAACTTTCTGCCGCCCTCTGCTAAGCTTCCCTTCCCTTGGAATCCATTCCGTAACCCTTAATGACCATCGGTTATCTTCCCTCCTCATTTCGTATCCTGCCCATGCCCATTTCTTTTTCTTGATTTCAACTAAGATGTCATTAACTCGCGTTTGTTCCCTCACCCAATCTGCTCTTTTCTTATCCTTTAACGTTACACCTATCATTCTTCTTTCCATAGCTCGTTGTGTCGTCCTCAATATGAGCAGAACCCTTTTCGTAAGCCTCAAGGTTTCTGCCCCATAGGTGAGTGCTGGTAAGACACAGGTATTATATACTTTCCTCTTGAGGGGATAACGGCAACCTGCTATTCATCATCTGAGAATGCCTGCCAAACGCACCCCAGCCCATTCTTGTTCTTCTGAATATTTCTGTCTTATGATCCGCATCCGCTGTCACTACCTGACCTAAGTTGGTGTATTCCCTTACGACTTCCAGTGCCTCGCTGCCTATTGTAAATTGCGGTTTTCTTCGGAGACTGTTAAGCATTACTTTAGTTTCCTGCAGATTAATTTTTAGACCCACTCTTCTGCTTTGCCTATCCAGGTCACTGAACATGCATTGCAATTGGTCCCCTGAGGTACTAAGCAAGGCAATGTCATCAGCGAATCGCGAGTTACCAAGCTATTCTCGATTAACTTTTATCCCCAATTCTTCCCAATCCATGTCTCTGAATACCTCCTGTAAAATAAAATGTCCAAATAAAACAAAGCATTTTGGGGGCCGTTGACCGTGCTGACGCAGTGTGATTTCTGCACAGTGCTCTAAATGTCAAAGTGAAAAAATGAAAAAAAGGTGTGGATAAACGACATGAGTAAGAATGACTCCCTTGCAGTGTGCATTCAGCTGTGCCGCTCTGCACTTTCCATTGTGCTTCAACTGGTATAGACCGGGGGAATCCGACTGTCCATTTAAAACAAAGCATTGCGGGGACTTTTGACCATGCTGACGCAATGTGATTTCTGCCCAGTCCCCTATATGTCAACTTGATAAAATCAACAAGGCGTGGGTAAACGAAGAGACTAACAATGACTCCCATGAGGTGCGACTAGAGCAGCACAGCTTTGCACTGTCTGGTGTGGTTTACCTGTCATGCACCGGGGGAATCTCACTGTGCACTTAAAACAAATGATTGTGAAGGCTGTTGCCGATGCTGACACAATGTGATTTCTGCCCAGTGCTATTTAATGTCAACGTGAAGAAATGCAAGAAGGTGTGTATGCGATGAGAGTAACAATGACTCCCTCGAGGTGCGACTAGAGCAGTGCGGCTCTTGCGCGGTCTGCTGCACTCCAACTGGCATAGATCGGGGGAATCCGACTGTCCATTTAAAACAAATGATTACGCGGGCCGTTCACCATGCTGACGCAATGTGATTTCTGCCTAGTGCTCTAAACGGCAAAGTGATGAAATAAAGAAATGCCTGGATAAAGGACAGGTGTAAGAGTGACTCCTGTGAGGTGCGGCTGGAGCAGTGCAGCTCTTGCGCGGTATGGTACGCCTCAACTGGCATGGACGGGCGGAATTCACTGTCCAAATGAAACAAAGCATTCTGGGAGCCAGTGCTCTAAATGTCAACGTGAAGAAATGCAAAAAGGTGGGTATAAAGGACAGGAGTAAGAATGACTCCCGTGCAGAGTTTATTGAGCAGTTTCGCTTTGTGCTATCCATTGTGCTTCATTTGGTAGGGACCGGTGGAATCCAACTGTCCATTAAAACAAAGCTTTGCGAAGACTTTTGATCATGCTGACGTAATGTGACTTCTGCCCAGCGCGCTTAATGTCAACGTGAAGAAATGCAACAAGGCATGGCTACACAAAGCGAGTAACAATGGCCCTCTTGAGGTGCGGCTAGAGCAGTGTGGCGCTTGCGCTGCCTGGTGCGCTTCAACTGGCATGGACCGGGAGAATCCGACTCTCCAAATAAAACAATGCATTTTGAGGGCCGTTGACCATGCTGACGCAATGTGATTTCTGCCCAGGTCTGTAAATGTCAACGTGCAGAAATGAAAAAAAAGGCGTGGTTAAACGACAGGAGTAAGAATGACTCCCTTGCAGTGTGGATTCAGGAGTGGCGCTTTATGCTATCTGTTGTGCTTCAACTGGCATGGACCGGCTGAAACTGACTGTCCGCTTAAAACAAAGCATTGCAAGGACTTTTGACGATGCTGACGCAATGTGATTTGTGCCCAGGGCTCTAAATGTCAATGTGAGGAAATGGAACAAAGCGTGGGTGAAGGACGTTAGTAACAATGACTCCCTTGAGGTGCGGCTAGAACAGTGCTGCTTTGCACTGTCTGGTGTGGTTCAACTGGAATGCACAGGGGGAATCTTACTGTGCTTTTAAAAGATATAATTGCGAGGGCGGTTGACCATTTTTATGCAAGGTGATTTGTGCCCAGTGCCCTAAATGTCAACCTGAAGAAATAGAACAAGGCGTGGGGACCTAAGTGAGTAACAATGACTCCCTTGAGCTGCGGCTAGAGCAGTGCGGCTCTAGCGCTGCCTGGTGCGCTTCAACTGGGATAGATCGGGGTAATCCGACTGTCCATTTAAAACAAATGATTGCGAGGGCCGTTGACCATGCTGACGCAATTTGATTTCTGCCTAGTGCTTTAAACGTGAAATAAATAAATTAAGGAAAGGGCTGGATAAACGACAGGAGTAACTATGACACCCTTTAGGTGCCGCTAGCGCAGTGCAGCTCTTGCGCGGTCTGGTGCGAATGAACTGGCACGGACTGACAGAATCCACTGTCCAAATAAAACAAACCATTCTGGGGGCCGTTGAGCATGCTGACGCAGTGTGATTTCTGCACAGTGCTCTAAATGTCGAAGTGAAAAAATGAAAAAAAAGCGTGGATAAAAGACAGGAGTAAGAATGACTCCCTTGCAGTGTGGATTGAGCTGTGCCGCTTTGGACTTTCCGTTGCGCTTCAACTGGTATGGACCGGGAGAATCTGACTGTCCATTTAAAACAAAGCATTGCGGGGACTTTTGACCATGCTGATGCAATGTGATCTCTGCCCAGTCCCCTATATGTCAACTTGATAAAATCAACAAGGCGAGGATAAACGAAGAGACTAACAATGACTCCCATGAGGTGCGACTAGAGCAGCACGGCTCTGCACTGTCTGGTGTGGCTTACCTGGCATGCACCGGGGGAATCTCACTGTGCACTTAAAACAAATGATTGTGAAGGCTGTTGCCGATGCTGACGCAATGTGATTTCTGCCTAGTGCTCTAAACGGCAAAGTGATGAAATAAAGAAATGCCTGGATAAAGGACAGGTGTAAGAGTGACTCCTGTGAGGTGCGGCTGGAGCAGTGCAGCTCTTGCGCGGTATGGTACGCCTCAACTGGCATGGACGGGCGGAATTCACTGTCCAAATGAAACAAAGCATTCTGGGAGCCAGTGCTCTAAATGTCAACGTGAAGAAATGCAAAAAGGTGGGTATAAAGGACAGGAGTAAGAATGACTCCCGTGCAGAGTTTATTGAGCAGTTTCGCTTTGTGCTATCCATTGTGCTTCATTTGGTATGGACCGGTGGAATCCAACTGTCCATTAAAACAAAGCTTTGCGAAGACTTTTGATCATGCTGACGTAATGTGACTTCTGCCCAGCGCTCTAAATGTCAACGTGAAGAAATGCAACAAGGCATGGCTACACAAAGCGAGTAACAATCGCTCTCTTGAGGTGCGGCTAGAGCAGTGTGGCGCTTGCGCTGCCTGGTGCGCTTCAACTGGCATGGACCGGGAGAATCCGACTCTCCAAATAAAACAATGCATTTTGAGGGCCGTTGACCATGCTGACGCAATGTGATTTCAGCCCAGGTCTGTAAATGTCAACGTGCAGAAATGAAAAAAAGGCGTGGTTAAACGACAGGAGTAAGAATGACTCCCTTGCAGTGTGGATTCAGGAGTGGCACTTTATGCTATCTGTTGTGCATCAACTGGCATGGACCGGCTGAAACTGACTGTCCACTTAAAACAAAGCATTGCAAGGACTTTTGACGATGCTGACGCAATGTGATTTGTGCCCAGGGCTCTAAATGTCAATGTGAGGAAATGGAACAAAGCGTGGGTGAAGGACGTTGGTAACAATGACTCCCTTAAGGTGCGGCTAGAACAGTGCTGCTTTGCACTGTCTGGTGTGGTTCAACTGGAATGCACAGGGGGAATCTTACTGTGCTTTTAAAAGATATAATTGCGAGGGCGGTTGACCATTTTTATGCAAGGTGATTTGTGCCCAGTGCCCTAAATGTCAACCGGAAGAAATAGATCAAGGCGTGGGGGAGCTAAGTGAGTAACAATGACTCCCTTGAGCTGCGACTAGAGCAGTGCGGCTCTAGCGCTGCCTGGTGCGCTTCAACTGGGATAGATCGGGGTAATCCGGCTGTCCATTTAAAACAAATGATTGCGAGGGCCGTTGACCATGCTGACGCAATTTGATTTCTGCCTAGTGCTTTAAACGTGAAATAAATAAATTAAGGAATGGGCTGGATAAACGACAGGAGTAACTATGACACCCTTTAGCTGCGGCTAGCGCAGTGCAGCTCTTGCGCGGTCTGGTGCGAATGAACTGGCATGGACTGACAGAATCCACTGTCCAAATAAAACAAACCATTCTGGGGGCCGTTGAGCATGCTGACGCAGTGTGATTTCTGCACAGTGCTCTAAATGTCGAAGTGAAAAAATGAAAAAAAAGCGTGGATAAAGACAGGAGTAAGAATGACTCCCTTGCAGTGTGGATTGAGCTGTGCCGCTTTGCACTTTCCGTTGCGCTTCAACTGGTATGGACCGGGAGAATCTGACTGTCCATTTAAAAGAAAGCATTGCGAGGACTTTTGACCATGCTGATGCAATGTGATCTCTGCCCAGTCCCCTAAATGTCAACGTGATAAAATGCAACAAGGCGAGGGTAAACGAAGAGACTAACAATGACTCCCATGAGGTGGGACTAGAGTAGCGCGGCTTTGCACTGTCTGGTGTGGTTTACCTGGCATGCAACGGGGGAATCTAACTCTGCCATGAAAAGAAATGATTGCGAAGGCCGTTGCCGATGCTGACACAATGTGATTTCTGCCCAGTGCTATTTAATGCCAACGTGAAGAAATGCAAGGTGTGTGTAAGCTATGAGAGTAACAATGACTCCCTTGAGGTGCGACTAGAACAGTGCAGCTTTTGCACAGTCTGCTGCACTCCAGCTGGCATAGATCGGGGGAATCCGACTGTCCTTTTTAAACAAATGATTGCGAGGGCCGTCGACCATGCTGACGCAATGTGATTTCTGCCCAGTGCTCTAAACGTGAAACTGAAGTAAATAAAAAAAGGCATGGATAAACTACAGGAGTCACAATGACTCCCTTGTGGTGCGGCTATCGCAGTGCGGCTCTTGCGTGGTCTTGTGTGCCTCAACTGGCATGGACCGGCGGAATCATCATCAGCATCAGCCTGGTTACGCCTACTGCAGGGCAAAGGCCTCTCCCGTACATCTCCAACAACCCCGATCATGTACTATGTGTGGCCATGTCGTCCCTGCAAACTTCTTAATCTCATGCGCCCGCCTAACTTTCTGCCGCCCTCTGCTAAGCTTCCCTTCCCTTGGAATCCATTCCGTAACCCTTAATGACCATCGGTTATCTTCCCTCCGCATTTCGTATCCTGCCCATGCCCATTTCTTTTTCTTGATTTCAACTAAGATGTCATTAACTCGCGTTTGTTCCCTCACCCAATCTGCTCTTTTCTTATCCTTTAACGTTACACCTATCATTCTTCTTTCCATAGCTCGTTGCGTCGTCCTCAATTTGAGCAGAACCCATTTCGTAAGCCTCCAGGTTTCTGCCCCATAGGTGAGTACTGGTAAGACACAGGTATTATATACTTTCCTCTTGAGGGGATAATGGCAACCTGCTAATCATCATCTGAGAATGCCTGCCAAACGCACCCCAGCCCATTCTTGTTCTTCTGAATATTTCTGTCTCATGATCCGCATCCGCTGTCACTACCTGCCCTAAGTTGATGTAATACCTTACGACTTCAAGTGCCTCGCTGCCAATTGTAAATTGCTGTTTTCTTCCGAGACTGTTAAGCATTACTTTAGTTTCCTGCAGATTAATTTTTAGACCCACTCTTCTGCTTTGCCTATCCAGGTCAGTGAACATGCATTGCAATTGGTCCCCTGAGGTACTAAGGAAGGCAATGTCATCAGCGAATCGCGAGTTACTAAGCTATTATCGATTAACTTTTATCCCCAAATCTTCCCAATCCATGTCTCTGAATACCTCCTGTAAAATAAAATGCCCAAATAAAACAAAGCATTTTGGGGGCCGTTGACCGTGCTGACGCAGTGTGATTTCTGCACAGTGCTCTAAATGTCAAAGTGAAAAAATGAAAAAAAGGTGTGGATAAACGACATGAGTAAGAATGACTCCCTTGCAGTGTGCATTCAGCTGTGCCGCTTTGCACTTTCCATTGTGCTTCAACTGGTATAGACCGGGAGAATCCGACTGTCCATTTAAAACAAAGCATTGCGGGGACTTTTGACCATGCTGACGCAATGTGATTTCTGCCCAGTCCCCTATATGTCAACTTGATAAAATCAACAAGGCGTGGGTAAACGAAGAGACTAACAATGACTCCCATGAGGTGCGACTAGAGCAGCACAGCTTTGCACTGTCTGGTGTGGTTTACCTGTCATGCACCGGGGGAATCTCACTGTGCACTTAAAACAAATGATTGTGAAGGCTGTTGCCGATGCTGACACAATGTGATTTCTGCCCAGTGCTATTTAATGTCAACGTGAAGAAATGCAAGAAGGTGTGTATGCGATGAGAGTAACAATGACTCCCTCGAGGTGCGACTAGAGCAGTGCGGCTCTTGCGCGGTCTGCTGCACTCCAACTGGCATAGATCGGGGGAATCCGACTGTCCATTTAAAACAAATGATTACGCGGGCCGTTCACCATGCTGACGCAATGTGATTTCTGCCTAGTGCTCTAAACGGCAAAGTGATGAAATAAAGAAATGCCTGGATAAAGGACAGGTGTAAGAGTGACTCCTGTGAGGTGCGGCTGGAGCAGTGCAGCTCTTGCGCGGAATGGTACGCCTCAACTGGCATGGACGGGCGGAATTCACTGTCCAAATGAAACAAAGCATTCTGGGAGCCAGTGCTCTAACTGTCAACGTGAAGAAATGCAAAAAGGTGGGTATAAAGGACAGGAGTAAGAATGACTCCCGTGCAGAGTTTATTGAGCAGTTTCGCTTTGTGTTATCCATTGTGCTTCATTTGGTATGGACCGGTGGAATCCAACTGTCCATTAAAACAAAGCTTTGCGAAGACTTTTGATCATGCTGACGTAATGTGACTTCTGCCCAGCGCGCTTAATGTCAACGTGAAGAAATGCAACAAGGCATGGCTACACAAAGCGAGTAACAATGGCCCTCTTGAGGTGCGGCTAGAGCAGTGTGGCGCTTGCGCTGCCTGGTGCGCTTCAACTGGCATGGACCGGGAGAATCCGACTCTCCAAATAAAACAATGCATTTTGAGGGCCGTTGACCATGCTGACGCAATGTGATTTCTGCCCAGGTCTGTAAATGTCAACGTGCAGAAATGAAAAAAAAGGCGTGGTTAAACGACAGGAGTAAGAATGACTCCCTTGCAGTGTGGATTCAGGAGTGGCGCTTTATGCTATCTGTTGTGCTTCAACTGGCATGGACCGGCTGAAACTGACTGTCCACCTAAAACAAAGCATTGCAAGGACTTTTGACGATGCTGACGCAATGTGATTTGTGCCCAGGGCTCTAAATGTCAATGTGAGGAAATGGAACAAAGCGTGGGTGAAGGACGTTAGTAACAATGACTCCCTTGAGGTGCGGCTAGAACAGTGCTGCTTTGCACTGTCTGGTGTGGTTCAACTGGAATGCACAGGGGGAATCTTACTGTGCTTTTAAAAGATATAATTGCGAGGGCGGTTGACCATTTTTATGCAAGGTGATTTGTGCCCAGTGCCCTAAATGTCAACCTGAAGAAATAGAACAAGGCGTGGGGGAGCTAAGTGAGTAACAATGACTCCCTTGAGCTGCGACTAGAGCAGTGCGGCTCTAGCGCTGCCTGGTGCGCTTCAACTGGGATAGATCGGGGTAATCCGACTGTCCATTTAAAACAAATGATTGCGAGGGCCGTTGACCATGCCGACGCAATTTGATTTCTGCCTAGTGCTTTAAACGTGAAATAAATAAATTAAGGAAAGGGCTGGATAAACGACAGGAGTAACTATGACACCCTTTAGGTGCGGCTAGCGCAGTGCAGCTCTTGCGCGGTCTGGTGCGAATGAACTGGCACGGACTGACAGAATCCACTGTCCAAATAAAACAAACCATTCTGGGGGCCGTTGAGCATGCTGACGCAGTGTGATTTCTGCACAGTGCTCTAAATGTCGAAGTGAAAAAATGAAAAAAAAGCGTGGATAAAAGACAGGAGTAAGAATGACTCCCTTGCAGTGTGGATTGAGCTGTGCCGCTTTGCACTTTCCGTTGCGCTTCAACTGGTATGGACCGGGAGAATCTGACTGTCCATTTAAAACAAAGCATTGCGAGGACTTTTGACCATGCTGATGCAATGTGATCTCTGCCCAGTCCCCTATATGTCAACTTGATAAAATCATCAAGGCGTGGGTAAACGAAGAGACTAACAATGACTCCCATGAGGTGCGACTAGAGCAGCACGGCTCTGCACTGTCTGGTGTGGCTTACCTGGCATGCACCGGGGGAATCTCACTGTGCACTTAAAACAAATGATTGTGAAGGCTGTTGCCGATGCTGACACAATGTGATTTCTGCCCAGTGCTATTTAATGTCAACGTGAAGAAATGCAAGAAGGTGTGTATGCGATGAGAGTAACAATGACTCCCTCGAGGTGCGACTAGAGCAGTGCGGCTCTTGCGCAGTCTGCTGCACTCCAACTGGCATAGATCGGGGGAATCCGACTGTCCATTTAAAACAAATGATTACGCGGGCCGTTCACCATGCTGACGCAATGTGATTTCTGCCTAGTGCTCTAAACGGCAAAGTGATGAAATAAAGAAATGCCTGGATAAAGGACAGGTGTAAGAGTGACTCCTGTGAGGTGCGGCTGGAGCAGTGCAGCTCTTGCGCGGAATGGTACGCCTCAACTGGCATGGACGGGCGGAATTCACTGTCCAAATGAAACAAAGCATTCTGGGAGCCAGTGCTCTAAATGTCAACGTGAAGAAATGCAAAAAGGTGGGTATAAAGGACAGGAGTAAGAATGACTCCCGTGCAGAGTTTATTGAGCAGTTTCGCTTTGTGTTATCCATTGTGCTTCATTTGGTATGGACCGGTGGAATCCAACTGTCCATTAAAACAAAGCTTTGCGAAGACTTTTGATCATGCTGACGTAATGTGACTTCTGACCGGCGCCCTAAATGTCAACGTGAAGAAATGCAACAAGGCATGGCTACACAAAGCGAGTAACAATGGCTCTCTTAAGGTGCGGCTAGAGCAGTGTGGCGCTTGCGCTGCCTGGTGCGCTTCAACTGGCATGGACCGGGAGAATCCGACTCTCGAAATAAAACAATGCATTTTGAGGGCCGTTGACCATGCTGACGCAATGTGATTTCTGCCCAGGTCTGTAAATGTCAACGTGCAGAAATGAAAAAAAAGGCGTGGGTAAAGGACAGGAGTAAGAATGACTCCCTTGCAGTGTGGATTCAGGAGTGGCGCGTTATGCTATCTGTTGTGCTTCAACTGGCATGGACCGGCTGAAACTGACTGTCCACTTAAAACAAAGCATTGCAAGGACTTTTGACGATGCTGACGCAATGTGATTTGTGCCCAGGGCTCTAAATGTCAATGTGAGGAAATGGAACAAAGCGTGGGTGAAGGACGTTAGTAACAATGACTCCCTTGAGGTGCGGCTAGAACAGTGCTGCTTTGCACTGTCTGGTGTGGTTCAACTGGAATGCACAGGGGGAATCTTACTGTGCTTTTAAAAGATATAATTGCGAGGGCGGTTGACCATTTTTATGCAAGGTGATTTGTGCCCAGTGCCCTAAATGTCAACCTGAAGAAATAGAACAAGGCGTGGGGGAGCTAAGTGAGTAACAATGACTCCCTTGAGCTGCGACTAGAGCAGTGCGGCTCTAGCGCTGCCTGGTGCGCTTCAACTGGGATAGATCGGGGTAATCCAACTGTCCATTTAAAACAAATGATTGCGAGGGCCGTTGACCATGCCGACGCAATTTGATTTCTGCCTAGTGCTTTAAACGTGAAATAAATAAATTAAGGAAAGGGCTGGATAAACGACAGGAGTAACTATGACACCCTTTAGGTGCGGCTAGCGCAGTGCAGCTCTTGCGCGGTCTGGTGCGAATGAACTGGCACGGACTGACAGAATCCACTGTCCAAATAAAACAAACCATTCTGGGGGCCGTTGAGCATGCTGACGCAGTGTGATTTCTGCACAGTGCTCTAAATGTCGAAGTGAAAAAATGAAAAAAAAAGCGTGGATAAAAGACAGGAGTAAGAATGACTCCCTTGGAGTGTGGATTGAGCTGTGCCGCTTTGCACTTTCCGTTGCGCTTCAACTGGTATGGACCGGGAGAATCTGACTGTCCATTTAAAACAAAGCATTGCGAGGACTTTTGACCATGCTGATGCAATGTGATCTCTGCCCAGTCCCCTATATGTCAACTTGATAAAATCATCAAGGCGTGGGTAAACGAAGAGACTAACAATGACTCCCATGAGGTGCGACTAGAGCAGCACGGCTCTGCACTGTCTGGTGTGGCTTACCTGGCATGCACCGGGGGAATCTCACTGTGCACTTAAAACAAATGATTGTGAAGGCTGTTGCCGATGCTGACACTATGTGATTTCTACCCAGTGCTATTTAATGTCAACGTGAAGAAATGCAAGAAGGTGTGTGTAAGCGGTGAGAGTAACAATGACTCCCTTGAGGTGCGACTAGAGCAGTGCAGCTTTTGCACAGTCTGCTGCACTCCAGCTGGCATAGATCGGGGGAATCCGACTGTCCATTTAAAACAAATGATTGCGAGGGCCGTCGGCCATGCTGACGCAATGTGATTTCTGCCCAGTGCTCTAAACGTGAAACTGAAGTAAATAAAAAAAGGCATGGATAAACTACAGGAGTCACAATGACTCCCGGTGCGGCTATCGCAGTGCGGCTCTTGCGTGGTCTTGTGTGCCTCAACTGGCATGGACCGGCGGAATCATCATCAGCATCAGCCTGGTTACGCCTACTGCAGGGCAAAGGCCTCTCCCGTACATCTCCAACAACCCCGATCATGTACTATGTGTGGCCATGTCGTCCCTGCAAACTTCTTAATCTCATGCGCCCGCCTAACTTTCTGCCGCCCTCTGCTAAGCTTCCCTTCCCTTGGAATCCATTCCGTAACCCTTAATGACCATCGGTTATCTTCCCTCCTCATTTCGTATCCTGCCCATGCCCATTTCTTTTTCTTGATTTCAACTAAGATGTCATTAACTCGCGTTTGTTCCCTCACCCAATCTGCTCTTTTCTTATCCTTTAACGTTACACCTATCATTCTTCTTTCCATAGCTCGTTGTGTCGTCCTCAATATGAGCAGAACCCTTTTCGTAAGCCTCAAGGTTTCTGCCCCATAGGTGAGTGCTGGTAAGACAGGTATTATATACTTTCCTCTTGAGGGGATAACGGCAACCTGCTATTCATCATCTGAGAATGCCTGCCAAACGCACCCCAGCCCATTCTTGTTCTTCTGAATATTTCTGTCATATGATCCGCATCCGCTGTCACTACCTGACCTAAGTTGGTGTATTCCCTTACGACTTCCAGTGCTTCGCTGCCTATTGTAAATTGCGGTTTTCTTCGGAGACTGTTAAGCATTACTTTAGTTTCCTGCAGATTAATTTTTAGACCCACTCTTCTGCTTTGCCTATCCAGGTCACTGAACATGCATTGCAATTGGTCCCCTGAGGTACTAAGCAAGGCAATGTCATCAGCGAATCGCGAGTTACCAAGCTATTCTCGATTAACTTTTATCCCCAATTCTTCCCAATCCATGTCTCTGAATACCTCCTGTAAAATAAAATGCCCAAATAAAACAAAGCATTTTGGGGGCCGTTGACCGTGCTGACGCAGTGTGATTTCTGCACAGTGCTCTAAATGTCAAAGTGAAAAAATGAAAAAAAGGTGTGGATAAACGACATGAGTAAGAATGACTCCCTTGCGGTGTGCATTCAGCTGTGCCGCTTTGCACTTTCCATTGTGCTTCAACTGGTATAGACCGGGGGAATCCGACTGTCCATTTAAAACAAAGCATTGCGGGGACTTTTGACCATGCTGACGCAATGTGATTTCTGCCCAGTCCCCTATATGTCAACTTGATAAAATCAACAAGGCGTGGGTAAACGAAGAGACTAACAATGACTCCCATGAGGTGCGACTAGAGCAGCACAGCTTTGCACTGTCTGGTGTGGTTTACCTGTCATGCACCGGGGGAATCTCACTGTGCACTTAAAACAAATGATTGTGAAGGCTGTTGCCGATGCTGACACAATGTGATTTCTGCCCAGTGCTATTTAATGTCAACGTGAAGAAATGCAAGAAGGTGTGTATGCGATGAGAGTAACAATGACTCCCTCGAGGTGCGACTAGAGCAGTGCGGCTCTTGCGCGGTCTGCTGCACTCCAACTGGCATAGATCGGGGGAATCCGACTGTCCATTTAAAACAAATGATTACGCGGGCCGTTCACCATGCTGACGCAATGTGATTTCTGCCTAGTGCTCTAAACGGCAAAGTGATGAAATAAAGAAATGCCTGGATAAAGGACAGGTGTAAGAGTGACTCCTGTGAGGTGCGGCTGGAGCAGTGCAGCTCTTGCGCGGTATGGTACGCCTCAACTGGCATGGACGGGCGGAATTCACTGTCCAAATGAAACAAAGCATTCTGGGAGCCAGTGCTCTAAATGTCAACGTGAAGAAATGCAAAAAGGTGGGTATAAAGGACAGGAGTAAGAATGACTCCCGTGCAGAGTTTATTGAGCAGTTTCGCTTTGTGCTATCCATTGTGCTTCATTTGGTATGGACCGGTGGAATCCAACTGTCCATTAAAACAAAGCTTTGCGAAGACTTTTGATCATGCTGACGTAATGTGACTTCTGCCCAGCGCGCTTAATGTCAACGTGAAGAAATGCAACAAGGCATGGCTACACAAAGCGAGTAACAATGGCCCTCTTGAGGTGCGGCTAGAGCAGTGTGGCGCTTGCGCTGCCTGGTGCGCTTCAACTGGCATGGACCGGGAGAATCCGACTCTCCAAATAAAACAATGCATTTTGAGGGCCGTTGACCATGCTGACGCAATGTGATTTCTGCCCAGGTCTGTAAATGTCAACGTGCAGAAATGAAAAAAAGGCGTGGTTAAACGACAGGAGTAAGAATGACTCCCTTGCAGTGTGGATTCAGGAGTGGCGCTTTATGCTATCTGTTGTGCTTCAACTGGCATGGACCGGCTGAAACTGACTGTCCGCTTAAAACAAAGCATTGCAAGGACTTTTGACGATGCTGACGCAATGTGATTTGTGCCCAGGGCTCTAAATGTCAATGTGAGGAAATGGAACAAAGCGTGGGTGAAGGACGTTAGTAACAATGACTCCCTTGAGGTGCGGCTAGAACAGTGCTGCTTTGCACTGTCTGGTGTGGTTCAACTGGAATGCACAGGGGGAATCTTACTGTGCTTTTAAAAGATATAATTGCGAGGGCGGTTGACCATTTTTATGCAAGGTGATTTGTGCCCAGTGCCCTAAATGTCAACCTGAAGAAATAGAACAAGGCGTGGGGAGCTAAGTGAGTAACAATGACTCCCTTGAGCTGTGGCTAGAGCAGTGCGGCTCTAGCGCTGCCTGGTGCGCTTCAAGTGGGATAGATCGGGGTAATCCGACTGTCCATTTAAAACAAATGATTGCGAGGGCCGTTGACCATGCTGACGCAATTTGATTTCTGCCTAGTGCTTTAAACGTGAAATAAATAAATTAAGGAAAGGGCTGGATAAACGACAGGAGTAACTATGACACCCTTTAGGTGCGGCTAGCGCAGTGCAGCTCTTGCGCGGTCTGGTGCGAATGAACTGGCACGGACTGACAGAATCCACTGTCCAAATAAAACAAACCATTCTGGGGGCCGTTGAGCATGCTGACGCAGTGTGATTTCTGCACAGTGCTCTAAATGTCGAAGTGAAAAAATGAAAAAAAAAGCGTGGATAAAAGACAGGAGTAAGAATGACTCCCTTGCAGTGTGGATTGAGCTGTGCCGCTTTGCACTTTCCGTTGCGCTTCAACTGGTATGGACCGGGAGAATCTGACTGTCCATTTAAAACAAAGCATTGCGAGGACTTTTGACCATGCTGATGCAATGTGATCTCTGCCCAGTCCCCTATATGTCAACTTGATAAAATCAACAAGGCGAGGGTAAACGAAGAGACTAACAATGACTCCCATGAGGTGCGACTAGAGCAGCACGGCTCTGCACTGTCTGGTGTGGCTTACCTGGCATGCACCGGGGGAATCTCACTGTGCACTTAAAACAAATGATTGTGAAGGCTGTTGCCGATGCTGACGCAATGTGATTTCTGCCTAGTGCTCTAAACGGCAAAGTGATGAAATAAAGAAATGCCTGGATAAAGGACAGGTGTAAGAGTGACTCCTGTGAGGTGCGGCTGGAGCAGTGCAGCTCTTGCGCGGTATGGTACGCCTCAACTGGCATGGACGGGCGGAATTCACTGTCCAAATGAAACAAAGCATTCTGGGAGCCAGTGCTCTAAATGTCAACGTGAAGAAATGCAAAAAGGTGGGTATAAAGGACAGGGGTAAGAATGACTCCCGTGCAGAGTTTATTGAGCAGTTTCGCTTTGTGCTATCCATTGTGCTTCATTTGGTATGGACCGGTGGAATCCAACTGTCCATTAAAACAAAGCTTTGCGAAGACTTTTGATCATGCTGACGTAATGTGACTTCTGCCCAGCGCTCTAAATGTCAACGTGAAGAAATGCAACAAGGCATGGCTACACAAAGCGAGTAACAATCGCTCTCTTGAGGTGCGGCTAGAGCAGTGTGGCGCTTGCGCTGCCTGGTGCGCTTCAACTGGCATGGACCGGGAGAATCCGACTCTCCAAATAAAACAATGCATTTTGAGGGCCGTTGACCATGCTGACGCAATGTGATTTCTGCCAAGGTCTGTAAATGTCAACGTGCAGAAATGAAAAAAAGGCGTGGTTAAACGACAGGAGTAAGAATGACTCCCTTGCAGTGTGGATTCAGGAGTGGCACTTTATGCTATCTGTTGTGCATCAACTGGCATGGACCGGCTGAAACTGACTGTCCACTTAAAACAAAGCATTGCAAGGACTTTTGACGATGCTGACGCAATGTGATTTGTGCCCAGGGCTCTAAATGTCAATGTGAGGAAATGGAACAAAGCGTGGGTGAAGGACGTTGGTAACAATGACTCCCTTAAGGTGCGGCTAGAACAGTGCTGCTTTGCACTCTCTGGTGTGGTTCAACTGGAATGCACAGGGGGAATCTTACTGTGCTTTTAAAAGATATAATTGCGAGGGCGGTTGACCATTTTTATGCAAGGTGATTTGTGCCCAGTGCCCTAAATGTCAACCTGAAGAAATAGATCAAGGCGTGGGGGAGCTAAGTGAGTAACAATGACTCCCTTGAGCTGCGACTAGAGCAGTGCGGCTCTAGCGCTGCCTGGTGCGCTTCAACTGGGATAGATCGGGGTAATCCGACTGTCCATTTAAAACAAATGATTGCGAGGGCCGTTGACCATGCTGACGCAATTTGATTTCTGCCTAGTGCTTTAAACGTGAAATAAATAAATTAAGGAATGGGCTGGATAAACGACAGGAGTAACTATGACACCCTTTAGCTGCGGCTAGCGCAGTGCAGCTCTTGCGCGGTCTGGTGCGAATGAACTGGCATGGACTGACAGAATCCACTGTCCAAATAAAACAAACCATTCTGGGGGCCGTTGAGCATGCTGACGCAGTGTGATTTCTGCACAGTGCTCTAAATGTCGAAGTGAAAAAATGAAAAAAAAGCGTGGATAAAAGACAGGAGTAAGAATGACTCCCTTACAGTGTGGATTGAGCTGTGCCGCTTTGCACTTTCCGTTGCGCTTCAACTGGTATGGACCGGGAGAATCTGACTGTCCATTTAAAAGAAAGCATTGCGAGGACTTTTGACCATGCTGATGCAATGTGATCTCTGCCCAGTCCCCTAAATGTCAACGTGATAAAATGCAACAAGGCGAGGGTAAACGAAGAGACTAACAATGACTCCCATGAGGTGGGACTAGAGTAGCGCGGCTTTGCACTGTCTGGTGTGGTTTACCTGGCATGCAACGGGGGAATCTAACTCTGCCATGAAAAGAAATGATTGCGAAGGCCGTTGCCGATGCTGACACAATGTGATTTCTGCCCAGTGCTATTTAATGTCAACGTGAAGAAATGCAAGAAGGTGTGTGTAAGCTATGAGAGTAACAATGACTCCCTTGAGGTGCGACTAGAACAGTGCAGCTTTTGCACAGTCTGCTGCACTCCAGCTGGCATAGATCGGGGGAATCCGACTGTCCTTTTTAAACAAATGATTGCGAGGGCCGTCGACCATGCTGACGCAATGTGATTTCTGCCCAGTGCTCTAAACGTGAAACTGAAGTAAATAAAAAAAGGCATGGATAAACTACAGGAGTCACAATGACTCCCTTGTGGTGCGGCTATCGCAGTGCGGCTCTTGCGTGGTCTTGTGTGCCTCAACTGGCATGGACCGGCGGAATCATCATCAGCATCAGCCTGGTTACGCCTACTGCAGGGCAAAGGCCTCTCCCGTACATCTCCAACAACCCCGATCATGTACTAAGTGTGGCCATGTCGTCCCCGCAAACTTCTGAATCTCATGCGCCCGCCTAACTTTCTGCCGCCCTCTGCTAAGCTTCCCTTCCCTTGGAATCCATTCCGTAACCCTTAATGACCATCGGTTATCTTCCCTCCGCATTTCGTATCCTGCCCATGCCCATTTCTTTTTCTTGATTTCAACTAAGATGTCATTAACTCGCGTTTGTTCCCTCACCCAATCTGCTCTTTTCTTATCCTTTAACGTTACACCTATCATTCTTCTTTCCATAGCTCGTTGCGTCGTCCTCAATTTGAGCAGAACCCATTTCGTAAGCCTCCAGGTTTCTGCCCCATAGGTGAGTACTGGTAAGACACAGGTATTATATACTTTCCTCTTGAGGGGATAATGGCAACCTGCTAATCATCATCTGAGAATGCCTGCCAAACGCACCCCAGCCCATTCTTGTTCTTCTGAATATTTCTGTCTCATGATCCGCATCCGCTGTCACTACCTGCCCTAAGTTGATATAATACCTTACGACTTCAAGTGCCTCGCTGCCAATTGTAAATTGCTGTTTTCTTCCGAGACTGTTAAGCATTACTTTAGTTTCCTGCAGATTAATTTTTAGACCCACTCTTCTGCTTTGCCTATCCAGGTCAGTGAACATGCATTGCAATTGGTCCCCTGAGGTACTAAGGAAGGCAATGTCATCAGCGAATCGCGAGTTACTAAGCTATTATCGATTAACTTTTATCCCCAAATCTTCCCAATCCATGTCTCTGAATACCTCCTGTAAAATAAAATGCCCAAATAAAACAAAGCATTTTGGGGGCCGTTGACCATGCTGACGCAATGTGATTTCTGCCCAGGTCTGTAAATGTCAACGTGCAGAAATGAAAAAAAGGCGTGGTTAAACGACAGGTGTAAGAATGACTCCCTTGCAGTGTGGATTCAGGAGTGGCGCTTTATGCTATCTGTTGTGCATCAACTGGCATGGACCGGGGGAATCCGACTGTCCATTTAAAACAAAGCATTGCGGGGACTTTTGACCATGCTGACGCAATGTGATTTCTGCCCAGTCCCCTATATGTCAACTTGATAAAATCAACAAGGCGTGGGTAAACGAAGAGACTAACAATGACTCCCATGAGGTGCGACTAGAGCAGCACAGCTTTGCACTGTCTGGTGTGGTTTACCTGTCATGCACCGGGGGAATCTCACTGTGCACTTAAAACAAATGATTGTGAAGGCTGTTGCCGATGCTGACACAATGTGATTTCTGCCCAGTGCTATTTAATGTCAACGTGAAGAAATGCAAGAAGGTGTGTATGCGATGAGAGTAACAATGACTCCCTCGAGGTGCGACTAGAGCAGTGCGGCTCTTGCGCAGTCTGCTGCACTCCAACTGGCATAGATCGGGGGAATCCGACTGTCCATTTAAAACAAATGATTACGCGGGCCGTTCACCATGCTGACGCAATGTGATTTCTGCCTAGTGCTCTAAACGGCAAAGTGATGAAATAAAGAAATGCCTGGATAAAGGACAGGTGTAAGAGTGACTCCTGTGAGGTGCGGCTGGAGCAGTGCAGGTCTTGCGCGGTATGGTACGCCTCAACTGGCATGGACGGGCGGAATTCACTGTCCAAATGAAACAAAGCATTCTGGGAGCCAGTGCTCTAAATGTCAACGTGAAGAAATGCAAAAAGGTGGGTATAAAGGACAGGAGTAAGAATGACTCCCGTGCAGAGTTTATTGAGCAGTTTCGCTTTGTGCTATCCATTGTGCTTCATTTGGTATGGACCGGTGGAATCCAACTGTCCATTAAAACAAAGCTTTGCGAAGACTTTTGATCATGCTGACGTAATGTGACTTCTGCCCAGCGCCCTAAATGTCAACGTGAAGAAATGCAACAAGGCATGGCTACACAAAGCGAGTAACAATGGCTCTCTTAAGGTGCGGCTAGAGCAGTGTGGCGCTTGCGCTGCCTGGTACGCTTCAACTGGCATGGACCGGGAGAATCCGACTCTCGAAATAAAACAATGCATTTTGAGGGCCGTTGACCATGCTGACGCAATGTGATTTCTGCCCAGGTCTGTAAATGTCAACGTGCAGAAATGAAAAAAAAGGCGTGGTTAAAGGACAGGAGTAAGAATGACTCCCTTGCAGTGTGGATTCAGGAGTGGCGCTTTATGCTATCTGTTGTGCTTCAACTGGCATGGACCGGCTGAAACTGACTGTCCACTTAAAACAAAGCATTGCAAGGACTTTTGACGATGCTGACGCAATGTGATTTGTGCCCAGGGCTCTAAATGTCAATGTGAGGAAATGGAACAAAGCGTGGGTGAAGGACGTTAGTAACAATGACTCCCTTGAGGTGCGGCTAGAACAGTGCTGCTTTGCACTGTCTGGTGTGGTTCAACTGGAATGCACAGGGGGAATCTTACTGTGCTTTTAAAAGATATAATTGCGAGGGCGGTTGACCATTTTTATGCAAGGTGATTTGTGCCCAGTGCCCTAAATGTCAACCTGAAGAAATAGAACAAGGCGTGGGGGAGCTAAGTGAGTAACAATGACTCCTTTGAGCTGCGACTAGAGCAGTGCGGCTCTAGCGCTGCCTGGTGCGCTTCAACTGGGATAGATCGGGGTAATCCGACTGTCCATTTAAAACAAATGATTGCGAGGGCCGTTGACCATGCCGACGCAATTTGATTTCTGCCTAGTGCTTTAAACGTGAAATAAATAAATTAAGGAAAGGGCTGGATAAACGACAGGAGTAACTATGACACCCTTTAGGTGCGGCTAGCGCAGTGCAGCTCTTGCGCGGTCTGGTGCGAATGAACTGGCACGGACTGACAGAATCCACTGTCCAAATAAAACAAACCATTCTGGGGGCCGTTGAGCATGCTGACGCAGTGTGATTTCTGCACAGTGCTCTAAATGTCGAAGTGAAAAAGTGAAAAAAAAAAGCGTGGATAAAAGACAGGAGTAAGAATGACTCCCTTGCAGTGTGGATTGAGCTGTGTCGCTTTGCACTTTCCGTTGCGCTTCAACTGGTATGGACCGGGAGAATCTGACTGTCCATTTAAAACAAAGCATTGCGAGGACTTTTGACCATGCTGATGCAATGTGATCTCTGCCCAGTCCCCTATATGTCAACTTGATAAAATCATCAAGGCGTGGGTAAACGAAGAGACTAACAATGACTCCCATGAGGTGCGACTAGAGCAGCACGGCTCTGCACTGTCTGGTGTGGCTTACCTGGCATGCACCGGGGGAATCTCACTGTGCACTTAAAACAAATGATTGTGAAGGCTGTTGCCGATGCTGACGCAATGTGATTTCTGCCTAGTGCTCTAAACGGCAAAGTGATGAAATAAAGAAATGCCTGGATAAAGGACAGGTGTAAGAGTGACTCCTGTGAGGTGCGGCTGGAGCAGTGCAGCTCTTGCGCGGTATGGTACGCCTCAACTGGCATGGACGGGCGGAATTCACTGTCCAAATGAAACAAAGCATTCTGGGAGCCAGTGCTCTAAATGTCAACGTGAAGAAATGCAAAAAGGTGGGTATAAAGGACAGGAGTAAGAATGACTCCCGTGCAGAGTTTATTGAGCAGTTTCGCTTTGTGCTATCCATTGTGCTTCATTTGGTATGGACCGGTGGAATCCAACTGTCCATTAAAACAAAGCTTTGCGAAGACGTTTGATCATGCTGACGTAATGTGACTTCTGCCCAGCGCCCTAAATGTCAACGTGAAGAAATGCAACAAGGCATGGCTACACAAAGCGAGTAACAATGGCTCTCTTAAGGTGCGGCTAGAGCAGTGTGGCGCTTGCGCTGCCTGGTGCGCTTTAACTGGCATGGACCGGGAGAATCCGACTCTCGAAATAAAACAATGCATTTTGAGGGCCGTTGACCATGCTGACGCAATGTGATTTCTGCCCAGGTCTGTAAATGTCAACGTGCAGAAATGCAAAAAAAAGGCGTGGTTAAAGGACAGGAGTAAGAATGACTCCCTTGCAGTGTGGATTCAGGAGTGGCGCTTTATGCTATCTGTTGTGCTTCAACTGGCATGGACCGGCTGAAACTGACTGTCCACTTAAAACAAAGCATTGCAAGGACTTTTGACGATGCTGACGCAATGTGATTTGTGCCCAGGGCTCTAAATGTCAATGTGAGGAAATGGAACAAAGCGTGAGTGAAGGACGTTAGTAACAATGACTCCCTTGAGGTGCGGCTAGAACAGTGCTGCTTTGCACTGTCTGGTGTGGTTCAACTGGAATGCACAGGGGGAATCTTACTGTGCTTTTAAAAGATATAATTGCGAGGGCGGTTGACCATTTTTATGCAAGGTGATTTGTGCCCAGTGCCCTAAATGTCAACCTGAAGAAATAGAACAAGGCGTGGGGGAGCTAAGTGAGTAACAATGACTCCTTTGAGCTGCGACTAGAGCAGTGCGGCTCTAGCGCTGCCTGGTGCGCTTCAACTGGGATAGATCGGGGTAATCCGACTGTCCATTTAAAACAAATGATTGCGAGGGCCGTTGACCATGCCGACGCAATTTGATTTCTGCCTAGTGCTTTAAACGTGAAATAAATAAATTAAGGAAAGGGCTGGATAAACGACAGGAGTAACTATGACACCCTTTAGGTGCGGCTAGCGCAGTGCAGCTCTTGCGCGGTCTGGTGCGAATGAACTGGCACGGACTGACAGAATCCACTGTCCAAATAAAACAAACCATTCTGGGGGCCGTTGAGCATGCTGACGCAGTGTGATTTCTGCACAGTGCTCTAAATGTCGAAGTGAAAAAATGAAAAAAAAAGCGTGGATAAAAGACAGGAGTAAGAATGACTCTCTTGCAGTGTGGATTGAGCTGTGTCGCTTTGCACTTTCCGTTGCGCTTCAACTGGTATGGACCGGGAAAATCTGACTGTCCATTTAAAACAAAGCATTGCGAGGACTTTTGACCATGCTGATGCAATGTGATCTCTGCCCAGTCCCCTATATGTCAACTTGATAAAATCATCAAGGCGTGGGTAAACGAAGAGACTAACAATGACTCCCATGAGGTGCGACTAGAGCAGCACGGCTCTGCACTGTCTGGTGTGGCTTACCTGGCATGCACCGGGGGAATCTCACTGTGCACTTAAAACAAATGATTGTGAAGGCTGTTGCCGATGCTGACGCAATGTGATTTCTGCCTAGTGCTCTAAACGGCAAAGTGATGAAATAAAGAAATGCCTGGATAAAGGACAGGTGTAAGAGTGACTCCTGTGAGGTGCGGCTGGAGCAGTGCAGCTCTTGCGCGGTATGGTACGCCTCAACTGGCATGGACGGGCGGAATTCACTGTCCAAATGAAACAAAGCATTCTGGGAGCCAGTGCTCTAAATGTCAATGTGAAGAAATGCAAAAAGGTGGGTATAAAGGACAGGAGTAAGAATGACTCCCGTGCAGAGTTTATTGAGCAGTTTCGCTTTGTTCTATCCATTGTACTTCATTTGGTTTGGACCGGTGGAATCCAACTGTCCATTAAAACAAAGCTTTGCGAAGACGTTTGATCATGCTGACGTAATGTGACTTCTGCCCAGCGCCCTAAATGTCAACGTGAAGAAATGCAACAAGGCATGGCTACACAAAGCGAGTAACAATGGCTCTCTTAAGGTGCGGCTAGAGCAGTGTGGCGCTTGCGCTGCCTGGTGCGCTTTAACTGGCATGGACCGGGAGAATCCGACTCTCGAAATAAAACAATGCATTTTGAGGGCCGTTGACCATGCTGACGCAATGTGATTTCTGCCCAGGTCTGTAAATGTCAACGTGCAGAAATGCAAAAAAAGGCGTGGTTAAAGGACAGGAGTAAGAATGACTCCCTTGCAGTGTGGATTCAGGAGTGGCGCTTTATGCTATCTGTTGTGCTTCAACTGGCATGGACCGGCTGAAACTGACTGTCCACTTAAAACAAAGCATTGCAAGGACTTTTGACGATGCTGACGCAATGTGATTTGTGCCCAGGGCTCTAAATGTCAATGTGAGGAAATGGAACAAAGCGTGGGTGAAGGACGTTAGTAACAATGACTCCCTTGAGGTGCGGCTAGAACAGTGCTGCTTTGCACTGTCTGGTGTGGTTCAACTGGAATGCACAGGGGGAATCTTACTGTGCTTTTAAAAGATATAATTGCGAGGGCGGTTGACCATTTTTATGCAAGGTGATTTGTGCCCAGTGCCCTAAATGTCAACCTGAAGAAATAGAACAAGGCGTGGGGGAGCTAAGTGAGTAACAATGACTCCCTTGAGCTGCGACTAGAGCAGTGCAGCTCTAGCGCTGCCTGGTGCGCTTCAACTGGGATAGATCGGGGTAATCCGACTGTCCATTTAAAACAAATGATTGCGAGGGCCGTTGACCATGCCGACGCAATTTGATTTCTGCGTAGTGCTTTAAACGTGAAATAAATAAATTAAGGAAAGGGCTGGATAAACGACAGGAGTAACTATGACACCCTTTAGGTGCGGCTAGCGCAGTGCAGCTCTTGCGCGGTCTGGTGCGAATGAACTGGCATGGACTGACAGAATCCACTGTCCAAATAAAACAAACCATTCTGGGGGCCGTTGAGCATGCTGACGCAGTGTGATTTCTGCACAGTGCTCTAAATGTCGAAGTGAAAAAATGAAAAAAAAGCGCGGATAAAAGACAGGAGTAAGAATGACTCCCTTGCAGTGTGGATTGAGCTGTGCCGCTTTGCACTTTCCGTTGCGCTTCAACTGGTATGGACCGGGAGAATCTGACTGTCCATTTAAAACAAAGCATTGCGAGGACTTTTGACCATGCTGATGCAATGTGATCTCTGCCCAGTCCCCTAAATGTCAACGTGATAAAATGCAACAAGGCGAGGGTAAACGAAGAGACTAACAATGACTCCCATGAGGTGGGACTAGAGTAGCGCGGCTTTGCACTGTCTGGTGTGGTTTACCTGGCATGCAACAGGGGAATCTAACTCTGCCATGAAAAGAAATGATTGCGAAGGCCGTTGACCATGCTGACACAATGTGATTTCTGCCCAGTGCTATTTAATGTCAACGTGAAGAAATGCAAAAAAGGTGTGTGTAAGCGATGAGAGTAACAATGACACCCTTGAGGTGTGACTAGAGCAGCGCAGCATTTGCACAGTCTGCTGCACTCCAGCTGGCATAGATCGGGGGAATCCGACTGTCCAATTAAAACAAATGATTGTGAGCGCCGTCGACCATGCTGACGGAATGTGATTTCTGCCCAGTGCTCTAAACGTCAAAGTGAAGTAATTAAAAAAAAGGACGGATAAACGACAGGAGTAACAATGACTCCCTCGCGGTGCGGCTATCGCAGTGCGGCTATTGCGTGGTCTTGTGCGCCTCAACTGGCATGGACCGGCGGAATCATCATCAGCATAGGCCTGGTTACGCCTACTGCAGGGCAAAGGCCTCTCCCATACATCTCCAACAACCCCGATCATGTACTAAGTGTGGCCATGTCGTCCCTGCAAACTTCTGAATCTCATTCGCCCGCCTAACTTTCTGCCGCCCTCTGCTAAGCTTCTCTTCCCTTGGAATCCATTCCGTAACCCTCAATGACCATCGGTTATCTTCCCTCCTCATTGCGTATCCTGCCCATGCCCCTTTCTTTTTCTTGATTTCAACTAAGATGTCATTAAGTCGCGTTTGTTCCCTCACCCAATCTGCTCTTTTCTTATCCTTGAACGTTACACCTATCATTCTTCTTTCCATAGCTCGTTGTGTCGTCCTCAATATGAGCAGAACCCTTTTCGTAAGCCTCAAGGTTTCTGCCCCATAGGTGAGTGCTGGTAAGACACAGGTATTATATACTTTCCTCTTGAGGGGATAACGGCAACCTGCTATTCATCATCTGAGAATGCCTGCCAAACGCACCCCAGCCCATTCTTGTTCTTCTGAATATTTCTGTCTTATGATCCGCATCCGCTGTCACTACCTGACCTAAGTTGGTGTATTCCCTTACGACTTCCAGTGCCTCGCTGCCTATTGTAAATTGCGGTTTTCTTCGGAGACTGTTAAGCATTACTTTTGTTTCCTGCAGATTCATTTTCAGACCCACTCTTCTGCTTTGCCTATCCAGGTCACTGAACATGCATTGCAATTGGTCCCCTGAGGTACTAAGCAAGGCAATGTCATCAGCGAATCGCGAGTTACCAAGCTATTCTCGATTAACTTTTATCCCCAATTCTTCCCAATCCATGTCTCTGAATACCTCCTGTAAAATAAAATGCCCAAATAAAACAAAGCATTTTGGGGGCCGTTGACCGTGCTGACGCAGTGTGATTTCTGCACAGTGCTCTAAATGTCAAAGTGAAAAAATGAAAAAAAGGTGTGGATAAACGACATGAGTAAGAATGACTCCCTTGCAGTGTGCATTCAGCTGTGCCGCTTTGCACTTTCCATTGCGCTTCAACTGGTATTGACCGGGGGAATCCGACTGTCCATTTAAAACAAAGCATTGCGGGGACTTTTGACCATGCTGACGCAATGTGATTTCTGCCCAGTCCCCTATATGTCAACTTGATAAAATCAACAAGGCGTGGGTAAACGAAGGGACTAACATTGACTCCCATGAGGTGCGACTAGAGCAGCACAGCATTGCACTGTCTGGTGTGGTTTACCTGTCATGCACCGGGGGAATCTCACTGTGCACATAAAACAAATGATTGTGAAGGCTGTTGCCGATGCTGACACAATGTGATTTCTGCCCAGTGCTATTTAATGTCAACGTGAAGAAATGCAAGAAGGTGTGTATGCGATGAGAGTAACAATGACTCCCTCGAGGTGCGACTAGAGCAGTGCGGCTCTTGCGCAGTCTGCTGCACTCCAACTGGCATAGATCGGGGGAATCCGACTGTCCATTTAAAACAAATGATTACGCGGGCCGTTCACCATGCTGACGCAATGTGATTTCTGCCTAGTGCTCTAAACGGCAAACTGATGAAATAAAGAAATGCCTGGATAAAGGACAGGTGTAAGAGTGACTCCTGTGAGGTGCGGCTGGAGCAGTGCAGCTCTTGCGCGGTATGGTACACCTCAACTGGCATGGACGGGCGGGATTCACTGTCCAAATGAAACAAAGCATTCTGGGAGCCAGTGCTCTAAATGTCAACGTGAAGAAATGCAAAAAGGTGGGTATAAAGGACAGGAGTAAGAATGACTCCCGTGCAGAGTTTATTGAGCAGTTTCGCTTTGTGCTATCCATTGTGCTTCATTTGGTATGGACCGGTGGAATCCAACTGTCCATTAAAACAAAGCTTTGCGAAGACTTTTGATCATGCTGACGTAATGTGACTTCTGCCCAGCGCTCTAAATGTCAACGTGAAGAAATGCAACAAGGCATGGCTACACAAAGCGAGTAACAATGGCTCTCTTGAGGTGCGGCTAGAGCAGTGTGGCGCTTGCGCTGCCTGGTGCGCTTCAACTGGCATGGACCGGGAGAATCCGACTCTCCAAATAAAACAATGCATTTTGAGGGCCGTTGACCATGCTGACGCAATGTGATTTCTGCCCAGGTCTGTAAATGTCAACGTGCAGAAATGAAAAAAAAGGCGTGGTTAAACGACAGGAGTAAGAATGACTCCCTTGCAGTGTGGATTCAGGAGTGGCGCTTTATGCTATCTGTTGTGCTTCAACTGGCATGGACCGGCTGAAACTGACTGTCCACTTAAAACAAAGCATTGCAAGGACTTTTGACGATGCTGACGCAATGTGATTTGTGCCCAGGGCTCTAAATGTCAATGTGAGGAAATGGAACAAAGCGTGAGTGAAGGACGTTAGTAACAATGACTCCCTTGAGGTGCGGCTAGAACAGTGCTGCTTTGCACTGTCTGGTGTGGTTCAACTGGAATGCACAGGGGGAATCTTACTGTGCTTTTAAAAGATATAATTGCGAGGGCGGTTGACCATTTTTATGCAAGGTGATTTGTGCCCAGTGCCCTAAATGTCAACCTGAAGAAATAGAACAAGGCGTGGGGGAGCTAAGTGAGTAACAATGACTCCCTTGAGCTGCGGCTAGAGCAGTGCGGCTCTAGCGCTGCCTGGTGCGCTTCAACTGGGATAGATCGGGGTAATCCGACTGTCCATTTAAAACAAATGATTGCGAGGGCCGTTGACCATGCTGACGCAATTTGATTTCTGCCTAGTGCTTTAAACGTGAAATAAATAAATTAAGGAAAGGGCTGGATAAACGACAGGAGTAACTATGACACCCTTTAGGTGCGGCTAGCGCAGTACAGCTCTTGCGCGGTCTGGTGCGAATGAACTGGCATGGACTGACAGAATCCACTGTCCAAATAAAACAAACCATTCTGGGGGCCGTTGAGCATGCTGACGCAGTGTGATTTCTGCACAGTGCTCTAAATGTCGAAGTGAAAAATTGAAAAAAAAAGCGTGGATAAAAGACAGGAGTAAGAATGACTCCCTTGCAGTGTGGATTGAGCTGTGCCGCTTTGCACTTTCCGTTGCGCTTCAACTGGTATGGACCGGGAGAATCTGACTGTCCATTGAAAACAAAGCATTGCGAGGACTTTTGACCATGCTGATCCAATGTGATCTCTGCCCAGTCCCCTATATGTCAACTTGATAAAATCAACAAGGCGTGGGTAAACGAAGAGACTAACAATGACTCCCATGAGGTGCGACTAGAGCAGCACGGCTCTGCACTGTCTGGTGTGGCTTACCTGGCATGCACCGGGGGAATCTCACTGTGCACTTAAAACAAATGATTGTGAAGGCTGTTGCCGATGCTGACACAATGTGATTTCTGCCCAGTGCTATTGAATGTCAACGTGAAGAAATGCAAGAAGGTGTGTGTAAGCTATGAGAGTAACAATGACTCCCTTGAGGTGCGACTAGAACAGTGCAGCTGTTGCACAGTCTGCTGCACTCCAGCTGGCATAGATCGGGGGAATCCGACTGTCCATTTAAAACAAATGATTGCGAGGGCCGTCGACCATGCTGACGCAATGTGATTTCTGCCCAGTGCTCTAAACGTGAAACTGAAGTAAATAAAAAAAGGCATGGATAAACTACAGGAGTCACAATGACTCCCTTGTGGTGCGGCTATCGCAGTGCGGCTCTTGCGTGGTCTTGTGTGCCTCAACTGGCATGGACCGGCGGAATCATCATCAGCATCAGCCTGGTTACGCCTACTGCAGGGCAAAGGCCTCTCCCGTACATCTCCAACAACCCCGATCATGTACTATGTGTGGCCATGTCGTCCCTGCAAACTTCTTAATCTCATGCGCCCGCCTAACTTTCTGCCGCCCTCTGCTAAGCTTCCCTTCCCTTGGAATCCATTCCGTAACCCTTAATGACCATCGGTTATCTTCCCTCCTCATTTCGTATCCTGCCCATGCCCATTTCTTTTTCTTGATTTCAACTAAGATGTCATTAACTCGCGTTTGTTCCCTCACCCAATCTGCTCTTTTCTTATCCTTTAACGTTACACCTATCATTCTTCTTTCCATAGCTCGTTGCGTCGTCCTCAATTTGAGCAGAACCCATTTCGTAAGCCTCCAGGTTTCTGCCCCATAGGTGAGTACTGGTAAGACACAGGTATTATATACTTTCCTCTTGAGGGGATAATGGCAACCTGCTAATCATCATCTGAGAATGCCTGCCAAACGCACCCCAGCCCATTCTTGTTCTTCTGAATATTTCTGTCTCATGATCCGCATCCGCTGTCACTACCTGCCCTAAGTTGATGTAATCCCTTACGACTTGTAGTGCCTCGCTGCCAATTGTAAATTGCTGTTTTCTTCCGAGACTGTTAAGCATTACTTTAGTTTCCTGCAGATTAATTTTTAGACCCACTCTTCTGCTTTGCCTATCCAGGTCAGTGAACATGCATTGCAATTGGTCCCCTGAGGTACTAAGGAAGGCAATGTCATCAGCGAATCGCGAGTTACTAAGCTATTCTCGATTAACTTTTATCCCCAAATCTTCCCAATCCATGTCTCTGAATACCTCCTGTAAAATAAAATGCCCAAATAAAACAAAGCATTTTGGGGGCCGTTGACCATGCTGACGCAATGTGATTTCTGCCCAGGTCTGTAAATGTCAACGTGCAGAAATGAAAAAAGGCGTGGTTAAACGACAGGAGTAAGAATGACTCCCTTGCAGTGTGGATTCAGGAGTGGCGCTTTATGCTATCTGTTGTGCATCAACTGGCATGGACCGGGGGAATCCGACTGTCCATTTAAAACAAAGCATTGCGGGGACTTTTGACCATGCTGACGCAATGTGATTTCTGCCCAGTCCCCTATATGTCAACTTGATAAAATCAACAAGGCGTGGGTAAACGAAGAGACTAACAATGACTCCCATGAGGTGCGACTAGAGCAGCACAGCTTTGCACTGTCTGGTGTGGTTTACCTGTCATGCACCGGGGGAATCTCACTGTGCACTTAAAACAAATGATTGTGAAGGCTGTTGCCGATGCTGACACAATGTGATTTCTGCCCAGTGCTATTTAATGTCAACGTGAAGAAATGCAAGAAGGTGTGTATGCGATGAGAGTAACAATGACTCCCTCGAGGTGCGACTAGAGCAGTGCGGCTCTTGCGCAGTCTGCTGCACTCCAACTCGCATAGATCGGGGGAATCCGACTGTCCATTTAAAACAAATGATTACGCGGGCCGTTCACCATGCTGACGCAATGTGATTTCTGCCTAGTGCTCTAAACGGCAAAGTGATGAAATAAAGAAATGCCTGGATAAAGGACAGGTGTAAGAGTGACTCCTGTGAGGTGCGGCTGGAGCAGTGCAGCTCTTGCGCGGTATGGTACGCCTCAACTGGCATGGACGGGCGGGATTCACTGTCCAAATGAAACAAAGCATTCTGGGAGCCAGTGCTCTAAATGTCAACGTGAAGAAATGCAAAAAGGTGGGTATAAAGGACAGGAGTAAGAATGACTCCCGTGCAGAGTTTATTGAGCAGTTTCGCTTTGTGCTATCCATTGTGCTTCATTTGGTATGGACCGGTGGAATCCAACTGTCCATTAAAACAAAGCTTTGCGAAGACTTTTGATCATGCTGACGTAATGTGACTTCTGCCCAGCGCTCTAAATGTCAACGTGAAGAAATGCAACAAGGCATGGCTACACAAAGCGAGTAACAATGGCTCTCTTGAGGTGCGGCTAGAGCAGTGTGGCGCTTGCGCTGCCTGGTGCGCTTCAACTGGCATGGACCGGGAGAATCCGACTCTCCAAATAAAACAATGCATTTTGAGGGCCGTTGACCATGCTGACGCAATGTGATTTCTGCCCAGGTCTGTAAATGTCAACGTGCAGAAATGAAAAAAAAGGCATGGTTAAACGACAGGAGTAAGAATGACTCCCTTGCAGTGTGGATTCAGGAGTGGCGCTTTATGCTATCTGTTGTGCTTCAACTGGCATGGACCGGCTGAAACTGACTGTCCACTTAAAACAAAGCATTGCAAGGACTTTTGACGATGCTGACGCAATGTGATTTGTGCCCAGGGCTCTAAATGTCAATGTGAGGAAATGGAACAAAGCGTGAGTGAAGGACGTTAGTAACAATGACTCCCTTGAGGTGCGGCTAGAACAGTGCTGCTTTGCACTGTCTGGTGTGGTTCAACTGGAATGCACAGGGGGAATCTTACTGTGCTTTTAAAAGATATAATTGCGAGGGCGGTTGACCATTTTTATGCAAGGTGATTTGTGCCCAGTGCCCTAAATGTCAACCTGAAGAAATAGAACAAGGCGTGGGGGAGCTAAGTGAGTAACAATGACTCCCTTGAGCTGCGGCTAGAGCAGTGCGGCTCTAGCGCTGCCTGGTGCGCTTCAACTGGGATAGATCGGGGTAATCCGACTGTCCATTTAAAACAAATGATTGCGAGGGCCGTTGACCATGCTGACGCAATTTGATTTCTGCCTAGTGCTTTAAACGTGAAATAAATAAATTAAGGAAAGGGCTGGATAAAAGACAGGAGTAACTATGACACCCTTTAGGGGCGGCTAGCGCAGTACAGCTCTTGCGCGGTCTGGTGCGAATGAACTGGCATGGACTGACAGAATCCACTGTCCAAATAAAACAAACCATTCTGGGGGCCGTTGAGCATGCTGACGCAGTGTGATTTCTGCACAGTGCTCTAAATGTCGAAGTGAAAAATTGAAAAAAAAAGCGTGGATAAAAGACAGGAGTAAGAATGACTCCCTTGCAGTGTGGATTGAGCTGTGCCGCTTTGCACTTTCCGTTGCGCTTCAACTGGTATGGACCGGGAGAATCTGACTGTCCATTGAAAACAAAGCATTGCGAGGACTTTTGACCATGCTGATGCAATGTGATCTCTGCCCAGTCCCCTATATGTCAACTTGATAAAATCAACAAGGCGTGGGTAAACGAAGAGACTAACAATGACTCCCATGAGGTGCGACTAGAGCAGTACGGCTCTGCACTGTCTGGTGTGGCTTACCTGGCATGCACCGGGGGAATCTCACTGTGCACTTAAAACAAATGATTGTGAAGGCTGTTGCCGATGCTGACACAATGTGATTTCTGCCCAGTGCTATTGAATGTCAACGTGAAGAAATGCAAGAAGGTGTGTGTAAGCTATATGAGTAACAATGACTCCCTTGAGGTGCGACTAGAACAGTGCAGCTGTTGCACAGTCTGCTGCACTCCAGCTGGCATAGATCGGGGGAATCCGACTGTCCATTTAAAACAAATGATTGCGAGGGCCGTCGACCATGCTGACGCAATGTGATTTCTGCCCAGTGCTCTAAACGTGAAACTGAAGTAAATAAAAAAAGGCATGGATAAACTACAGGAGTCACAATGACTCCCTTGTGGTGCGGCTATCGCAGTGCGGCTCTTGCGTGGTCTTGTGTGCCTCAACTGGCATGGACCGGCGGAATCATCATCAGCATCAGCCTGGTTACGCCTACTGCAGGGCAAAGGCCTCTCCCGTACATCTCCAACAACCCCGATCATGTACTATGTGTGGCCATGTCGTCCCTGCAAACTTCTTAATCTCATGCGCCCGCCTAACTTTCTGCCGCCCTCTGCTAAGCTTCCCTTCCCTTGGAATCCATTCCGTAACCCTTAATGACCATCGGTTATCTTCCCTCCTCATTTCGTATCCTGCCCATGCCCATTTCTTTTTCTTGATTTCAACTAAGATGTCATTAACTCGCGTTTGTTCCCTCACCCAATCTGCTCTTTTCTTATCCTTTAACGTTACACCTATCATTCTTCTTTCCATAGCTCGTTGCGTCGTCCTCAATTTGAGCAGAACCCATTTCGTAAGCCTCCAGGTTTCTGCCCCATAGGTGAGTACTGGTAAGACACAGGTATTATATACTTTCCTCTTGAGGGGATAATGGCAACCTGCTAATCATCATCTGAGAATGCCTGCCAAACGCACCCCAGCCCATTCTTGTTCTTCTGAATATTTCTGTCTCATGATCCGCATCCGCTGTCACTACCTGCCCTAAGTTGATGTAATCCCTTACGACTTGTAGTGCCTCGCTGCCAATTGTAAATTGCTGTTTTCTTCCGAGACTGTTAAGCATTACTTTAGTTTCCTGCAGATTAATTTTTAGACCCACTCTTCTGCTTTCCCTATCCAGGTCAGTGAACATGCATTGCAATTGGTCCCCTGAGGTACTAAGGAAGGCAATGTCATCAGCGAATCGCGAGTTACTAAGCTATTCTCGATTAACTTTTATCCCCAAATCTTCCCAATCCATGTCTCTGAATACCTCCTGTAAAATAAAATGCCCAAATAAAACAAAGCATTTTGGGGGCCGTTGACCATGCTGACGCAATGTGATTTCTGCCCAGGTCTGTAAATGTCAACGTGCAGAAATGAAAAAAAGGCGTGGTTAAACGACAGGAGTAAGAATGACTCCCTTGCAGTGTGGATTCAGGAGTGGCGCTTTATGCTATCTGTTGTGCATCAACTGGTGGACCGGGGGAATCCGACTGTCCATTTAAAACAAAGCATTGCGGGGACTTTTGACCATGCTGACGCAATGTGATTTCTGCCCAGTCCCCTATATGTCAACTTGATAAAATCAACAAGGCGTGGGTAAACGAAGAGACTAACAATGACTCCCATGAGGTGCGACTAGAGCAGCACAGCTTTGCACTGTCTGGTGTGGTTTACCTGTCATGCACCGGGGGAATCTCACTGTGCACTTAAAACAAATGATTGTGAAGGCTGTTGCCGATGCTGACACAATGTGATTTCTGCCCAGTGCTATTTAATGTCAACGTGAAGAAATGCAAGACGGTGTGTATGCGATGAGAGTAACAATGACTCCCTCGAGGTGCGACTAGAGCACTGCGGCTCTTGTGCAGTCTGCTGCACTCCAACTGGCATAGATCGGGGGAATCCGACTGTCCATTTAAAACAAATGATTACGCGGGCCGTTCACCATGCTGACGCAATGTGATTTCTGCCTAGTGCTCTAAACGGCAAAGTGATGAAATAAAGAAATGCCTGGATAAAGGACAGGTGTAAGAGTGACTCCTGTGAGGTGCGGCTGGAGCAGTGCAGGTCTTGCGCGGTATGGTACGCCTCAACTGGCATGGACGGGCGGAATTCACTGTCCAAATGAAACAAAGCATTCTGGGAGCCAGTGCTCTAAATGTCAACGTGAAGAAATGCAAAAAGGTGGGTATAAAGGACAGGAGTAAGAATGACTCCCGTGCAGATTTATTGAGCAGTTTCGCTTTGTGCTATCCATTGTGCTTCATTTGGTATGGACCGGTGGAATCCAACTGTCCATTAAAACAAAGCTTTGCGAAGACTTTTGATCATGCTGACGTAATGTGACTTCTGCCCAGCGCCCTAAATGTCAACGTGAAGAAATGCAACAAGGCATGGCTACACAAAGCGAGTAACAATGGCTCTCTTAAGGTGCGGCTAGAGCAGTGTGGCGCTTGCGCTGCCTGGTGCGCTTCAACTGGCATGGACCGGGAGAATCCGACTCTCGAAATAAAACAATGCATTTTGAGGGCCGTTGACCATGCTGACGCAATGTGATTTCTGCCCAGGTCTGTAAATGTCAACGTGCAGAAATGAAAAAAAGGCGTGGTTAAACGACAGGAGTAAGAATGACTCCCTTGCAGTGTGGATTCAGGAGTGGCGCTTTATGCTATCTGTTGTGCTTCAACTGGCATGGACCGGCTGAAACTGACTGTCCACTTAAAACAAAGCATTGCAAGGACTTTTGACGATGCTGACGCAATGTGATTTGTGCCCAGGGCTCTAAATGTCAATGTGAGGAAATGGAACAAAGCGTGGGTGAAGGACGTTAGTAACAATGACTCCCTTGAGGTGCGGCTAGAACAGTGCTGCTTTGCACTGTCTGGTGTGGTTCAACTGGAATGCACAGGGGGAATCTTACTGTGCTTTTAAAAGGTATAATTGCGAGGGCGGTTGACCATTTTTATGCAAGGTGATTTGTGCCCAGTGCCCTAAATGTCAACCTGAAGAAATAGAACAAGGCGTGGGGGAGCTAAGTGAGTAACAATGACTCCCTTGAGCTGCGACTAGAGCAGTGCGGCTCTAGCGCTGCCTGGTGCGCTTCAACTGGGATAGATCGGGGTAATCCGATTGTCCATTTAAAACAAATGATTGCGAGGGCCGTTGACCATGCCGACGCAATTTGATTTCTGCCTAGTGCTTTAAACGTGAAATAAATAAATTAAGGAAAGGGCTGGATAAACGACAGGAGTAACTATGACACCCTTTAGGTGCGGCTAGCGCAGTGCAGCTCTTGCGCGGTCTGGTGCGAATGAACTGGCACGGACTGACAGAATCCACTGTCCAAATAAAACAAACCATTCTGGGGGCCGTTGAGCATGCTGACGCAGTGTGATTTCTGCACAGTGCTCTAAATGTCGAAGTGAAAAAATGAAAAAAAAAGCGTGGATAAAAGACAGGAGTAAGAATGACTCCCTTGCAGTGTGGATTGAGCTGTGCCGCTTTCCACTTTCCGTTGCGCTTCAACTGGTATGGACCGGGAGAATCTGACTGTCCATTTAAAACAAAGCATTGCGAGGACTTTTGACCATGCTGATGCAATGTGATCTCTGCCCAGTCCCCTATATGTCAACTTGATAAAATCATCAAGGCGCGGGTAAACGAAGAGACTAACAATGACTCCCATGAGGTGCGACTAGAGCAGCACGGCTCTGCGCTGTCTGGTGTGGCTTACCTGGCATGCACCGGGGGAATCTCACTGTGCACTTAAAACAAATGATTGTGAAGGCTGTTGCCGATGCTGACACTATGTGATTTCTGCCCAGTGCTATTTAATGTCAACGTGAAGAAATGCAAGAAGGTGTGTGTAAGCGGTGAGAGTAACAATGACTCCCTTGAGGTGCGAATAGAGCAGTGCAGCTTTTGCACAGTCTGCTGCACTCCAGCTGGCATAGATCGGGGGAATCCGACTGTCCATTTAAAACAAATGATTGCGAGGGCCGTCGACCATGCTGACGCAATGTGATTTCTGCCCAGTGCTCTAAACGTGAAACTGAAGTAAATAAAAAAAGGCATGGATAAACTACAGGAGTCACAATGACTCCCTTGTGGTGCGGCTATCGCAGTGCGGCTCTTGCGTGGTCTTGTGTGCCTCAACTGGCATGGACCGGCGGAATCATCATCATCAGCATCAGCCTGGTTACGCCTACTGCAGGGCAAAGGCCTCTCCCGTACATCTCCAACAACCCCGATCATGTACTATGTGTGGCCATGACGTCCCTGCAAACTTCTTAATCTCATGCGCCCGCCTAACTTTCTGCCGCCCTCTGCTAAGCTTCCCTTCCCTTGGAATCCATTCCGTAACCCTTAATGACCATCGGTTATCTTCCCTCCTCATTTCGTATCCTGCCCATGCCCATTTCTTTTTCTTGATTTCAACTAAGATGTCATTAACTCGCGTTTGTTCCCTCACCCAATCTGCTCTTTTCTTATCCTTTAACGTTACACCTATCATTCTTCTTTCCATAGCTCGTTGCGTCGTCCTCAATTTGAGCAGAACCCATTTCGTAAGCCTCCAGGTTTCTGCCCCATAGGTGAGTACTGGTAAGACACAGGTATTATATACTTTCCTCTTGAGGGGATAATGGCAACCTGCTAATCATCATCTGAGAATGCCTGCCAAACGCACCCCAGCCCATTCTTGTTCTTCTGAATATTTCTGTCTCATGATCCGCATCCGCTGTCACTACCTGCCCTAAGTTGATGTAATCCCTTACGACTTCTAGTGCCTCGCTGCCAATTGTAAATTGCTGTTTTCTTCCGAGACTGTTAAGCATTACTTTAGTTTCCTGCAGATTAATTTTTAGACCCACTCTTCTGCTTTGCCTATCCAGGTCAGTGAACATGCATTGCAATTGGTCCCCTGAGGTACTAAGGAAGGCAATGTCATCAGCGAATCGCGAGTTACTAAGCTATTCTCGATTAACTTTTATCCCCAAATCTTCCCAATCCATGTCTCTGAATACCTCCTGTAAAATAAAATGCCCAAATAAAACAAAGCATTTTGGGGGCCGTTGACCGTGCTGACGCAGTGTGATTTCTGCACAGTGCTCTAAATGTCAAAGTGAAAAAATGAAAAAAAGGTGTGGATAAACGACATGAGTAAGAATGACTCCCTTGCAGTGTGCATTCAGCTGTGCCGCTTTGCACTTTCCATTGCGCTTCAACTGGCATAGACCGGGGGAATCCGACTGTCCATTTAAAACAAAGCATTGCGGGGACTTTTGACCATGCTGACGCAATGTGATTTCTGCCCAGTCCCCTATATGTCAACTTGATAAAATCAACAAGGCGTGGGTAAACGAAGAGACTAACAATGACTCCCATGAGGTGCGACTAGAGCAGCACAGCTTTGCACTGTCTGGTGTGGTTTACCTGTCATGCACCGGGGGAATCTCACTGTGCACTTAAAACAAATGATTGTGAAGGCTGTTGCCGATGCTGACACAATGTGATTTCTGCCCAGTGCTATTTAATGTCAACGTGAAGAAATGCAAGAAGGTGTGTATGCGATGAGAGTAACAATGACTCCCTCGAGGTGCGACTAGAGCAGTGCGGCTCTTGCGCAGTCTGCTGCACTCCAACTGGCATAGATCGGGGGAATCCGACTGTCCATTTAAAACAAATGATTACGCGGGCCGTTCACCGTGCTGACGCAATGTGATTTCTGCCTAGTGCTCTAAACGGCAAAGTGATGAAATAAAGAAATGCCTGGATAAAGGACAGGTGTAAGAGTGACTCCTGTGAGGTGCGGCTGGAGCAGTGCAGCTCTTGCGCGGTATGGTACGCCTCAACTGGCATGGACGGGCGGAATTCACTGTCCAAATGAAACAAAGCATTCTGGGAGCCAGTGCTCTAAATGTCAACGTGAAGAAATGCAAAAAGGTGGGTATAAAGGACAGGAGTAAGAATGACTCCCGTGCAGAGTTTATTGAGCAGTTTCGCTTTGTGCTATCCATTGTGCTTCATTTGGTATGGACCGGTGGAATCCAACTGTCCATTAAAACAAAGCTTTGCGAAGACTTTTGTTCATGCTGACGTAATGTGACTTCTGCCCAGCGCTCTAAATGTCAACGTGAAGAAATGCAACAAGGCATGGCTACACAAAGCGAGTAACAATGGCCCTCTTGAGGTGCGGCTAGAGCAGTGTGGCGCTTGCGCTGCCTGGTGCGCTTCAACTGGCATGGACCGGGAGAATCCGACTCTCCAAATAAAACAATGCATTTTGAGGGCCGTTGACCATGCTGACGCAATGTGATTTCTGCCCAGGTCTGTAAATGTCAACGTGCAGAAATGAAAAAAAAGGCGTGGTTAAACGACAGGAGTAAGAATGACTCCCTTGCAGTGTGGATTCAGGAGTGGCGCTTTATGCTATCTGTTGTGCTTCAACTGGCATGGACCGGCTGAAACTGACTGTCCACTTAAAACAAAGCATTGCAAGGACTTTTGACGATGCTGACGCAATGTGATTTGTGCCCAGGGCTCTAAATGTCAATGTGAGGAAATGGAACAAAGCGTGGGTGAAGGACGTTAGTAACAATGACTCCCTTGAGGTGCGGCTAGAACAGTGCTGCTTTGCACTGTCTGGTGTGGTTCAACTGGAATGCACAGGGGGAATCTTACTGTGCTTTTAAAAGATATAATTGCGAGGGCGGTTGACCATTTTTATGCAAGGTGATTTGTGCCCAGTGCCCTAAATGTCAACCTGAAGAAATAGAACAAGGCGTGGGGGAGCTAAGTGAGTAACAATGACTCCCTTGAGCTGCGGCTAGAGCAGTGCGGCTCTAGCGCTGCCTGGTGCGCTTCAACTGGGATAGATCGGGGTAATCCGACTGTCCATTTAAAACAAATGATTGCGAGGGCCGTTGACCATGCTGACGCAATTTGATTTCTGCCTAGTGCTTTAAACGTGAAATAAATAAATTAAGGAAAGGGCTGGGTAAACGACAGGAGTAACTATGACACCCTTTAGGTGCGGCTAGCGCAGTGCAGCTCTTGCGCGGTCTGGTGCGAATGAACTGGCATGGACTGACCGAATCCACTGTCCAAATAAAACAAACCATTCTGGGGGCCGTTGAGCATGCTGACGTAGTGTGATTTCTGCACAGTGCTCTAAATGTCGAAGTGAAAAAATGAAAAAAAAGCGTGGATAAAAGACAGGAGTAAGAATGACTCCCTTGCAGTGTGGATTGAGCTGTGCCGCTTTGCACTTTCCGTTGCGCTTCAACTGGTATGGACCGGGAGAATCTGACTGTCCATTTAAAACAAAGCATTGCGAGGACTTTTGACCATGCTGATGCAATGTGATCTCTGCCCAGTCCCCTATATGTCAACTTGATAAAATCAACAAGGCGAGGGTAAACGAAGAGACTAACAATGACTCCCATGAGGTGCGACTAGAGCAGCACGGCTCTGCACTGTCTGGTGTGGCTTACCTGGCATGCACCGGGGGAATCTCACTGTGCACTTAAAACAAATGATTGTGAAGGCTGTTGCCGATGCTGACGCAATGTGATTTCTGCATAGTGCTCTAAACGGCAAAGTGATGAAATAAAGAAATGCCTGGATAAAGGACAGGTGTAAGAGTGACTCCTGTGAGGTGCGGCTGGAGCAGTGCAGCTCTTGCGCGGTATGGTACGCCTCAACTGGCATGGACGGGCGGAATTCACTGTCCAAATGAAACAAAGCATTCTGGGAGCCAGTGCTCTAAATGTCAACGTGAAGAAATGCAAAAAGGTGGGTATAAAGGACAGGAGTAAGAATGACTCCCGTGCAGAGTTTATTGAGCAGTTTCGCTTTGTGCTATCCATTGTGCTTCATTTGGTATGGACCGGTGGAATCCAACTGTCCATTAAAACAAAGCTTTGCGAAGACTTTTGATCATGCTGACGTAATGTGATCTCTGCCCAGTCCCCTAAATGTCAACGTGATAAAATGCAACAAGGCGAGGGTAAACGAAGAGACTAACAATGACTCCCATGAGGTGGGACTAGAGTAGCGTGGCTTTGCACTGTCTGGTGTGGTTTACCTGGCATGCAACGGGGGAATCTAACTCTGCCATGAAAAGAAATGATTGCGAAGGCCGTTGACCATGCTGACACAATGTGATTTCTGCCCAGTGCTCTAAACGGCAAAGTGATGAAATAAAGAAATGCCTGGATAAAGGACAGGTGTAAGAGTGACTCCTGTGAGGTGCGGCTGGAGCAGTGCAGCTCTTGCGCGGTATGGTACGCCTCAACTGGCATGGACGGGCGGAATTCACTGTCCAAATGAAACAAAGCATTCTGGGAGCCAGTGCTCTAAATGTCAACGTGAAGAAATGCAAAAAGGTGGGTATAAAGGACAGGAGTAAGAATGACTCCCGTGCAGAGTTTATTGAGCAGTTTCGCTTTGTGCTATCCATTGTGCTTCATTTGGTATGGACCGGTGGAATCCAACTGTCCATTAAAACAAAGCTTTGCGAAGACTTTTGATCATGCTGACGTAATGTGACTTCTGCCCAGCGCTCTAAATGTCAACGTGAAGAAATGCAACAAGGCATGGCTACACAAAGCGAGTAATAATGGCTCTCTTGAGGTGCGGCTAGAGCAGTGTGGCGCTTGCGCTGCCTGGTGCGCTTCAACTGGCATGGACCGGGAGAATCCGACTCTCCAAATAAAACAATGCATTTTGAGGGCCGTTGACCATGCTGACGCAATGTGATTTCTGCCCAGGTCTGTAAATGTCAACGTGCAGAAATGAAAAAAAGGCGTGGTTAAACGACAGGAGTAAGAATGACTCCCTTGCAGTGTGGATTCAGGAGTGGCGCTTTATGCTATCTGTTGTGCATCAACTGGCATGGACCGGCTGAAACTGACTGTCCACTTAAAACAAAGCATTGCAAGGACTTTTGACGATGCTGACGCAATGTGATTTGTGCCCAGGGCTCTAAATGTCAATGTGAGGAAATGGAACAAAGCGTGGGTGAAGGACGTTAGTAACAACGACTCCCTTAAGGTGCGGCTAGAACAGTGCTGCTTTGCACTGTCTGGTGTGGTTCAACTGGAATGCACAGGGGGAATCTTACTGTGCTTTTAAAAGATATAATTGCGAGGGCGGTTGACCATTTTTATGCAAGGTGATTTGTGCCCAGTGCCCTAAATGTCAACCTGAAGAAATAGATCAAGGCGTGGGGGAGCTAAGTGAGTAACAATGACTTCCTTGAGCTGCGACTAGAGCAGTGCGGCTCTAGCGCTGCCTGGTGCGCTTCAACTGGGATAGATCGGGGTAATCCGACTGTCCATTTAAAACAAATGATTGCGAGGGCCGTTGACCATGCTGACGCAATTTGATTTCTGCCTAGTGCTTTAAATGTGAAATAAATAAATTAAGGAAAGGGCTGGATAAACGACAGGAGTAACTATGACACCCTTTAGGTGCGGCTAGCGCAGTGCAGCTCTTGCGCGGTCTGGTGCGAATGAACTGGCATGGACTGACAGAATCCACTGTCCAAATAAAACAAACCATTCTGGGGGCCGTTGAGCATGCTGACGCAGTGTGATTTCTGCACAGTGCTCTAAATGTCGAAGTGAAAAAATGAAAAAAAAGCGTGGATAAAAGACAGGAGTAAGAATGACTCCCTTGCAGTGTGGATTGAGCTGTGCCGCTTTGCACTTTCCGTTGCGCTTCAACTGGTATGGACCGGGAAAATATGACTGTCCATTTAAAACAAAGCATTGCGAGGACTTTTGACCATGCTGATGCAATGTGATCTCTACCCAGTCCCCTAAATGTCAACGTGATAAAATGCAACAAGGCGATGGTAAACGAAGAGACTAACAATGACTCCCATGAGGTGGGACTAGAGTAGCGCGGCTTTGCACTGTCTGGTGTGGTTTACCTGGCATGCAACGGGGGAATCTAACTCTGCCATGAAAAGAAATGATTGCGAAGGCCGTTGCCGATGCTGACACAATGTGATTTCTGCCCAGTGCTATTTAATGTCAACGTGAAGAAATGCAAGAAGGTGAGTGTAAGCTATGAGAGTAACAATGACTCCCTTGAGGTGCGACTAGAACAGTGCAGCTTTTGCACAGTCTGCTGCACTCCAGCTGGCATAGATCGGGGGAATCCGACTGTCCATTTAAAACAAATGATCGCGAGGGCCGTCGACCATGCTGACGCAATGTGATTTCTGCCCAGTGCTCTAAACGTGAAACTGAAGTAAATAAAAAAAGGCATGGATAAACTACAGGAGTCACAATGACTCCCTTGTGGTGCGGCTATCGCAGTGCGGCTCTTGCGTGGTCTTGTGTGCCTCAACTGGCATGGACCGGCGGAATCATCATCAGCATCAGCCTGGTTACGCCTACTGCAGGGCAAAGGCCTCTCCCGTACATCTCCAACAACCCCGATCATGTACTATGTGTGGCCATGTCGTCCCTGCAAACTTCTTAATCTCATGCGCCCGCCTAACTTTCTGCCGCCCTCTGCTAAGCTTCCCTTCCCTTGGAATCCATTCCGTAATCCTTAATGACCATCCGTTATCTTCCCTCCTCATTTCGTATCCTGCCCATGCCCATTTCTTTTTCTTGATTTCCACTAAGATGTCATTAACTCGCGTTTGTTCCCTCACCCAATCTGCTCTTTTCTTATCCTTTAACGTTACACCTATCATTCTTCTTTCCATAGCTCGTTGCGTCGTCCTCAATTTGAGCAGAACCCATTTCGTAAGCCTCCAGGTTTCTGCCCCATAGGTGAGTACTGGTAAGACACAGGTATTATATACTTTCCTCTTGAGAGGATAATGGCAACCTGCTAATCATCATGTGAGAATGCCTGCCAAACGCACCCCAGCCCATTCTTGTTCTTCTGAATATTTCTGTCTCATGATCCGCATCCGCTGTCACTACCTGCCCTAAGTTGATGTAATCCCTTACGACTTCTAGTGCCTCGCTGCCAATTGTAAATTGCTGTTTTCTTCCGAGACTGTTAAGCATTACTTTAGTTTCCTGCAGATTAATTTTTAGACCCACTCTTCTGCTTTGCATATCCAGGTCAGTGAACATGCATTGCAATTGGTCCCCTGAGGTACTAAGGAAGGCAATGTCATCAGCGAATCGCGAGTTACTAAGCTATTCTCGATTAACTTTTATCCCCATATCTTCCCAATCCATGTCTCTGAATACCTCCTGTAAAATAAAATGCCCAAATAAAACAAAGCATTTTGGGGGCCGTTGACCATGCTGACGCAATGTGATTTCTGCCCAGGTCTGTAAATGTCAACGTGCAGAAATGAAAAAAAGGCGTGGTTAAACGACAGGAATAAGAATGACTCCCTTGCAGTGTGGATTCAGGAGTGGCGCTTTATGCTATCTGTTGTGCATCAACTGGCATGGACCGGGGGAATCCGACTGTCCATTTAAAACAAAGCATTGCGGGGACTTTTCACCATGCTGACGCAATGTGATTTCTGCCCAGTCCCCTATATGTCAACTTGATAAAATCAACAAGGCGTGGGTAAACGAAGAGACTAACAATGACTCCCATGAGGTGCGACTAGAGCAGCACAGCTTTGCACTGTCTGGTGTGGTTTACCTGTCATGCACCGGGGGAATCTCACTGTGCACTTAAAACAAATGATTGTGAAGGCTGTTGCCGATGCTGACACAATGTGATTTCTGCCCAGTGCTATTTAATGTCAACGTGAAGAAATGCAAGAAGGTGTGTATGCGATGAGAGTAACAATGACTCCCTCGAGGTGCGACTAGAGCAGTGCGGCTCTTGCGCAGTCTGCTGCACTCCAACTGGCATAGATCGGGGGAATCCGACTGTCCATTTAAAACAAATGATTACGCGGGCCGTTCACCATGCTGACGCAATGTGATTTCTGCCTAGTGCTCTAAACGGCAAAGTGATGAAATAAAGAAATGCCTGGATAAAGGACAGGTGTAAGAGTGACTCCTGTGAGGTGCGGCTGGAGCAGTGCAGGTCTTGCGCGGTATGGTACGCCTCAACTGGCATGGACGGGCGGAATTCACTGTCCAAATGAAACAAAGCATTCTGGGAGCCAGTGCTCTAAATGTCAACGTGAAGAAATGCAAAAAGGTGGGTATAAAGGACAGGAGTAAGAATGACTCCCGTGCAGAGTTTATTGAGCAGTTTCGCTTTGTGCTATCCATTGTGCTTCATTTGGTATGGACCGGTGGAATCCAACTGTCCATTAAAACAAAGCTTTGCGAAGACTTTTGATCATGCTGACGTAATGTGACTTCTGCCCAGCGCTCTAAATGTCAACGTGAAGAAATGCAACAAGGCATGGCTACACAAAGCGAGTAACAATGGCTCTCTTGAGGTGCGGCTAGAGCAGTGTGGCGCTTGCGCTGCCTGTTGCGCTTCAACTGGCATGGACCGGGAGAATCCGACTCTCCAAATAAAACAATGCATTTTGAGGGCCGTTGACCATGCTGACGCAATGTGATTTCTGCCCAGGTCTGTAAATGTCAACGTGCAGAAATGAAAAAAAGGCGTGGTTAAACGACAGGAGTAAGAATGACTCCCTTGCAGTGTGGATTCAGGAGTGGCGCTTTATGCTATCTGTTTTGCATCAACTGGCATGGACCGGCTGAAACTGACTGTCCACTTAAAACAAAGCATTGCAAGGACTTTTGACGATGCTGACGCAATGTGATTTGTGCCCAGGGCTCTAAATGTCAATGTGAGGAAATGGAACAAAGCGTGGGTGAAGGACTTTAGTAACAATGACTCCCTTAAGGTGCGGCTAGAACAGTGCTGCTTTGCACTGTCTGGTGTGGTTCAACTGGAATGCACAGGGGGAATCTTACTGTGCTTTTAAAAGATATAATTGCGAGGGCGGTTGACCATTTTTATGCAAGGTGATTTGTGCCCAGTGCACTAAATGTCAACCTGAAGAAACAGAACAAGGCGTGGGGGAGCTAAGTGAGTAACAATGACTCCCTTGAGCTGCGACTAGAGCAGTGCGGCTCTAGCGCTGCCTGGTGCGCTTCAACTGGGATAGATCGGGGTAATCCGACTGTCCATTTAAAACAAATGATTGCGAGGGCCGTTGACCATGCTGACGCAATTTGATTTCTGCCTAGTGCTTTAAACGTGAAATAAATAAATTAAGGAAAGGGCTGGATAAACGACAGGAGTAACTATGACACCCTTTAGGTGCGGCTAGCGCAGTGCAGCTCTTGCGCGGTCTGGTGCGAATGAACTGGCATGGACTGACAGAATCCACTGTCCAAATAAAACAAACCATTCTGGGGGCCGTTGAGCATGCTGACGCAGTGTGATTTCTGCACAGTGCTCTAAATGTCGAAGTGAAAAAATGAAAAAAAAAGCGTGGATAAAAGACAGGAGTAAGAATGACTCCGTTGCAGTGTGGATTGAGCTGTGCCGCTTTGCACTTTCCGTTGAGCTTCAACTGGTATGGACCGGGAGAATCTGACTGTCCATTTAAAACAAAGCATTGCGAGGACTTTTGACCATGCTGATGCAATGTGACCTCTGCCCAGTCCCCTATATGTCAACTTGATAAAATCATCAAGGCGTGGGTAAACGAAGAGACTAACAATGACTCCCATGAGGTGCGACTAGAGCAGCACGGCTCTGCACTGTCTGGTGTGGCTTACCTGGCATGCACCGGGGGAATCTCACTGTGCACTTAAAACAAATGATTGTGAAGGCTGTTGCCGATGCTGACACTATGTGATTTCTGCCCAGTGCTATTCAATGTCAACGTGAAGAAATGCAAGAAAGTGTGTGTAAGCGGTGAGAGTAACAATGACTCCCTTGAGGTGCGACTAGAGCAGTGCAGCTTTTGCACAGTCTGCTGCACTCCAGCTGGCATAGATCGGGGGAATCCGACTGTCCATTTAAAACAAATGATTGCGAGGGCCGTCGGCCATGCTGACGCAATGTGATTTCTGCCCAGTGCTCTAAACGTGAAACTGAAGTAAATAAAAAAGGCATGGATAAACTACAGGAGTCACAATGACTCCCTTGTGGTGCGGCTATCGCAGTGCGGCTCTTGCGTGGTCTTGTGTGCCTCAACTGGCATGGACCGGCGGAATCATCATCAGCATCAGCCTGGTTACGCCTACTGCAGGGCAAAGGCCTCTCCCATACATCTCCAACAACCCCGATCATGTACTAAGTGTGGCCATGTCGTCCCCGCAAACTTCTGAATCTCATGCGCCCGCCTAACTTTCTGCCGCCCTCTGCTAAGCTTCTCTTCCCTTGGAATCCATTCCGTAACCCTCAATGACCATCGGTTATCTTCCCTCCTCATTGCGTATCCTGCCCATGCCCCTTTCTTTTTCTTGATTTCAACTAAGATGTCATTAAGTCGCGTTTGTTCCCTCACCCAATCTGCTCTTTTCTTATCCTTGAACGTTACACCTATCATTCTTCTTTCCATAGCTCGTTGTGTCGTCCTCAATATGAGCAGAACCCTTTTCGTAAGCCTCAAGGTTTCTGCCCCATAGGTGAGTGCTGGTAAGACACAGGTATTATATACTTTCCTCTTGAGGGGATAACGGCAACCTGCTATTCATCATCTGAGAATGCCTGCCAAACGCACCCCAGCCCATTCTTGTTCTTCTGAATATTTCTGTCTTATGATCCGCATCCGCTGTCACTACCTGACCTAAGTTGGTGTATTCCCTTACGACTTCCAGTGCCTCGCTGCCTATTGTAAATTGCGGTTTTCTTCGGAGACTGTTAAGCATTACTTTAGTTTCCTGCAGATTAATTTTTAGACCCACTCTTCTGCTTTGCCTATCCAGGTCACTGAACATGCATTGCAATTGGTCCCCTGAAGTACTAAGCAAGGCAATGTCATCAGCGAATCGCGAGTTACCAAGCTATTCTCGATTAACTTTTATCCCCAATTCTTCCCAATCCATGTCTCTGAATACCTCCTGTAAAATAAAATGCCCAAATAAAACAAAGCATTTTGGGGGCCGTTGACCGTGCTGACGCAGTGTGATTTCTGCACAGTGCTCTAAATGTCAAAGTGAAAAAATGAAAAAAAGGTGTGGATAAACGACATGAGTAAGAATGACTCCCTTGCAGTGTTCATTCAGCTGTGCCGCTTTGCACTTTCCATTGCGCTTCAACTGGTATAGACCGGGGGAATCCGACTGTCCATTTAAAACAAAGCATTGCGGGGACTTTTGACCATGCTGACGTAATGTGATTTCTGCCCAGTCCCCTATATGTCAACTTGATAAAATCAACAAGGCGTGGGTAAACGAAGAGACTAACAATGACTCCCATGAGGTGCGACTAGAGCAGCACAGCTTTGCACTGTCTGGTGTGGTTTACCTGTCATGCACCGGGGGAATCTCACTGTGCACTTAAAACAAATGATTGTGAAGGCTGTTGCCGATGCTGACACAATGTGATTTCTGCCCAGTGCTATTTAATGTCAACGTGAAGAAATGCAAGAAGGTGTGTATGCGATGAGAGTAACAATGACTCCCTCGAGGTGCGACTAGAGCAGTGCGGCTCTTGCGCAGTCTGCTGCACTCCAACTGGCATAGATCGGGGGAATCCGACTGTCCATTTAAAACAAATGATTACGCGGGCCGTTCACCATGCTGACGAAATGTGATTTCTGCCTAGTGCTCTAAACGGCAAAGTGATGAAATAAAGAAATGCCTGGATAAAGGACAGGTGTAAGAGTGACTCCTGTGAGGTGCGGCTGGAGCAGTGCAGCTCTTGCGCGGTATGGTACGCCTCAACTGGCATGGACGGGCGGAATTCACTATCCAAATTAAACAAAGCATTCTGGGAGCCAGTGCTCTAAATGTCAACGTGAAGAAATGCAAAAAGGTGGGTATAAAGGACAGGAGTAAGAATGACTCCCGTGCAGAGTTTATTGAGCAGTTTCGCTTTGTGCTATCCATTGTGCTTCATTTGGTATGGACCGGTGGAATCCAACTGTCCATTAAAACAAAGCTTTGCGAAGACTTTTGATCATGCTGACTTAATGTGACTTCTGCCCAGCGCTCTAAATGTCAACGTGAAGAAATGCAACAAGGCATGGCTACACAAAGCGAGTAACAATGGCCCTCTTGAGGTGCGGCTAGAGCAGTGTGGCGCTTGCGCTGCCTGGTGCGCTTCAACTGGCATGGACCGGGAGAATCCGACTCTCCAAATAAAAAAATGCATTTTGAGGGCCGTTGACCATGCTGACGCAATGTGATTTCTGCCCAGGTCTGTAAATGTGAACGTGCAGAAATGAAAAAAAAGGCGTGGTTAAACGAGAGGAGTAAGAATGACTCCCTTGCAGTGTGGATTCAGGAGTGGCGCTTTATGCTATCTGTTGTGCTTCAACTGGCATGGACCGGCTGAAACTGACTGTCCACTTAAAACAAAGCATTGCAAGGACTTTTGACGATGCTGACGCAATGTGATTTGTGCCCAGGGCTCTAAATGTCAATGTGAGGAAATGGAACAAAGCGTGGGTGAAGGACGTTAGTAACAATGACTCCCTTGAGGTGCGGCTAGAACAGTGCTGCTTTGCACTGTCTGGTGTGGTTCAACTGGAATGCACAGGGGGAATCTTACTGTGCTTTTAAAAGATATAATTGCGAGGGCGGTTGACCATTTTTATGCAAGGTGATTTGTGCCCAGTGCCCTAAATGTCAACCTGAAGAAATAGAACAAGGCGTGGGGGAGCTAAGTGAGTAACAATGACTCCCTTGAGCTGCGGCTAGAGCAGTGCGGCTCTAGCGCTGCCTGGTGCGCTTCAACTGGGATAGATCGGGGTAATCCGACTGTCCATTTAAAACAAATGATTGCGAGGGCCGTTGACCATGCTGACGCAATTTGATTTCTGCCTAGTGCTTTAAACGTGAAATAAATAAATTAAGGAAAGGGCTGGATAAACGACAGGAGTAACTATGACACCCTTTAGGTGCGGCTAGCGCAGTGCAGCTCTTGCGCGGTCTGGTGCGAATGAACTGGCATGGACTGACAGAATCCACTGTCCAAATAAAACAAACCATTCTGGGGGCCGTTGAGCATGCTGACGCAGTGTGATTTCTGCACAGTGCTCTAAATGTCGAAGTGAAAAAATGAAAAAAAAGCGTGGATAAAAGACAGGAGTAAGAATGACTCCCTCGCAGTGTGGATTGAGCTGTGCCGCTTTGCACTTTCCGTTGCGCTTCAACTGGTATGGACCGGGAGAATCCGACTGTCCATTTAAAACAAAGCATTGCGAGGACTTTTGACCATGCTGATGCAATGTGATCTCTGCCCAGTCCCCTAAATGTCAACGTGATAAAATGCAACAAGGCGAGGGTAAACGAAGAGACTAACAATGACTCCCATGAGGTGGGACTAGAGTAGCGCGGCTTTGCACTGTCTGGTGTGGTTTACCTGGCATGCAACGGGGGAATCTAACTCTGCCATGAAAAGAAATGATTGCGAAGGCCGTTGCCGATGCTGACACAATGTGATTTCTGCCCAGTGCTATTTAATGTCAACGTGAAGAAATGCAAGAAGGTGTGTGTAAGCTATGAGAGTAACAATGACTCCCTTGAGGTGCGACTAGAACAGTGCAGCTTTTGCACAGTCTGCTGCACTCCAGCTGGCATAGATCGGGGGAATCCGACTGTCCATTTAAAACAAATGATTGCGAGGGCCGTCGACCATGCTGACGCAATGTGATTTCTGCCCAGTGCTCTAAACGTGAACCTGAACTAAATAAAAAAAGGCATGGATAAACTACAGGAGTCACAATGACTCCCTTGTGGTGCGGCTATCGCAGTGCGGCTCTTGCGTGGTCTTGTGTGCCTCAACTGGCATGGACCGGCGGAATCATCATCAGCATCAGCCTGGTTACGCCTACTGCAGGGCAAAGGCCTCTCCCGTACATCTCCAACAACCCCGATCATGTACTATGTGTGGCCATGTCGTCCCTGCAAACTTCTTAATCTCATGCGCCCGCCTAACTTTCTGCCGCCCTCTGCTAAGCTTCCCTTCCCTTGGAATCCATTCCGTAACCCTTAATGACCATCGGTTATCTTCCCTCCTCATTTCGTATCCTGCCCATGCCCATTTCTTTTTCTTGATTTCAACTAAGATGTCATTACCTCCCGTTTGTTCCCTCACCCAATCTGCTCTTTTCTTATCCTTTAACGTTACACCTATCATTCTTCTTTCCATAGCTCGTTGCGTCGTCCTCAATTTGAGCAGAACCCATTTCGTAAGCCTCCAGGTTTCTGCCCCATAGGTGAGTACTGGTAAGACACAGGTATTATATACTTTCCTCTTGAGAGGATAATGGCAACCTGCTAATCATCATCTGAGAATGCCTGCCAAACGCACCCCAGCCCATTCTTGTTCTTCTGAATATTTCTGTCTCATGATCCGCATCCGCTGTCACTACCTGCCCTAAGTTGATGTAATCCCTTACGACTTCTAGTGCCTCGCTGCCAATTGTAAATTGCTGTTTTCTTCCGAGACTGTTAAGCATTACTTTAGTTTCGTGCAGATTAATTTTTAGACCCACTCTTCTGCTTTGCCTATCCAGGTCAGTGAACATGCATTGCAATTGGTCCCCTGAGGTACTAAGGAAGGCAATGTCATCAGCGAATCGCGAGTTACTAAGCTATTCTCGATTAACTTTTATCCCCAAATCTTCCCAATCCATGTCTCTGAATACCTCCTGTAAAATAAAATGCCCAAATAAAACAAAGCATTTTGGGGGCCGTTGACCATGCTGACGCAATGTGATTTCTGCCCAGGTCTGTAAATGTCAACGTGCAGAAATGAAAAAAAGGCGTGGTTAAACGACAGGAGTAAGAATGACTCCCTTGCAGTGTGGATTCAGGAGTGGCGCTTTATGCTATCTGTTGTGCATCAACTGGCATGGACCGGGGGAATCCGACTGTCCATTTAAAACAATGCATTGCGGGGACTTTTGACCATGCTGACGCAATGTGATTTCTGCCCAGTCCCCTATATGTCAACTTGATAAAATCAACAAGGCGTGGGTAAACGAAGAGACTAACAATGACTCCCATGAGGTGCGACTAGAGCAGCACAGCTTTGCACTGTCTGGTGTGGTTTACCTGTCATGCACCGGGGAATCTCACTGTGCACTTAAAACAAATGATTGTGAAGGCTGTTGCCGATGCTGACACAATGTGATTTCTGCCCAGTGCTATTTAATGTCAACGTGAAGAAATGCAAGAAGGTGTGTATGCGATGAGAGTAACAATGACTCCCTCGAGGTGCGACTAGAGCAGTGCGGCTCTTGCGCAGTCTGCTGCACTCCAACTGGCATAGATCGGGGGAATCCGACTGTCCATTTAAAACAAATGATTACGCGGGCCGTTCACCATGCTGACGCAATGTGATTTCTGCCTAGTGCTCTAAACGGCAAAGTGATGAAATAAAGAAATGCCTGGATAAAGGACAGGTGTAAGAGTGACTCCTGTGAGGTGCGGCTGGAGCAGTGCAGGTCTTGCGCGGTATGGTACGCCTCAACTGGCATGGACGGGCGGAATTCACTGTCCAAATTAAACAAAGCATTCTGGGAGCCAGTGCTCTAAATGTCAACGTGAAGAAATGCAAAAAGGTGGGTATAAAGGACAGGAGTAAGAATGACTCCCGTGCAGAGTTTATTGAGCAGTTTCGCTTTGTGCTATCCATTGTGCTTCATTTGGTATGGACCGGTGGAATCCAACTGTCCATTAAAACAAAGCTTTGCGAAGACTTTTGATCATGCTGACTTAATGTGACTTCTGCCCAGCGCTCTAAATGTCAACGTGAAGAAATGCAACAAGGCATGGCTACACAAAGCGAGTAACAATGGCCCTCTTGAGGTGCGGCTAGAGCAGTGTGGCGCTTGCGCTGCCTGGTGCGCTTCAACTGGCATGGACCGGGAGAATCCGACTCTCCAAATAAAACAATGCATTTTGAGGGCCGTTGACCATGCTGACGCAATGTGATTTCTGCCCAGGTCTGTAAATGTCAACGTGCAGAAATGAAAAAAAAGGCGTGGTTAAACGACAGGAGTAAGAATGACTCCCTTGCAGTGTGGATTCAGGAGTGGCGCTTTATGCTATCTGTTGTGCTTCAACTGGCATGGACCGGCTGAAACTGACTGTCCACTTAAAACAAAGCATTGCAAGGACTTTTGACGATGCTGACGCAATGTGATTTGTGCCCAGGGCTCTAAATGTCAATGTGAGGAAATGGAACAAAGCGTGGGTGAAGGACGTTAGTAACAATGACTCCCTTGAGGTGCGGCTAGAACAGTGCTGCTTTGCACTGTCTGGTGTGGTTCAACTGGAATGCACAGGGGGAATCTTACTGTGCTTTTAAAAGATATAATTGCGAGGGCGGTTGACCATTTTTATGCAAGGTGATTTGTGCCCAGTGCCCTAAATGTCAACCTGAAGAAATAGAACAAGGCGTGGGGGAGCTAAGTGAGTAACAATGACTCCCTTGAGCTGCGGCTAGAGCAGTGCGGCTCTAGCGCTGCCTGGTGCGCTTCAACTGGGATAGATCGGGGTAATCCGACTGTCCATTTAAAACAAATGATTGCGAGGGCCGTTGACCATGCTGACGCAATTTGATTTCTGCCTAGTGCTTTAAACGCGAAATAAATAAATTAAGGAAAGGGCTGGATAAACGACAGGAGTAACTATGACACCCTTTAGGTGCGGCTAGCGCAGTGCAGCTCTTGCGCGGTCTGGTGCGAATGAACTGGCATGGACTGACAGAATCCACTGTCCAAATAAAACAAACCATTCTGGGGGCCGTTGAGCATGCTGACGCAGTGTGATTTCTGCACAGTGCTCTAAATGTCGAAGTGAAAAAATGAAAAAAAAAGCGTGGATAAAAGACAGGAATAAGAATGACTCCCTTGCAGTGTGGATTGAGCTGTGCCGCTTTGCACTTTCCGTTGCGCTTCAACTGGTATGGACCGGGAGAATCCGACTGTCCATTTAAAACAAAGCATTGCGAGGACTTTTGACCATGCTGATGCAATGTGATCTCTGCCCAGTCCCCTAAATGTCAACGTGATAAAATGCAACAAGGCGAGGGTAAACGAAGAGACTAACAATGACTCCCATGAGGTGGGACTAGAGTAGCGCGGCTTTGCACTGTCTGGTGTGGTTTACCTGGCATGCAACGGGGGAATCTAACTCTGCCATGAAAAGAAATGATTGCGAAGGCCGTTGCCGATGCTGACACAATGTGATTTCTGCCCAGTGCTATTTAATGTCAACGTGAAGAAATGCAAGAAGGTGTGTGTAAGCTATGAGAGTAACAATGACTCCCTTGAGGTGCGACTAGAACAGTGCAGCTTTTGCACAGTCTGCTGCACTCCAGCTGGCATAGATCGGGGGAATCCGACTGTCCATTTAAAACAAATGATTGCGAGGGCCGTCGACCATGCTGACGCAATGTGATTTCTGCCCAGTGCTCTAAACGTGAACCTGAACTAAATAAAAAAAGGCATGGATAAACTACAGGAGTCACAATGACTCCCTTGTGGTGCGGCTATCGCAGTGCGGCTCTTGCGTGGTCTTGTGTGCCTCAACTGGCATGGACCGGCGGAATCATCATCAGCATCAGCCTGGTTACGCCTACTGCAGGGCAAAGGCCTCTCCCGTACATCTCCAACAACCCCGATCATGTACTATGTGTGGCCATGTCGTCCCTGCAAACTTCTTAATCTCATGCGCCCGCCTAACTTTCTGCCGCCCTCTGCTAAGCTTCCCTTCCCTTGGAATCCATTCCGTAACCCTTAATGACCATCGGTTATCTTCCCTCCTCATTTCGTATCCTGCCCATGCCCATTTCTTTTTCTTGATTTCAACTAAGATGTCATTACCTCCCGTTTGTTCCCTCACCCAATCTGCTCTTTTCTTATCCTTTAACGTTACACCTATCATTCTTCTTTCCATAGCTCGTTGCGTCGTCCTCAATTTGAGCAGAACCCATTTCGTAAGCCTCCAGGTTTCTGCCCCATAGGTGAGTACTGGTAAGACACAGGTATTATATACTTTCCTCTTGAGAAGATAATGGCAACCTGCTAATCATCATCTGAGAATGCCTGCCAAACGCACCCCAGCCCATTCTTGTTCTTCTGAATATTTCTGTCTCATGATCCGCATCCGCTGTCACTACCTGCCCTAAGTTGATGTAATCCCTTACGACTTCTAGTGCCTCGCTGCCAATTGTAAATTGCTGTTTTCTTCCGAGACTGTTAAGCATTACTTTAGTTTCGTGCAGATTAATTTTTAGACCCACTCTTCTGCTTTGCCTATCCAGGTCAGTGAACATGCATTGCAATTGGTCCCCTGAGGTACTAAGGAAGGCAATGTCATCAGCGAATCGCGAGTTACTAAGCTATTCTCGATTAACTTTTATCCCCAAATCTTCCCAATCCATGTCTCTGAATACCTCCTGTAAAATAAAATGCCCAAATAAAACAAAGCATTTTGGGGGCCGTTGACCATGCTGACGCAATGTGATTTCTGCCCAGGTCTGTAAATGTCAACGTGCAGAAATGAAAAAAGGCGTGGTTAAACGACAGGAGTAAGAATGACTCCCTTGCAGTGTGGATTCAGGAGTGGCGCTTTATGCTATCTGTTGTGCATCAACTGGCATGGACCGGGGGAATCCGACTGTCCATTTAAAACAATGCATTGCGGGGACTTTTGACCATGCTGACGCAATGTGATTTCTGCCCAGTCCCCTATATGTCAACTTGATAAAATCAACAAGGCGTGGGTAAACGAAGAGACTAACAATGACTCCCATGAGGTGCGACTAGAGCAGCACAGCTTTGCACTGTCTGGTGTGGTTTACCTGTCATGCACCGGGGAATCTCACTGTGCACTTAAAACAAATGATTGTGAAGGCTGTTGCCGATGCTGACACAATGTGATTTCTGCCCAGTGCTATTTAATGTCAACGTGAAGAAATGCAAGAAGGTGTGTATGCGATGAGAGTAACAATGACTCCCTCGAGGTGCGACTAGAGCAGTGCGGCTCTTGCGCAGTCTGCTGCACTCCAACTGGCATAGATCGGGGGAATCCGACTGTCCATTTAAAACAAATGATTACGCGGGCCGTTCACCATGCTGACGCAATGTGATTTCTGCCTAGTGCTCTAAACGGCAAAGTGATGAAATAAAGAAATGCCTGGATAAAGGACAGGTGTAAGAGTGACTCCTGTGAGGTGCGGCTGGAGCAGTGCAGGTCTTGCGCGGTATGGTACGCCTCAACTGGCATGGACGGGCGGAATTCACTGTCCAAATGAAACAAAGCATTCTGGGAGCCAGTGCTCTAAATGTCAACGTGAAGAAATGCAAAAAGGTGGGTATAAAGGACAGGAGTAAGAATGACTCCCGTGCAGAGTTTATTGAGCAGTTTCGCTTTGTGCTATCCATTGTGCTTCATTTGGTATGGACCGGTGGAATCCAACTGTCCATTAAAACAAAGCTTTGCGAAGACTTTTGATCATGCTGACGTAATGTGACTTCTACCCAGCGCCCTAAATGTCAACGTGAAGAAATGCAACAAGGCATGGCTACACAAAGCGAGTAACAATGGCTCTCTTAAGGTGCGGCTAGAGCAGTGTGGCGCTTGCGCTGCCTGGTGCGCTTCAACTGGCATGGACCGGGAGAATCCGACTCTCGAAATAAAACAATGCATTTTGAGGGCCGTTGACCATGCTGACGCAATGTGATTTCTGCCCAGGTCTGTAAATGTCAACGTGCAGAAATGAAAAAAAAGGCGTGGTTAAAGGACAGGAGTAAGAATGACTCCCTTGCAGTGTGGATTCAGGAGTGGCGCTTTATGCTATCTGTTGTGCTTCAACTGGCATGGACCGGCTGAAACTGACTGTCCACTTAAAACAAAGCATTGCAAGGACTTTTGACGATGCTGACGCAATGTGATTTGTGCCCAGGGCTCTAAATGTCAATGTGAGGAAATGGAACAAAGCGTGGGTGAAGGACGTTAGTAACAATGACTCCCTTGAGGTGCGGCTAGAACAGTGCTGCTTTGCACTGTCTGGTGTGGTTCAACTGGAATGCACAGGGGGAATCTTACTGTGCTTTTAAAAGATATAATTGCGAGGGCGGTTGACCATTTTTATGCAAGGTGATTTGTGCCCAGTGCCCTAAATGTCAACCTGAAGAAATAGAACAAGGCGTGGGGGAGCTAAGTGAGTAACAATGACTCCCTTGAGCTGCGACTAGAGCAGTGCGGCTCTAGCGCTGCCTGGTGCGCTTCAACTGGGATAGATCGGGGTAATCCGACTGTCCATTTAAAACAAATGATTGCGAGGGCCGTTGACCATGCTGACGCAATTTGATTTCTGCCTAGTGCTTTAAACGTGAAATAAATAAATTAAGGAAAGGGCTGGATAAACGACAGGAGTAACTATGACACCCTTTAGGTGCGGCTAGCGCAGTGCAGCTCTTGCGCGGTCTGGTGCGAATGAACTGGCATGGACTGACAGAATCCACTGTCCAAATAAAACAAACCATTCTGGGGGCCGTTGAGCATGCTGACGCAGTGTGATTTCTGCACAGTGCTCTAAATGTCGAAGTGAAAAAATGAAAAAAAAAGCGTGGATAAAAGACAGGAGTAAGAATGCCTCCCTTGCAGTGTGGATTGAGCTGTGCCGCTTTGCACTTTCCGTTGCGCTTCAACTGGTATGGACCGGGAGAATCTGACTGTCCATTTAAAACAAAGCATTGCGAGGACTTTTGACCATGCTGATGCAATGTGATCTCTGCCCAGTCCCCTAAATGTCAACGTGATAAAATGCAACAAGGCGAGGGTAAACGAAGAGACTAACAATGACTCCCATGAGGTGGGACTAGAGTAGCGCGGCTTTGCACTGTCTGGTGTGGTTTACCTGGCATGCAACGGGGGAATCTAACTCTGCCATGAAAAGAAATGATTGCGAAGGCCGTTGCCGATGCTGACACAATGTGATTTCTGCCCAGTGCTATTTAATGTCAACGTGAAGAAATGCAAGAAGGTGTGTGTAAGCTATGAGAGTAACAATGACTCCCTTGAGGTGCGACTAGAACAGTGCAGCTTTTGCACAGTCTGCTGCACTCCAGCTGGAATAGATCGGGGGAATCCGACTGTCCATTTAAAACAAATGATTGCGAGGGCCGTTGACCATGCTGACGCAATGTGATTTCTGCCCAGTGCTCTAAACGTGAAACTGAAGTAAATAAAAAAAGGCATGGATAAACTACAGGAGTCACAATGACTCCCTTGTGGTGCGGCTATCGCAGTGCGGCTCTTGCGTGGTCTTGTGTGCCTCAACTGGCATGGACCGGCGGAATCATCATCAGCATCAGCCTGGTTACGCCTACTGCAGGGCAAAGGCCTCTCCCGTACATCTCCAACAACCCCGATCATGTACTATGTGTGGCCATGTCGTCCCTGCAAACTTCTTAATCTCATGCGCCCGCCTAACTTTCTGCCGCCCTCTGCTAAGCTTCCCTTCCCTTGGAATCCATTCCGTAACCCTTAATGACCATCGGTTATCTTCCCTCCTCATTTCGTATCCTGCCCATGCCCATTTCTTTTTCTTGATTTCAACTAAGATGTCATTAACTCGCGTTTGTTCCCTCACCCAATCTGCTCTTTTCTTATCCTTTAACGTTACACCTATCATTCTTCTTTCCATAGCTCGTTGCGTCGTCCTCAATTTGAGCAGAACCCATTTCGTAAGCCTCCAGGTTTCTGCCCCATAGGTGAGTACTGGTAAGACACAGGTATTATATACTTTCCTCTTGAGAGGATAATGGCAACCTGCTAATCATCATCTGAGAATGCCTGCCAAACGCACCCCAGCCCATTCTTGTTCTTCTGAATATTTCTGTCTCATGATCCGCATCCGCTGTCACTACCTGCCCTAAGTTGATGTAATCCCTTACGACTTCTAGTGCCTCGCTGCCAATTGTAAATTGCTGTTTTCTTCCGAGACTGTTAAGCATTACTTTAGTTTCCTGCAGATTAATTTTTAGACCCACTCTTCTGCTTTGCCTATCCAGGTCAGTGAACATGCATTGCAATTGGTCCCCTGAGGTACTAAGGAAGGCAATGTCATCAGCGAATCGCGAGTTACTAAGCTATTCTCGATTAACTTTTATCCCCAAATCTTCCCAATCCATGTCTCTGAATACCTCCTATAAAATAAAATGCCCAAATAAAACAAAGCATTTTGGGGGCCGTTGACCGTGCTGACGCAGTGTGATTTCTGCACAGTGCTCTAAATGTCAAAGCTAAAAAATGAAAAAAAGGTGTGGATAAACGACATGAGTAAGAATGACTCCCTTGCAGTGTGCATTCAGCTGTGCCGCTTTGCACTTTCCATTGCGCTTCAACTGGTATAGACCGGGGGAATCCGACTGTCCATTTAAAACAAAGCATTGCGGGGACTTTTGACCATGCTGACGCAATGTGATTTCTGCCCAGTCCCCTATATGTCAACTTGATAAAATCAACAAGGCGTGGGTAAACGAAGAGACTAACAATGACTCCCATGAGGTGCGACTAGAGCAGCACAGCTTTGCACTGTCTGGTGTGGTTTACCTGTCATGCACCGGGGGAATCTCACTGTGCACTTAAAACAAATGATTGTGAAGGCTGTTGCCGATGCTGACACAATGTGATTTCTGCCCAGTGCTATTTAATGTCAACGTGAAGAAATGCAAGAAGATGTGTATGCGATGAGAGTAACAATGACTCCCTCGAGGTGCGACTAGAGCAGTGCGGCTCTTGCGCAGTCTGCTGCACTTCAACTGGCATAGATCGGGGGAATCCGACTGTCCATTTAAAACAAATGATTACGCGGGCCGTTCACCATGCTGACGCAATGTGATTTCTGCCTAGTGCTCTAAACGGCAAAGTGATGAAATAAAGAAATGCCTGGATAAAGGACAGGTGTAAGAGTGACTCCTGTGAGGTGCGGCTTGAGCAGTGCAGCTCTTGCGCGGTATGGTACGCCTCAACTGGCAAGGACGGGCGGAATTCACTGTCCAAATGAAACAAAGCATTCTGGGAGCCAGTGCTCTAAATGTCAACGTGAAGAAATGCAAAAAGGTGGGTATAAAGGACAGGAGTAAGAATGACTCCCGTGCCGTGTTTATTGAGCAGTTTCGCTTTGTGCTATCCATTGTGCTTCATTTGGTATGGACCGGTGGAATCCAACTGTCCATTAAAACAAAGCTTTGCGAAGACTTTTGATCATGCTGACGTAATGTGACTTCTGCCCAGCGCTCTAAATGTCAACGTGAAGAAATGCAACAAGGCATGGCTACACAAAGCGAGTAACAATGGCCCTCTTGAGGTGCGGCTAGAGCAGTGTGGCGCTTGCGCTGCCTGGTGCGCTTCAACTGGCATGGACCGGGAGAATCCGACCCTCCAAATAAAACAATGCATTTTGAGGGCCGTTGACCATGCTGACGCAATGTGATTTCTGCCCAGGTTTGTAAATGTCAACGTGCAGAAATGAAAAAAAAGGCGTGGTTAAACGACAGGAGTAAGAATGACTCCCTTGCAGTGTGGATTCAGGAGTGGCGCTTTATGCTATCTGTTGTGCTTCAACTGGCATGGACCGGCTGAAACTGACTGTCCACTTAAAACAAAGCATTGCAAGGACTTTTGACGATGCTGACGCAATGTGATTTGTGCCCAGGGCTCTAAATGTCAATGTGAGGAAATGGAACAAAGCGTGGGTGAAGGACGTTAGTAACAATGACTCCCTTGAGGTGCGGCTAGAACAGTGCTGCTTTGCACTGTCTGGTGTGGTTCAACTGGAATGCACAGGGGGAATCTTACTGTGCTTTTAAAAGATATAATTGCGAGGGCGGTTGACCATTTTTATGCAAGGTGATTTGTGCCCAGTGCCCTAAATGTCAACCTGAAGAAATAGAACAAGGCGTGGGGGAGCTAAGTGAGTAACAATGACTCCCTTGAGCTGCGGCTAGAGCAGTGCGGCTCTAGCGCTGCCTGGTGCGCTTCAACTGGGATAGATCGGGGTAATCCGACTGTCCATTTAAAACAAATGATTGCGAGGGCCGTTGACCATGCTGACGCAATTTGATTTCTGCCTAGTGCTTTAAACGTGAAATAAATAAATTAAGGAAAGGGCTGGATAAACGACAGGAGTAACTATGACACCCTTTAGGTGCGGCTAGCGCAGTGCAGCTCTTGCGCGGTCTGGTGCGAATGAACTGGCATGGACTGACAGAATCCACTGTCCAAATAAAACAAACCATGCTGGGGGCCGTTGAGCATGCTGACGCAGTGTGATTTCTGCACAGTGCTCTAAATGTCGAAGTGAAAAAATGAAAAAAAAGCGTGGATAAAAGACAGGAGTAAGAATGACTCCCTTGCAGTGTGGATTGAGCTGTGCCGCTTTGCACTTTCCGTTGCGCTTCAACTGGTATGGACCGGGAGAATCTGACTGTCCATTTAAAACAAAGCATTGCGAGGACTTTTGACCATGCTGATGCAATGTGATCTCTGCACAGTCCCCTATATGTCAACTTGATAAAATCAACAAGGCGAGGGTAAACGAAGAGACTAACAATGACTCCCATGAGGTGCGACTAGAGCAGCACGGCTCTGCACTGTCTGGTGTGGCTTACCTGGCATGCACCGGGGGAATCTCACTGTGCACTTAAAACAAATGATTGTGAAGGCTGTTGCCGATGCTGACACAATGTGATTTCTGCCCAGTGCTCTAAACGTCAAACTGAAGAAATTAAAAAAAGGCATGGATAAACTACAGGAGTCACAATGACTCCCTTGTGGTGCGGCTATCGCAGTGCGGCTCTTGCGTGGTCTTGTGTGCCTCAACTGGCATGGACCGGCGCAATCATCATCAGCATCAGCCTGGTTACGCCTACTGCAGGGCAAAGGCCTCTCCCATACATCTCCAACAACCCCGATCATGTACTATGTGTGGCCATGTCGTCCCTGCAAACTTCTTAATCTCATGCGCCCGCCTAACTTTCTGCCGCCCTCTGCTAAGCTTCTCTTCCCTTGGAATCCATTCCGTAACTATCAATGACCATCGGTTATCTTCCCTCCTCATTGCGTATCCTGCCCATGCCCATTTCTTTTTCTTGATTTCAACTAAGATGTCACTAACTCGCGTTTGTTCCCTCACCCAATCTGCTCTTTTCTTATCCTTGAACGTTACACCTATCATTCTTCTTTCCATAGCTCGTTGCGTCGTCCTCAATTTGAGCAGAACCCTTTTCGTAAGCCTCCAGGTTTTTGCCCCATAGGTGAGTACTGGTAAGACACAGGTATTATATACTTTCCTCTTGAGGGGATAATGGCAACCTGCTAATCATCATCTGAGAATGCCTGCCAAACGCACCCCAGCCCATTCTTGTTCTTCTGAATATTTCTGTCTCATGATCCGCATCCGCTGTCACTACCTGCCCTAAGTTGATGTATTCCCTTACGACTTCCAGTGCCTCGCTGCCAATTGTAAATTGCTGTTTTCTTCCGAGACTGTTAAGCATTACTTTAGTTTCCTGCAGATTAATTTTTAGACCCACTCTTCTGCTTTGCCTATCCAGGTCAGTGAACATGCATTGCAATTGGTCCCCTGAGGTACTAAGGAAGGCAATGTCATCAGCGAATCGCGAGTTACTAAGCTATTCTCGATTAACTTTTATCCCCAATTCTTCCCAATCCATGTCTCTGAATACCTCCTGTAAAATAAAATGCCCAAATAAAACAAAGCATTTTGGGGGCCGTTGACCATGCTGACGCAGTGTGATTTCTGCACAGTGCTCTATATGTCAACGTGACAAAATGAAAAAAAGCGTGGATAAACGACATGAGTAATGACTCCCTAGCAGTGTGCATTCAGCTGTGCCGCTTTGCACTTTCCGTTGTGCTTCAACTGGTATAGACCGGGGGAATCCTGCTGTCCATTGAAAACAAAGCATTGCGAGGACTTTTGACCATGCTGATGCAATGTGATCTCTGCCCAGTCCCCTATATGTCAACTTGATAAAATCAACAAGGCGTGGGTAAACGAAGAGACTAACAATGACTCCCATGATGTGCGACTAGAGCAGCACGGCTCTGCACTGTCTGGTGTGGCTTACCTGGCATGCACCGGGGGAATCTCACTGTGCACTTAAAACAAATGATTGTGAAGGCTGTTGCCGATGCTGACACAATGTGATTTCTGCCCAGTGCTATTTAATGTCAACGTGAAGAAATGCAAGAAGGTGTGTGTAAGCTATGAGAGTAACAATGACTCCCTTGAGGTGCGACTAGAACAGTGCAGCTTTTGCAGTCTGCTGCACTCCAGCTGGCATAGATCGGGGGAATCCGACTGTCCATTTAAAACAAATGATTGCGAGGGCCGTCGACCATGCTGACGCAATGTGATTTCTGCCCAGTGCTCTAAACGTGAAACTGAAGTAAATAAAAAAGGCATGGATAAACTACAGGAGTCACAATGACTCCCTTGTGGTGCGGCTATCGCAGTGCGGCTCTTGCGTGGTCTTGTGTGCCTCAACTGGCATGGACCGGCGGAATCATCATCAGCATCAGCCTGGTTACGCCTACTGCAGGGCAAAGGCCTCTCCCGTACATCTCCAACTACCCCGATCATGTACTATGTGTGGCCATGTCGTCCCTGCAAACTTCTTAATCTCGTGCGCCCGCCTAACTTTCTGCCGCCCACTGCTAAGCTTCCCTTCCCTTGGAATCCATTCCGTAACCCTTAATGACCATCGGTTATCTTCCCTCCTCATTTCGTATCCTGCCCATGCCCATTTCTTTTTCTTGATTTCAACTAAGATGTCATTAACTCGCGTTTGTTCCCTCACCCAATCTGCTCTTTTCTTATCCTTTAACGTTACACCTATCATTCTTCTTTCCATAGCTCGTTGCGGCGTCCTCAATTTGGGCAGAACCCATTTCGTAAGCCTCCAGGTTTCTGCCCCATAGGTGAGTACTGGTAAGACACAGGTATTATATACTTTCCTCTTGAGGGGATAATGGCAACCTGCTAATCATCATCTGAGAATGCCTGCCAAACGCACCCCAGCCCATTCTTGTTCTTCTGAATATTTCTGTCTCATGATCCGCATCCGCTGTCACTACCTGCCCTAACTTGATGTATTCCCTTACGACTTCTAGTGCCTCGCTGCCAATTGTAAATTGCTGTTTTCTTCCGAGACTGTTAAGCATTACTTTAGTTTCCTGCAGATTAATTTTAGACCCACTCTTCTGCTTTGCCTATCCAGGTCAGTGAACATGCATTGCAATTGGTCCCCTGAGGTACTAAGGAAGGCAATGTCATCAGCGAATCGCGAGTTACTAAGCTATTCTCGATTAACTTTTATCCCCAAATCTTCCCAATCCATGTCTCTGAATACCTCCTGTAAAATAAAATGCCCAAATAAAACAAAGCATTTTGGGGGCCGTTGACCATGCTGACGCAATGTGATTTCTACCCAGGTCTGTAAATGTCAACGTGCAGAAATGAAAAAAAGGCGTGGTTAAACGACAGGAGTAAGAATGACTCCCTTGCAGTGTGGATTCAGGAGTGGCGCTTTATGCTATCTGTTGTGCATCAACTGGCATGGACCGGGGGAATCCGACTGTCCATTTAAAACAAAGCATTGCGGGGACTTTTGACCATGCTGACGCAATGTGATTTCTGCCCAGTCCCCTATATGTCAACTTGATAAAATCAACAAGGCGTGGGTAAACGAAGAGACTAACAATGACTCCCATGAGGTGCGACTAGAGCAGCACAGCTTTGCACTGTCTGGTGTGGTTTACCTGTCATGCACCGGGGGAATCTCACTGTGCACTTAAAACAAATGATTGTGAAGGCTGTTGCCGATGCTGACACAATGTGATTTCTGCCCAGTGCTATTTAATGTCAACGTGAAGAAATGCAAGAAGATGTGTATGCGATGAGAGTAACAATGACTCCCTCGAGGTGCGACTAGAGCAGTGCGGCTCTTGCGCAGTCTGCTGCACTTCAACTGGCATAGATCGGGGGAATCCGACTGTCCATTTAAAACAAATGATTGCGAGGGCCGTTGGCCATGGTGACGCAATGTGATTTCTGCCCAGTGCTCTACACGTGAAACTGAAGTAAATAAAAAAGGCATGGATAAACTACAGGAGTCACAATGACTCCCTTGTGGTGCGGCTATCGCAGTGCGGCTCTTGCGTGGTCTTGTGTGCCTCAACTGGCATGGACCGGCGGAATCATCATCAGCATCAGCCTGGTTACGCCTACTGCAGGGCAAAGGCCTCTCCCATACATCTCCAACAACCCCGATCATGTACTATGTGTGGCCATGTCGTCCATGCAAACTTCTTAATCTCATGCGCCCGCCTGACTTTCTGCCGCCCTCTGCTAAGCTTCCCTTCCCTTGGAATCCATTCCGTAACCCTTTATGACCATCGGTTATCTTCCCTCCTCATTTCGTATCCTGCCCATGCCCATTTCTTTTTCTTGATTTCAACTAAGATGTCATTAACTCGCGTTTGTTCCCTCACCCAATCTGCTCTTTTCTTATCCTTTAACGTTACACCTATCATTCTTCTTTCCATAGCTCGTTGCGTCGTCCTCAATTTGAGCAGAACCCATTTCGTAAGCCTCCAGGTTTCTGCCCCATAGGTGAGTACTGGTAAGACACAGGTATTATATACTTTCCTCTGGAGGGGATAATGGCAACCTGCTAATCATCATCTGAGAATGCCTGCCAAACGCACCCCAGCCCAATCTTGTTCTTCTGAATATTTCTGTCTCATGATCCGCATCCGCTGTCACTACCTGCCCTAAGTTGATGTATTCCCTTACGACTTCTAGTGCCTCGCTGCCAATTGTAAATTGCTGTTTTCTTCCGAGACTGTTAAGCATTACTTTAGTTTCCTGCAGAATAATTTTAGACCCACTCTTCTGCTTTGCCTATCCAGGTCAGTGAACATGCATTGCAATTGGTCCCCTGAGGTACTAAGGAAGGCAATGTCATCAGCGAATCGCGAGTTACTAAGCTATTCTCGATTAACTTTTATCCCCAAATCTTCCCAATCCATGTCTCTGAATACCTCCTGTAAAATAAAATGCCCAAATAAAACAAAGCATTTTGGGGGCCGTTGACCGTGCTGACGCAGTGTGATTTCTGCACAGTGCTCTAAATGTCAAAGTAAAGAAATGAAAAAAAGGTGTGGATAAACGACATGAGTAAGAATGACTCCCTTGCAGTGTGCATTCAGCTGTGCCGCTTTGCACTTTTCATTGCGCTTGAACTGGTATAGACCGGGGGAATCCGACTGTCGATTTAAAACAAAGCATTGCGGGGACTTTTGACCACGCTGACGCAATGTGATTTCTGCCCAGTCCCCTATATGTCAACTTGATAAAATGCAACAAGGCGTGGGTAAACGAAGAGACTAACAATGACTCCCATGAGGTGCGACTAGAGTAGCACAGGTCTGCACTGTCTGGTGTGGCTTACCTGGCATGCACCGCGGGAATCTCACTGTGCACTTAAAACAAACGATTGTGAAGGCTGTTGCCGATGCTGACACTATGTGATTTCTGCCCAGTGCTATTTAATGTCAAGGTGAAGAAATGCAAGAAGGTGTGTATGCGATGAGAGTAACAATGACTCCCTCGAGGTGCGACTAGAGCAGTGCGGCTCTTGCGCAGTCTGCTACACTCCAACTGGCATAGATCGGGGGAATCCGACTGTCCATTTAAAACAAATAATTGCGTGGGCCGTTCACCATGCTGACGCAATGTGATTTCTGCCTAGTGCTCTAAACGGCAAAGTGATGAAATAAAGAAATGCCTGGATAAAGGACAGGTGTAATAGTGACTCCTGTGAGGTGCGGCTGGAGCAGTGCAGCTCTTGCGCGGTATGGTACGCCTGAACTGGCATGGACGGGCGGAATTCACTGTCCAAATGAAACAAAGCATTCTGGGAGCCAGTGCTCTAAATGTCAACGTGAAGAAATGCAAAAAGGTGGGTATAAAGGACAGGAGTAAGAATGACTCCCGTGCAGAGATTATTGAGCAGTTTCGCTTTGTGCTATCCATTGTGCTTCATTTGGTATGGACCGGTGGAATCCAACTGTCCATTAAAACAAAGCTTTGCGAAGACTTTTGATCATGCTGACGTAATGTGACTTCTGCCCAGCGCTCTAAATGTCAACGTGAAGAAATGCAACAAGGCATGGCTACACAAAGCGAGTAACAATGGCTCTCTTGAGGTGCGGCTAGAGCAGTGTGGCACTTGCGCTGCCTGGTGCGCTTCAACTGGCATGGACCGGGAGAATCCGACTCTCCAAATAAAACAATGCATTTTGAGGGCCGTTGACCATGCTGACGCAATGTGATTTCTGCCCAGGTCTGTAAATGTCAACGTGCAGAAATGAAAAAAAAGGCGTGGTTAAACGACAGGAGTAAGAATGACTCCCTTGCAGTGTGGATTCAGGAGTGGCGCTTTATGCTATCTGTTGTGCTTCAACTGGCATGGACCGGCTGAAACTGACTGTCCACTTAAAACAAAGCATTGCAATGACTTTTGACGATGCTGACGCAATGTGATTTGTGCCCAGGGCTCTAAATGTCAATGTGAGGAAATGTAACAAAGCGTGGGTGAAGGACGTTAGTAACAATGACTCCCTTGAGGTGCGGCTAGAACAGTGCTGCTTTGCACTGTCTGGTGTGGTTCAACTGGAATGCACAGGGGGAATCTTACTGTGCTTTTAAAAGATATAATTGCGAGGGCGGTTGACCATTTTTATGCAAGGTGATTTGTGCCCAGTGCCCTAAATGTCAACCTGAAGAAATAGAACAAGGCGTGGGGGAGCTAAGTGAGTAACAATGACTCCCTTGAGCTGCGGCTAGAGCAGTGCGGCTCTAGCGCTGCCTGGTGCGCTTCAACTGGGATAGATCGGGGTAATCCGACTGTCCATTTAAAACAAATGATTGCGAGGGCCGTTGACCATGCTGACGCAATTTGATTTCTGCCTAGTGCTTTAAACGTGAAATAAATAAATTAAGGAAAGGGCTGGATAAACGACAGGAGTAACTATGACACCCTTTAGGTGCGGCTAGCGCAGTGCAGCTCTTGCGGGGTCTGGTGCGAATGAACTGGCATGGACTGACAGAATCCACTGTCCAAATAAAACAAACCATTCTGGGGGCCGTTGAGCATGCTGACGCAGTGTGATTTCTGCACAGTGCTCTAAATGTCGAAGTGAAAAAATGAAAAAAAAAGCGTGGATAAAAGACAGGAGTAAGAATGACTCCCTTGCAGTGTGGATTGAGCTGTGCCGCTTTGCACTGTCCGTTGCGCTTCAACTGGTATGGACCGGGAGAATCTGACTGTCCATTTAAAACAAAGCATTGCGAGGACTTTTGACCATGCTGATGCAATGTGATCTCTGCACAGTCCCCTATATGTCAACTTGATAAAATCAACAAGGCGAGGGTAAACGAAGAGACTAACAATGACTCCCATGAGGTGCGACTAGAGCAGCACGGCTCTGCACTGTCTGGTGTGGCTTACCTGGCATGCACCGGGGGAATCTCACTGTGCACTTAAAACAAATGATTGTGAAGGCTGTTGCCGATGCTGACACAATGTGATTTCTGCCCAGTGCTCTAAACGTCAAACTGAAGTAATTAAAAAAAGGCATGGATAAACTACAGGAGTCACAATGACTCCCTTGTGGTGCGGCTATCGCAGTGCGGCTCTTGCGTGGTCTTGTGTGCCTCAACTGGCATGGACCGGCGCAATCATCATCAGCATCAGCCTGGTTACGCCTACTGCAGGGCAAAGGCCTCTCCCATACATCTCCAACAACCCCGATCATGTACTATGTGTGGCCATGTCGTCCCTGCAAACTTCTTAATCTCATGCGCCCGCCTAACTTTCTGCCGCCCTCTGCTAAGCTTCCCTTCCCTTGGAATCCATTCCGTAACCCTCAATGACCATCGGTTATCTTCCCTCCTCATTGCGTATCCTGCCCATGCCCATTTCTTTTTCTTGATTTCAACTAAGATGTCATTAACTCGCGTTTGTTCCCTCACCCAATCTGCTCTTTTCTTATCCTTGAACGTTACACCTATCATTCTTCTTTCCATAGCTCGTTGCGTCGTCCTCAATTTGAGCAGAACCCTTTTCGTAAGCCTCCAGGTTTTTGCCCCATAGGTGAGTACTGGTAAGACACAGGTATTATATACTTTCCTCTTGAGGGGATAATGGCAACCTGCTAATCATCATCTGAGAATGCCTGCCAAACGCACCCCAGCCCATTCTTGTTCTTCTGAATATTTCTGTCTCATGATCCGCATCCGCTGTCACTACCTGCCCTAAGTTGATGTATTCCCTTACGACTTCCAGTGCCTCGCTGCCAATTGTAAATTGCTGTTTTCTTCCGAGACTGTTAAGCATTACTTTAGTTTCCTGCAGATTACTTTTTAGACCCACTCTTCTGCTTTGTCTCTCCAGGTCAGTGAACATGCATTGCAATTGGTCCCCTGAGGTACTAATGAAGGCAATGTCATCAGCGAATCGCGAGTTACTAAGCTATTCTCGATTAACTTTTATCCCCAATTCTTCCCAATCCATGTCTCTGAATACCTCCTGTAAAATAAAATGCCCAAATAAAACAAAGCATTTTGGGGGCCGTTGACCATACTGACGCAGTGTGATTTCTGCACAGTGCTCTATATGTCAACGTGACAAAATGAAAAAAAGCGTGGATAAACGACATGAGTAATGACTCCCTAGCAGTGTGCATTCAGCTGTGCCGCTTTGCACTTTCCGTTGTGCTTCAACTGGTATAGACCGGGGGAATCCTGCTGTCCATTTAAAACGAAGCATTGCGGGGACTTTTGACCATGCTGACGCAATGTGATTTCTGCCCAGTCCCCTATATGTCAACTTGATAAAATGCGACAAGGCGTGGGTAAACGAAGAGACTAACTATGACTCCCATGAGGTGCGACTAGAGCAGCACGGCTTTGCACTGTCTGGTGTGGTTTACCTGGCATGCACCGGGGGAATCTCACTGTGCAAATAAAACAAATAATTGTGAAGGCTGTTGCCGATGCTGACACAATGTGATTTCTGCCCCCTGCTATTTAATGTCAACGTGAAGAAATGCAAGAAGGTGTGTGTAAGCGGTGAGAGTAACAATGACTCCCTTGAGGTGCGCCTAGAGCAGTGCGGCTCTTGCGCAGTCTGCTGCACTCCAACTGGCATAGATCGGGGGAATCCGACTGTCGATTTATAACAAATGATTGCGAGGGCCGTTCACCATGCTTACGCAATGTGATTTCTGCCCAGTGCTCTAAACGTCAAAGTGAAGTAATTAAAAAAAAGGACGGATAAACGACAGGAGTAACCATGACTCCCTTGAGGAGCGGCTATCGCAGTGCGGCTCTTGCGTGGTCTTGTGTGCCTCAACTGGCATGGACCGGCGGAATCAGCATCAGCCTGGTTACGCCTACTGCAGGGCAGGGGCCTCTCCCATACATCTCCAACAACCCCGATCATGTACTAAGTGTGGCCATGTCGTCCCTGCAAACTTCTTAATCTCATGCGCCCGCCTAACTTTCTGCCGCCCTCTGCTAAGCTTCCCTTCCCTTGGAATCCATTCCGTAACCCTTAATGACCATTGGTTATCTTCCCTCCTCATTTCGTGTCCTGCCCATGCCCATTTCTTTTTCTTGATTTCAACTAAGACATCATTAACTCGCGTTTGTTCCCTCACCCAATCTGCTCTTTTCTTATCCTTTAACATTACACCTATCATTCTTCTTTCCATAGCTCGTTGCGTCGTCCTCAATTTGAGCAGAACCATTTTCGTAAGCCTCCAGGTTTCTGCCCCATAGTTGAGTACTGGTAAGACACAGGTATTATATACTTTCCTCTTGAGGGGATAATGGCAACCTGCTAATCATCATCTGAGAATGCCTGCCAAACACACCCCAGCCCATTCTTGTTCTTCTGAATATTTCTGTCTCATGATCCGCATCCGCTGTCACTACCTGCCCTAAGTTGATGTATTCCCTTACGACTTCTAGTGCCTCGCTGCCAATTGTAAATTGCTGTTTTCTTCCGAGACTGTTAAGCATTACTTTAGTTTCCTGCAGATTAATTTTTAGACCCACTCTTCTGCTTTGCCTATCCAGGTCAGTGAACATGCATTGCAATTGGTCCCCTGAGGTACTGAGGAAGGCAATGTCATCAGCGAATCGCGAGTTACTAAGCTATTCTCGATTAACTTTTATCCCCAATTCTTCCCAATCCATGTCTCTGAATACCTCCTGTAAAATAAAATGCCCAAATAAAACAAAGCATTTTGGGGGCCGTTGACCGTGCTGACGCAGTGTGATTTCTGCCCAGTCCCCTATATGTCAACTTGATAAAATGCAACAAGGCGTGGGTAAACCAAGAGACTAACAATGACTCCCATGAGGTGCGACTAGAGCAGCACGGTTCTGCACTGTCTGGTGTGGTTTACCTGGCATGCACCGCGGGAATCTCACTGTGCACTTAAAACAATGATTGTGAAGGCTGTTGCCGATGCTGACACTATGTGATTTCTGCCCAGTGCTATTTAATGTCAACGTGAAGAAATGCAAGAAGGCGTGCGTAAGCGAAGAGAGTAACAATGACTCCCTCGTGGTGCGGCTAGAGCAGTGTGGCGCTTGCGCTGCCTGGTGCGCTTCAACTGGCATGGACCGGGAGAATCCGACTCTCGAAATAAAACAATGCATTTTGAGGGCCGTTGACCATGCTGACGCAATGTGATTTCTGCCCAGGTCTGTAAATGTCAACGTGCAGAAATGAAAAAAAAGGCGTGGTTAAAGGACAGGAGTAAGAATGACTCCCTTGCAGTGTGGATTCAGGAGTGGCGCTTTATGCTATCTGTTGTGCTTCAACTGCCATGGACCGGCTGAAACTGACTGTCCACTTAAAACAAAGTATTGCAAGGACTTTTGACGATGCTGACGCAATGTGATTTGTGCCCAGGGCTCTAAATGTCAATGTGAGGAAATGGAACAAAGCGTGGGTGAAGGACGTTAGTAACAATGACTCCCTTGAGGTGCGGCTAGAACAGTGCTGCTTTGCACGGTCTGGTGTGGTTCAACAGGAATGCACAGGGGGAATCTTACTGTGCTTTTAAAAGATATAATTGCGAGGGCGGTTGACCATTTTTATGCAAGATGATTTGTGCCCAGTGCCCTAAATGTCAACCTGAAGAAAAAAAACAAGGCGTGGGGGAGCTAAGTGAGTAACAATGACTCCCTTGAGCTGCGACTAGAGCAGTGCGGCTCTAGCGCTGCCTGGTGCGCTTCAACTGGGATAGATCGGGGTAATCCGACTGTCCATTTAAAACAAATGATTGCGAGGGCCGTTGACCATGCCGACGCAATTTGATTTCTGCCTAGTGCTTTAAACGTGAAATAAATAAATTAAGGAAAGGGCTGGATAAACGACAGGAGTAACTATGACACCCTTTAGGTGCGGCTAGCGCAGTGCAGCTCTTGCGCGGTCTGGTGCGAATGAACTGGCACGGACTGACAGAATCCACTGTCCAAATAAAACAAACCATTCTGGGGGCCGTTGAGCATGCTGACGCAGTGTGATTTCTGCACAGTTTTCTAAATGTCGAAGTGAAAAAATGAAAAAAAAAAGCGTGGATAAAAGACAGGAGTAAGAATGACTCCCTTGCAGTGTGGATTGAGCTGTGCCGCTTTGCACTTTCCGTTGCGCTTCAACTGGTATGGACCGGGAGAATCTGACTGTCCATTTAAAACAAAGCATTGCGAGGACTTTTGACCATGCTGATGCAATGTGATCTCTGCCCAGTCCCCTATATGTCAACTTGATAAAATCATCAAGGCGTGGGTAAACGAAGAGACTAACAATGACTCCCATGAGGTGCGACTAGAGCAGCTCGGCTCTGCACTGTCTGGTGTGGCTTACCTGGCCTGCACCGGGGGAATGTCACTGTGCACTTAAAACAAATGATTGTGAAGGCTGTTGCCGATGCTGACACTATGTGATTTCTGCCCAGTGCTATTTAATGTCAACGTGAAGAAATGCAAGAAGGTGTGTGTAAGCGGTGAGAGTAACAATGACTCCCTTGAGGTGCGACTAGAGCAGTGCCGCTTTTGCACAGTCTGCTGCACTCCAGCTGGCATAGATCGGGGGAATCCGACTGTCCATTTAAAACAAATGATTGCGAGGGCCGTTGGCCATGCTGACGCAATGTGATTTCTGCCCAGTGCTCTACACGTGAAACTGAAGTAAATAAAAAAAGGCATGGATAAACTACAGGAGTCACAATGACTCCCTTGTGGTGCGGCTATCGCAGTGCGGCTCTTGCGTGGTCTTGTGTGCCTCAACTGGCATGGACCGGCGGAATCATCATCAGCATCAGCCTGGTTACGCCTACTGCAGGGCAAAGGCCTCTCCCATACATCTCCAACAACCCCGATCATGTACTATGTGTGGCCATGTCGTCCCTGCAAACTTCTTAATCTCATGCGCCCGCCTGACTTTCTGCCGCCCTCTGCTAAGCTTCCCTTCCCTTGGAATCCATTCCGTAACCCTTAATGACCATCGGTTATCTTCCCTCCTCATTTCGTATCCTGCCCATGCCCATTTCTTTTTCTTGATTTCAACTAAGATGTCATTAACTCGCGTTTGTTCCCTCACCCAATCTGCTCTTTTCTTATCCTTTAACGTTACACCTATCATTCTTCTTTCCATAGCTCGTTGCGTCGTCCTCAATTTGAGCAGAACCCATTTCGTAAGCCTCCAGGTTTCTGCCCCATAGGTGAGTACTGGTAAGACACAGGTATTATATACTTTCCTCTGGAGGGGATAATGGCAACCTGCTAATCATCATCTGAGAATGCCTGCCAAACGCACCCCAGCCCATTCTTGTTCTTCTGAATATTTCTGTATCATGATCCGCATCCGCTGTCACTACCTGCCCTAAGTTGATGTATTCCCTTACGACTTCTAGTGCCTCGCTGCCAATTGTAAATTGCTGTTTTCTTCCGAGACTGTTAAGCATTACTTTAGTTTCCTGCAGATTAATTTTAGACCCACACTTCTGCTTTGCCTATCCAGGTCAGTGAACATGCATTGCAATTGGTCCCCTGAGGTACTAAGGAAGGCAATGTCATCAGCGAATCGCGAGTTACTAAGCTATTCTCGATTAACTTTTATCCCCAAATCTTCCCAATCCATGTCTCTGAATACCTCCTGTAAAATAAAATGCCCAAATAAAACAAAGCATTTTGGGGGCCGTTGACCGTGCTGACGCAGTGTGATTTCTGCACAGTGCTCTAAATGTCAAAGTAAAGAAATGAAAAAAAGGTGTGGATAAACGACATGAGTAAGAATGACTCCCTTGCAGTGTGCATTCAGCTGTGCCGCTTTGCACTTTCCATTGCGCTTGAACTGGTATAGACCGGGGGAATCCGAATGTCGATTTAAAACAAAGCATTGCGGGGACTTTTGACCACGCTGACGCAATGTGATTTCTGCCCAGTCCCCTATATGTCAACTTGATAAAATGCAACAAGGCGTGGGTAAACGAAGAGACTAACAATGACTCCCATGAGGTGCGACTAGAGCAGCACAGGTCTGCACTGTCTGGTGTGGCTTACCTGGCATGCACCGCGGGAATCTCACTGTGCACTTAAAACAAACGATTGTGAAGGCTGTTGCCGATGCTGACACTATGTGATTTCTGCCCAGTGCTATTTAATGTCAAGGTGAAGAAATGCAAGAAGGTGTGTATGCGATGAGAGTAACAATGACTCCCTCGAGGTGTGACTAGAGCAGTGCGGCTCTTGCGCAGTCTGCTGCACTCCAACTGGCATAGATCGGGGGAATCCGACTGTCCATTTAAAACAAATAATTGCGTGGGCCGTTCACCATGCTGACGCAATGTGATTTCTGCCTAGTGCTCTAAACGGCAAAGTGATGAAATAAAGAAATGCCTGGATAAAGGACAGGTGTAATAGTGACTCCTGTGAGGTGCGGCTGGAGCAGTGCAGCTCTTGCGCGGTATGGTACGCCTCAACTGGCATGGACGGGCGGAATTCACTGTCCAAATGAAACAAAGCATTCTGGGAGCCAGTGCTCTAAATGTCAACGTGAAGAAATGCAAAAAGGTGGGTATAAAGGACAGGAGTAAGAATGACTCCCGTGCAGAGTTTATTGAGCAGTTTCGCTTTGTGCTATCCATTGTGCTTCATTTGGTATGGACCGGTGGAATCCAACTGTCCAATAAAACAAAGCTTTGCGAAGACTTTTGATCATGCTGACGTAATGTGACTTCTGCCCAGCGCTCTAAATGTCAACGTGAAGAAATGCAACAAGGCATGGCTACACAAAGCGAGTAACAATGGCTCTCGTGAGGTGCGGCTAGAGCAGTGTGGCACTTGCGCTGCCTGGTGCGCTTCAACTGGCATGGACCGGGAGAATCCGACTCTCCAAATAAAACAATGCATTTTGAGGGCCGTTGACCATGCTGACGCAATGTGATTTGTGCCCAGGTCTGTAAATGTCAACGTGCAGAAATGAAAAAAAAGGCGTGGTTAAACGACAGGAGTAAGAATGACTCCCTTGCAGTGTGGATTCAGGAGTGGCGCTTTATGCTATCTGTTGTGCTTCAACTGGCATGGACCGGCTGAAACTGACTGTCCACTTAAAACAAAGCATTGCAAGGACTTTTGACGATGCTGACGCAATGTGATTTGTGCCCAGGGCTCTAAATGTCAATGTGAGGAAATGGAACAAAGCGTGGGTGAAGGACGTTAGTAACAATGACTCCCTTGAGGTGCGGCTAGAACAGTGCTGCTTTGCACTGTCTGGTGTGGTTCAACTGGAATGCACAGGGGGAATCTTACTGTGCTTTTAAAAGATATAATTGCGAGGGCGGTTGACCATTTTTATGCAAGGTGATTTGTGCCCAGTGCCCTAAATGTCAACCTGAAGAAATAGAACAAGGCGTGGGGGAGCTAAGTGAGTAACAATGACTCCCTTGAGCTGCGGCTAGAGCAGTGCGGCTCTAGCGCTGCCTGGTGCGCTTCAACTGGGATAGATCGGGGTAATCCGACTGTCCATTTAAAACAAAGCATTGCGAGGACTTTTGACCATGCTGATGCAATGTGATCTCTGCACAGTCCCCTATATGTCAACTTGATAAAATCAACAAGGCGAGGGTAAACGAAGAGACTAACAATGACTCCCATGAGGTGCGACTAGAGCAGCACGGCTCTGCACTGTCTGGTGTGGCTTACCTGGCATGCACCGGGGGAATCTCACTGTGCACTTAAAACAAATGATTGTGAAGGCTGTTGCCGATGCTGACACAATGTGATTTCTGCCCAGTGCTCTAAACGTCAAACTGAAGAAATTAAAAAAAGGCATGGATAAACTACAGGAGTCACAATGACTCCCTTGTGGTGCGGCTATCGCAGTGCGGCTCTTGCGTGGTCTTGTGTGCCTCAACTGGCATGGACCGGCGCAATCATCATCAGCATCAGCCTGGTTACGCCTACTGCAGGGCAAAGGCCTCTCCCATACATCTCCAACAACCCCGATCATGTACTATGTGTGGCCATGTCGTCCCTGCAAACTTCTTAATCTCATGCGCCCGCCTAACTTTCTGCCGCCCTCTGCTAAGCTTCCCTTCCCTTGGAATCCATTCCGTAACCCTCAATGACCATCGGTTATCTTCCCTCCTCATTGCGTATCCTGCCCATGCCCATTTCTTTTTCTTGATTTCAACTAAGATGTCATTAACTCGCGTTTGTTCCCTCACCCAATCTGCTGTTTTCTTATCCTTGAACGTTACACCTATCATTCTTCTTTCCATAGCTCGTTGCGTCGTCCTCAATTTGAGCAGAACCCTTTTCGTAAGCCTCCAGGTTTTTGCCCCATAGGTGAGTACTGGTAAGACACAGGTATTATATACTTTCCTCTTGAGGGGATAATGGCAACCTGCTAATCATCATCTGAGAATGCCTGCCAAACGCACCCCAGCCCATTCTTGTTCTTCTGAATATTTCTGTCTCATGATCCGCATCCGCTGTCACTACCTGCCCTAAGTTGATGTATTCCCTTACGACTTCCAGTGCCTCGCTGCCAATTGTAAATTGCTGTTTTCTTCCGAGACTGTTAAGCATTACTTTAGTTTCCTGCAGATTACTTTTTAGACCCACTCTTCTGCTTTGTCTCTCCAGGTCAGTGAACATGCATTGCAAGTGGTCCCCTGAGGTACTAATGAAGGCAATGTCATCAGCGAATCGCGAGTTACTAAGCTGTTCTCGAATAACTTTTATCCCCAATTCTTCCCAATCCATGTCTCTGAATACCTCCTGTAAAATAAAATGCCCAAATAAAACAAAGCATTTTGGGGGCCGTTGACCATGCTGACGCAGTGTGATTTCTGCACAGTGCTCTATATGTCAACGTGACAAAATGAAAAAAAGCGTGGATAAACGACATGAGTAATGACTCCCTAGCAGTGTGCATTCAGCTGTGCCGCTTTGCACTTTCCGTTGTGCTTCAACTGGTATAGACCGGGGGAATCCTGCTGTCCATTTAAAACAAAGCATTGCGGGGACTTTTGACCATGCTGACGCAATGTGATTTCTGCCCAGTCCCCTATATGTCAACTTGATAAAATGCGACAAGGCGTGGGTAAACGAAGAGACTAACTATGACTCCCATGAGGTGCGACTAGAGCAGCACGGCTTTGCACTGTCTGGTGTGGTTTACCTGGCATGCACCGGGGGAATCTCACTGTGCAATTAAAACAAATAATTGTGAAGGCTGTTGCCGATGCTGACACAATGTGATTTCTGCCCACTGCTATTTAATGTCAACGTGAAGAAATGCAAGAAGGTGTGTGTAAGCGGTGAGAGTAACAATGACTCCCTTGAGGTGCGCCTAGAGGAGTGCGGCTCTTGCGCAGTCTGCTGCACTCCAACTGGCATAGATCGGGGGAATCCGACTGTCAATTTATAACAAATGATTGCGAGGGCCGTTCACCATGCTTACGCAATGTGATTTCTGCTCAGTGCTCTAAACGTCAAGGTGAAGTAATTAAAAAAAGGACGGATAAACGACAGGAGTAAACATGACTCCCTTGAGGAGCGGCTATCGCAGTGCGGCTCTTGCGTGGTCTTGTGTGCCTCAACTGGCATGGACCGGCGGAATCAGCATCAGCCTGGTTACGCCTACTGCAGGGCAGGGGCCTCTCCCATACATCTCCAACAACCCCGATCATGTACTAAGTGTGGCCATGTCGTCCCTGCAAACTTCTTAATCTCATGCGCCCGCCTAACTTTCTGCCGCCCTCTGCTAAGCTTCCCTTCCCTTGGAATCCATTCCGTAACCCTAATGACCATTGGTTATCTTCCCTCCTCATTTCGTGTCCTGCCCATGCCCATTTCTTTTTCTTGATTTCAACTAAGACATCATTAACTCGCGTTTGTTCCCTCACCCAATCTGCTCTTTTCTTATCCTTTAACATTACACCTATCATTCTTCTTTCCATAGCTCGTTGCGTCGTCCTCAATTTGAGCAGAACCATTTTCGTAAGCCTCCAGGTTTCTGCCCCATAGTTGAGTACTGGTAAGACACAGGTATTATATACTTTCCTCTTGAGGGGATAATGGCAACCTGCTAATCATCATCTGAGAATGCCTGCCAAACACACCCCAGCCCAATCTTGTTCTTCTGAATATTTCTGTCTCATGATCCGCATCCGCTGTCACTACCTGCCCTAAGTTGATGTATTCCCTTACGACTTCTAGTGCCTCGCTGCCAATTGTAAATTGCTGTTTTCTTCCGAGACTGTTAAGCATTACTTTAGTTTCCTGCAGGTTAATTTTTAGACCCACTCTTCTGCTTTGCCTATCCAGGTCAGTGAACATGCATTGCAATTGGTCCCCTGAGGTACTGAGGAAGGCAATGTCATCAGCGAATCGCGAGTTACTAAGCTATTCTCGATTAACTTTTATCCCCAATTCTTCCCAATCCATGTCTCTGAATACCTCCTGTAAAATAAAATGCCCAAATAAAACAAAGCATTTTGGGGGCCGTTGACCGTGCTGACGCAGTGTGATTTCTGCCCAGTCCCCTATATGTCAACTTGATAAAATGCAACAAGGCGTGGGTAAACGAAGAGACTAACAATGACTCCCATGAGGTGCGACTAGAGCAGCACGGTTCTGCACTGTCTGGTGTGGTTTACCTGGCATGCACCGCGGGAATCTCACTGTGCACTTAAAACAATGATTGTGAAGGCTGTTGCCGATGCTGACACTATGTGATTTCTGCCCAGTGCTATTTAATGTCAACGTGAAGAAATGCAAGAAGGCGTGCGTAAGCGAAGAGAGTAACAATGACTCCCTCGTGGTGCGACTAGAGCAGTGCGGCTCTTGCGCAGTCTGCTGCACTCCAACTGGCATAGATCGGGGGAATCCGACTGTCCATTTAAAACAAATGATTCGAGGGCCGTTCACCATGCTGACGCAATGTGATTTCTGCCTAGTGCTCTAAACGGCAAAGTGATGAAATAAAGAAATGCCTGGATAAAGGACAGGTGTAAGAGTGACTCCTGTGAGGTGCGGCTGGAGCAGTGCAGCTCTTGCACGGTATGGTACGCCTCAACTGGCATGGACCGGCGGAATTCACTGTCCAAATGAAACAAAGCATTCTGGGGGCCAGTGCTCTAAAGGTCAACGTGAAGAAATGCAAAAAGGTGGGTATAAAGGACAGGAGTAAGAATGACTCCCGTGCAGAGTTTATTGAGCAGTTTCGCTTTGTGCTATCCATTGTGCTTCATTTGGTATGGACCGGTGGAATCCAACTGTCCATTAAAACAAAGCTTTGCGAAGACTTTTGATCATGCTGACGTAATGTGACTTCTGCCCAGCGCTCTAAATGTCAACGTGAAGAAATGCAACAAGGCATGGCTACACAAAGCGAGTAACAATGGCTCTCTTGAGGTGCGGCTAGAGCAGTGTGGCGCTTGCGCTGCTTGGTGCGCTTCAACTGGCATGGACCGGGAGAATCCGACTCTCCAAATAAAACAATGCATTTTGAGGGCCGTTGACCATGCTGACGCAATGTGATTTCTGCCCAGGTCTGTAAATGTCAACGTGAAGAAATGAAAAAAAGGCGTGGTTAAACGACAGGAGTAACTATGACACCCTTTAGGTGCGGCTAGCGCAGTACAGCTCTTGCGCGGTCTGGTGCGAATGAACTGGCATGGACTGACAGAATCCACTGTCCAAATAAAACAAACCATTCTGGGGGCCGTTGAGCATGCTGACGCGGTGTGATTTCTGCACAGTGCTCTAAATGTCGAAGTGAAAAAATGAAAAAAAAAGCGTGGATAAAAGACAGGAGTAAGAATGACTCCCTTGCAGTGTGGATTGAGCTGTGCCGCTTTGCACTTTCCGTTGCGCTTCAACTGGTATGGACCGGGAGAATCTGACTGTCCATTGAAAACAAAGCATTGCGAGGACTTTTGACCATGCTGATGCAATGTGATCTCTGCCCAGTCCCCTATATGTCAACTTGATAAAATCAACAAGGCGTGGGTAAACGAAGAGACTAACAATGACTCCCATGAGGTGCGACTAGAGCAGCACGGCTCTGCACTGTCTGGTGTGGCTTACCTGGTATGCACCGGGGGAATCTCACTGTGCACTTAAAACAAATGATTGTGAAGGCTGTTGCCGATGCTGACACAATGTGATTTCTGCCCAGTGCTATTTAATGTCAACATGAAGAAATGCAAGAAGGTGTGTGTAAGCTATGAGAGTAACAATGACTCTCTTCAGGTGCGACTAGAACAGTGCAGCTTTTGCAGTCTGCTGCACTCCAGGTGGCATAGATCGGGGGAATCCGACTGTCCATTTAAAACAAATGATTGCGAGGGCCGTCGACCATGCTGACGCAATGTGATTTCTGCCCAGTGCTCTAAACGTGAAACTGAAGTAAATAAAAAAAGGCATGGATAAACTACAGGAGTCACAATGACTCCCTTGTGGTGCGGCTATCGCAGTGCGGCTCTTGCGTGGTCTTGTGTGCCTCAACTGGCATGGACCGGCGGAATCATCATCAGCATCAGCCTGGTTACGCCTACTGCAGGGCAAAGGCCTCTCCCGTACATCTCCAACAACCCCGATCATGTACTATGTGTGGCCATGTCGTCCCTGCAAACTTCTTAATCTCGTGCGCCCGCCTAACTTTCTGCCGCCCTCTGCTAAGCTTCCCTTCCCTTGGAATCCATTCCGTAACCCTTAATGACCATCGGTTATCTTCCCTCCTCATTTCGTATCCTGCCCATGCCCATTTCTTTTTCTTGATTTCAACTAAGATGTCATTAACTCGCGTTTGTTCCCTCACCCAATCTGCTCTTTTCTTATCCTTTAACGTTACACCTATCATTCTTCTTTCCATAGCTCGTTGCGGCGTCCTCAATTTGAGCAGAACCCATTTCGTAAGCCTCCAGGTTTCTGCCCCATAGGTGAGTACTGGTAAGACACAGGTATTATATACTTTCCTCTTGAGGGGATAATGGCAACCTGCTAATCATCATCTGAGAATGCCTGCCAAACGCACCCCAGCCCATTCTTGTTCTTCTGAATATTTCTGTCTCATGATCCGCATCCGCTGTCACTACCTGCCCTAAGTTGATGTAATCCCTTACGACTTCTAGTGCCTCGCTGCCAATTGTAAATTGCTGTTTTCTTCCGAGACTGTTAAGCATTACTTTAGTTTCCTGCAGATTAATTTTTAGACCCACTCTTCTGCTTTACCTATCCAGGTCAGTGAACATGCATTGCAATTGGTCCCCTGAGGTACTAAGGAAGGCAATGTCATCAGCGAATCGCGAGTTACTAAGCTATTCTCGATTAACTTTTATCCCCAAATCTTCCCAATCCATGTCTCTGAATACCTCCTGTAAAATAAAATGCCCAAATAAAACAAAGCATTTTGGGGGCCGTTGACCGTGCTGACGCAGTGTGATTTCTGCACAGTGCTCTAAATGTCAAAGTAAAGAAATGAAAAAAAGGTGTGGATAAACGACATGAGTAAGAATGACTCCCTTGCAGTATGCATTCAGCTGTGCCGCTTTGCACTTTCCATTGCGCTTGAACTGGTATAGACCGGGGGAATCCGACTGTCGATTTAAAACAAAGCATTGCGGGGACTTTTGACCATGCTGACGCAATGTGATTTCTGCCCAGTCCCCTATAAGTCAACTTGATAAAATGCAACAAGGCGTGGGTAAACGAAGAGACTAACAATGACTCCCATGAGGTGCGACTAGAGCAGCACAGGTCTGCACTGTCTGATGTGGCTTACCTGGCATGCACCGCGGGAATCTCACTGTGCACTTAAAACAAACGATTGTGAAGGCTGTTGCCGATGCTGACACTATGTGATTTCTGCCCAGTGCTATTTAATGTCAACGTGAAGAAATGCAAGAAGGTGTGTATGCGATGAGAGTAACAATGACTCCCTCGAGGTGCGACTAGAGCAGTGCGGCTCTTGCGCAGTCTGCTGCACTCCAACTGGCATAGATCGGGGGAATCCGACTGTCCATTTAAAACAAATAATTGCGTGGGCCGTTCACCATGCTGACGCAATGTGATTTCTGCCTAGTGCTCTAAACGGCAAAGTGATGAAATAAAGAAATGCCTGGATAAAGGACAGGTGTAAGAGTGACTCCTGTGAGGTGCGGCTGGAGCAGTGCAGCTCTTGCGCGGTATGGTACGCCTCAACTGGCATGGACGGGCGGAATTCACTGTCCAAATGAAACAAAGCATTCTGGGAGCCAGTGCTCTAAATGTCAACGTGAAGAAATGCAAAAAGGTGGGTATAAAGGACAGGAGTAAGAATGACTCCCGTGCAGAGTTTATTGAGCAGTTTCGCTTTGTGCTATCCATTGTGCTTCATTTGGTATGGACCGGTGGAATCCAACTGTCCATTAAAACAAAGCTTTGCGAAGACTTTTGATCATGCTGACGTAATGTGACTTCTGCCCAGCGCCCTAAATGTCAACGTGAAGAAATGCAACAAGGCATGGCTACACAAAGCGAGTAACAATGGCTCTCTTAAGGTGCGGCTAGAGCAGTGTGGCGCTTGCGCTGCCTGGTGCGCAACTGGCATGGACCGGGAGAGTCCGACTCTCCAAATAAAACAATGCATTTTGAGAGCCGTTGACCATGCTGACGCAATGTGATTTCTGCCCAGGTCTGTAAATGTCAACGTGCAGAAATGAAAAAAAGGCGTGGTTAAACGACAGGAGTAAGAATGACTCCCTTGCAGTGTGGATTCAGGAGTGGCGCTTTATGCTATCTGTTGTGCATCAACTGGCATGGAGCGGCTGAAACTGACTGTCCACTTAAAACAAAGCATTGCAAGGACTTTTGACGATGCTGACGCAATGTGATTTGTGCCCAGGGCTCTAAATGTCAATGTGAGGAAATGGAACAAAGCGTGGGTGAAGGACGTTAGTAACAATGACTCCCTTGAGGTGCGGCTAGAACAGTGCTGCTTTGCACTGTCTGGTGTGGTTCAACTGGAATGCACAGGGGGAATCTTACTGTGCTTTTAAAAGATATAATTGCGAGGGCGGTTGACCATTTTTATGCAGGGTGATTTGTGCCCAGTGCCCTAAATGTCAACCTGAAGAAATAGAACAAGGCGTGGGGGAGCTAAGTGAGTAACAATGACTCCCTTGAGCTGCGACTAGAGCAGTGCGGCTCTAGCGCTGCCTGGTGCGCTTCAACTGGGATAGATCGGGGTAATCCGACTGTCCATTTAAAACAAATGATTGCGAGGGCCGTTGACCATGCCGACGCAATTTGATTTCTGCCTAGTGCTTTAAACGTGAAATAAATAAATTAAGGAAAGGGCTGGATAAACGACAGGAGTAACTATGACACCCTTTAGGTGCGGCTAGCGCAGTGCAGCTCTTGCGCGGTCTGGTGCGAATGAACTGGCACGGACTGACAGAATCCACTGTCCAAATAAAACAAACCATTCTGGGGGCCGTTGAGCATGCTGACGCAGTGTGATTTCTGCACAGTGCTCTAAATGTCGAAGTGAAAAAATGAAAAAAAAGCGTGGATAAAAGACAGGAGTAAGAATGACTCCCTTGCAGTGTGGATTGAGCTGTGCCGCTTTGCACTTTCCGTTGCGCTTCAACTGGTATGGACCGGGAGAATCTGACTGTCCATTTAAAACAAAGCATTGCGAGGACTTTTGACCATGCTGATGCAATGTGATCTCTGCCCAGTCCCCTATATGTCAACTTGATAAAATCATCAAGGCGTGGGTAAACGAAGAGACTAACAATGACTGCCATGAGGTGCGACTAGAGCAGCACGGCTCTGCACTGTCTGGTGTGGCTTACCTGGCATGCACCGGGGGAATCTCACTGTGCACTTAAAACAAATGATTGTGAAGGCTGTTGCCGATGCTGACACTATGTGATTTCTGCCCAGTGCTATTTAATGTCAACGTGAAGAAATGCAAGAAGGTGTGTGTAAGCGGTGAGAGTAACAATGACTCCCTTGAGGTGCGACTAGAGCAGTGCAGCTTTTGCACAGTCTGCTGCACTCCAGCTGGCATAGATCGGGGGAATCCGACTGTCCATTTAAAACAAATGATTGCGAGGGCCGTCGGCCATGCTGACGCAATGTGATTTCTGCCCAGTGCTCTACACGTGAAACTGAAGTAAATAAAAAAAGGAATGGATAAACTACAGGAGTCACAATGACTCCCTTGTGGTGCGGCTATCGCAGTGCGGCTCTTGCGTGGTCTTGTGTGCCTCAACTGGCATGGACCGGCGGAATCATCATCAGCATCAGCCTGGTTACGCCTACTGAAGGGCAAAGGCCTCTCCCATACATCTCCAACAACCCCGATCATGTACTATGTGTGGCCATGTCGTCCCTGCAAACTTCTTAATCTCATGCGCCCGCCTAACTTTCTGCCGCCCTCTGCTAAGCTTCCCTTCCCTTGGAATCCATTCCGTAACCCTTAATGACCATCGGTTATCTTCCCTCCTCATTTCGTATCCTGCCCATGCCCATTTCTTTTTCTTGATTTCAACTAAGATGTCATTAACTCGCGTTTGTTCCCTCACCCAATCTGCTCTTTTCTTATCCTTTAACGTTACACCTATCATTCTTCTTTCCATAGCTCGTTGCGTCGTCCTCAATTTGAGCAGAACCCATTTCGTAAGCCTCCAGGTTTCTGCCCCATAGGTGAGTACTGGTAAGACACAGGTATTATATACTTTCCTCTGGAGGGGATAATGGCAACCTGCTAATCATCATCTGAGAATGCCTGCCAAACGCACCCCAGCCCATTCTTGTTCTTCTGAATATTTCTGTCTCATGATCCGCATCCGCTGTCACTACCTGCCCTAAGTTGATGTATTCCCTTACGACTTCTAGTGCCTCGCTGCCAATTGTAAATTGCTGTTTTCTTCCGAGACTGTTAAGCATTACTTTAGTTTCCTGCAGAATAATTTTAGACCCACTCTTCTGCTTTGCCTATCCAGGTCAGTGAACATGCATTGCAATTGGTCCCCTGAGGTACTAAGGAAGGCAATGTCATCAGCGAATCGCGAGTTACTAAGCTATTCTCGATTAACTTTTATCCCCAAATCTTCCCAATCCATGTCTCTGAATACCTCCTGTAAAATAAAATGCCCAAATAAAACAAAGCATTTTGGGGGCCGTTGACCGTGCTGACGCAGTGTGATTTCTGCACAGTGCTCTAAATGTCAAAGTAAAGAAATGAAAAAAAGGTGTGGATAAACGACATGAGTAAGAATGACTCCCTTTCAGTGTGCATTCAGCTGTGCCGTTTTGCACTTTCCATTGCGCTTGAACTGGTATAGACCGGGGGAATACGACTGTCGATTTAAAACAAAGCATTGCGGGGACTTTTGACCACGCTGACGCAATGTGATTTCTGCCCAGTCCCCTATATGTCAACTTGATAAAATGCAACAAGGCGTGGGTAAACGAAGAGACTAACAATGACTCCCATGAGGTGCGACTAGAGCAGCACAGGTCTGCACTGTCTGGTGTGGCTTACCTGGCATGCACCGCGGGAATCTCACTGTGCACTTAAAACAAACGATTGTGAAGGCTGTTGCCGATGCTGACACTATGTGATTTCTGCCCAGTGCTATTTAATGTCAACGTGAAGAAATGCAAGAAGGTGTGTATGCGATGAGAGTAACAATGACTCCCTCGAGGTGCGACTAGAGCAGTGCGGCTCTTGCGCAGTCTGCTGCACTCCAACTGGCATAGATCGGGGGAATCCGACTGTCCATTTAAAACAAATAATTGCGTGGGCCGTTCACCATGCTGACGCAATGTGATTTCTGCCTAGTGCTCTAAACGGCAAAGTGATGAAATAAAGAAATGCCTGGATAAAGGACAGGTGTAAGAGTGACTCCTGTGAGGTGCGGCTGGAGCAGTGCAGCTCTTGCGCGGTATGGTACGCCTCAACTGGCATGGACGGGCGGAATTCACTGTCCAAATGAAACAAAGCATTCTGGGAGCCAGTGCTCTAAATGTCAACGTGAAGAAATGCAAAAAGGTGGGTATAAAGGAGAGGAGTAAGAATGACTCCCGTGCAGAGTTTATTGAGCAGTTTCGCTTTGTGCTATCCATTGTGCTTCATTTGGTATGGACCGGTGGAATCCAACTGTCCATTAAAACAAAGCTTTGCGAAGACTTTTGATCATGCTGACGTAATGTGACTTCTGCCCAGCGCTCTAAATGTCAACGTGAAGAAATGCAACAAGGCATGGCTAGACAAAGCGAGTAACAATCGCTCTCTTGAGGTGCGGCTAGAGCAGTGTGGCGCTTGCGCTGCCTGGTGCGCTTCAACTGGCATGGACCGGGAGAATCCGACTCTCCAAATAAAACAATGCATTTTGAGGGCCGTTGACCATGCTGACGCAATGTGATTTCTGCCCAGGTCTGTAAATGTCAACGTGCAGAAATGAAAAAAAGGCGTGGTTAAACGACAGGAGTAAGAATGACTCCCTTGCAGTGTGGATTCAGGAGTGGCGCTTTATGCTATCTGTTGTGCATCAACTGGCATGGAGCGGCTGAAACTGACTGTCCACTTAAAACAAAGCATTGCAAGGACTTTTGACGATGCTGACGCAATGTGATTTGTGCCCAGGGCTCTAAATGTCAATGTGAGGAAATGGAACAAAGCGTGGGTGAAGGACGTTAGTAACAATGACTCCCTTGAGGTGCGGCTAGAACAGTGCTGCTTTGCACTGTCTGGTGTGGTTCAACTGGAATGCACAGGGGGAATCTTACTGTGCTTTTAAAAGATATAATTGCGAGCGCGGTTGACCATTTTTATGCAAGGTGATTTGTGCCCAGTGCCCTAAATGTCAACCTGAAGAAATAGAACAAGGCGTGGGGGAGCTAAGTGAGTAACAATGACTCCCTTGAGCTGCGACTAGAGCAGTGCGGCTCTAGCGCTGCCTGGTGCGCTTCAACTGGGATAGATCGGGGTAATCCGACTGTCCATTTAAAACAAATGATTGCGAGGGCCGTTGACCATGCTGACGCAATTTGATTTCTGCCTAGTGCTTTAAACGTGAAATAAATAAATTAAGGAAAGGGCTGGATAAACGACAGGAGTAACTATGACACCCTTTAGGTGCGGCTAGCGCAGTGCAGCTGTTGCGCGGTCTGGTGCGAATGAACTGGCATGGACTGACAGAATCCACTGTCCAAATAAAACAAACCATTCTGGGGGCCGTTGAGCATGCTGACGCAGTGTGATTTCTGCACAGTGCTCTAAATGTCGAAGTGAAAAATTGAAAAAAAAAGCGTGGATAAAAGACAGGAGTAAGAATGACTCCCTTGCAGTGTGGATTGAGCTGTGCCGCTTTGCACTTTCCGTTGCGCTTCAACTGGTATGGACCGGGAGAATCTGACTGTCCATTTAAAACAAAGCATTGCGAGGACTTTTGACCATGCTGATGCAATGTGATCTCTGCCCAGTCCCCTAAATGTCAACGTGATAAAATGCAACAAGGCGAGGGTAAACGAAGAGACTAACAATGACTCCCATGAGGTGGGACTAGAGTAGCGCGGCTTTGCACTGTCTGGTGTGGTTTACCTGGCATGCAACGGGGGAATCTAACTCTGCCATGAAAAGAAATGATTGCGAAGGCCGTTGACCATGCTGACACAATGTGATTTCTGCCCAGTGCTATTTAATGTCAATGTGAAGAAATGCAAAAAAGGTGTGTGTAAGCGATGAGAGTAACAATGACACCCTTGAGGTGTGATTAGAGCAGCGCAGCATTTGCACAGTCTGCTGCACTCCAGCTGGCATAGATCGGGGGAATCCGACTGTCCAATTAAAACAAAGGATTGTGAGCGCCGTCGACCATGCTGACGGAATGTGATTTCTGCCCAGTGCTCTAAACGTCAAAGTGAAGTAAATAAAAAAAAGGACGGATAAACGACAGGAGTAACAATGACTCCCTCGTGGTGCGGCTATCGCAGTGCGGCTATTGCGTGGTCTTGTGCGCCTCAACTGGCATGGACCGGCGGCATCATCATCAGCATAGGCCTGGTTACGCCTACTGCAGGGCAAAGGCCTCTCCCATACATCTCCAACAACCCCGATCATGTACTAAGTGTGGCCATGTCGTCCCCGCAAACTTCTGAATCTCATGCGCCCGCCTAACTTTCTGCCGCCCTCTGCTAAGCTTCTCTTCCCTTGGAATCCATTCCGTAACCCTCAATGACCATCGGTTATCTTCCCTCCTCATTGCGTATCCTGCCCATGCCCCTTTCTTTTTCTTGATTTCAACTAAGATGTCATTAAGTCGCGTTTGTTCCCTCACCCAATCTGCTCTTTTCTTATCCTTGAACGTTACACCTATCATTCTTCTTTCCATAGCTCGTTGTGTCGTCCTCAATATGAGCAGAACCCTTTTCGTAAGCCTCAAGGTTTCTGCCCCATAGGTGAGTGCTGGTAAGACACAGGTATTATATACTTTCCTCTTGAGGGGATAACGGCAACCTGCTATTCATCATCTGAGAATGCCTGCCAAACGCACCCCAGCCCATTCTTGTTCTTCTGAATATTTCTGTCTTATGATCCGCATCCGCTGTCACTACCTGACCTAAGTTGGTGTATTCCCTTACGACTTCCAGTGCCTCGCTGCCTATTTTAAATTGCGGTTTTCTTCGGAGACTGTTAAGCATTACTTTAGTTTCCTGCAGATTAATTTTTAGACCCACTCTTCTGCTTTGCCTATCCAGGTCACTGAACATGCATTGCAATTGGTCCCCTGAGGTACTAAGCAAGGCAATGTCATCAGCGAATCGCGAGTTACCAAGCTATTCTCGATTAACTTTTATCCCCAATTCTTCCCAATCCATGTCTCTGAATACCTCCTGTAAAATAAAATGCCCAAATAAAACAAAGCATTTTGGGGGCCGTTGACCGTGCTGACGCAGTGTGATTTCTGCACAGTGCTCTAAATGTCAAAGTGAAAAAATGAAAAAAAGCTGTGGATAAACGACATGAGTAAGAATGACTCCCTTGCAGTGTGCATTCAGCTGTGCCGCTTTGCACTTTCCATTGCGCTTCAACTGGTATAGACCGGGGGAATCCGACTGTCCATTTAAAACAAAGCATTGCGGGGACTTTTGACCATGCTGACGCAATGTGATTTCTGCCCAGTCCCCTGTATGTCAACTTGATAAAATCAACAAGGCGTGGGTAAACGAAGAGACTAACAATGACTCCCATGAGGTGCGACTAGAGCAGCACAGCTTTGCACTGTCTGGTGTGGTTTACCTGTCATGCACCGGGGGAATCTCACTGTGCACTTAAAACAAATGATTGTGAAGGCTGTTGCCGATGCTGACACAATGTGATTTCTGCCCAGTGCTATTTAATGTCAACGTGAAGAAATGCAAGAAGGTGTGTATGCGATGAGAGTAACAATGACTCCCTCGAGGTGCGACTAGAGCAGTGCGGCTCTTGCGCAGTCTGCTGCACTCCAACTGGCATAGATCGGGGGAATCCGACTGTCCATTTAAAACAAATGATTACGCGGGCCGTTCACCATGCTGACGCAATGTGATTTCTGCCTAGTGCTCTAAACGGCAAAGTGATGAAATAAAGAAATGCCTGGATAAAGGACAGGTGTAAGAGTGACTCCTGTGAGGTGCGGCTGGAGCAGTGCAGCTCTTGCGCGGTATGGTACGCCTCAACTGGCATGGACGGGCGGAATTCACTGTCCAAATGAAACAAAGCATTCTGGGAGCCAGTGCTCTAAATGTCAACGTGAAGAAATGCAAAAAGGTGGGTATAAAGGACAGGAGTAAGAATGACTCCCGTGCAGAGTTTATTGAGCAGTTTCGCTTTGTGCTATCCATTGTGCTTCATTTGGTATGGACCGGTGGAATCCAACTGTCCATTAAAACAAAGCTTTGCGAAGACTTTTGATCATGCTGACGTAATGTGACTTCTGCCCAGCGCTCTAAATGTCAACGTGAAGAAATGCAACAAGGCATGGCTACACAAAGCGAGTAACAATGGCCCTCTTGAGGTGCGGCTAGAGCAGTGTGGCGCTTGCGCTGCCTGGTGCGCTTCAACTGGCATGGACCGGGAGAATCCGACTCTCCAAATAAAACAATGCATTTTGAGGGCCGTTGACCATGCTGACGCAATGTGATTTCTGCCCAGGTCTGTAAATGTCAACGTGCAGAAATGAAAAAAAAGGCGTGGTTAAACGACAGGAGTAAGAATGACTCCCTTGCAGTGTGGATTCAGGAGTGGCGCTTTATGCTATCTGTTGTGCTTCAACTGGCATGGACCGGCTGAAACTGACTGTCCACTTAAAACAAAGCATTGCAAGGACTTTTGACGATGCTGACGCAATGTGATTTGTGCCCAGGGCTCTAAATGTCAATGTGAGGAAATGGAACAAAGCGTGGGTGAAGGACGTTAGTAACAATGACTCCCCTGAGGTGCGGCTAGAACAGTGCTGCTTTGCACTGTCTGGTGTGGTTCAACTGGAATGCACAGGGGGAATCTTACTGTGCTTTTAAAAGATATAATTGCGAGGGCGGTTGACCATTTTTATGCAAGGTGATTTGTGCCCAGTGCCCTAAATGTCAACCTGAAGAAATAGAACAAGGCGTGGGGGAGCTAAGTGAGTAACAATGACTCCCTTGAGCTGCGGCTAGAGCAGTGCGGCTCTAGCGCTGCCTGGTGCGCTTCAACTGGGATAGATCGGGGTAATCCGACTGTCCATTTAAAACAAATGATTGCGAGGGCCGTTGACCATGCTGACGCAATTTGATTTCTGCCTAGTGCTTTAAACGTGAAATAAATAAATTAAGGAAAGGGCTGGATAAACGACAGGAGTAACTATGACACCCTTTAGGTGCGGCTAGCGCAGTGCAGCTCTTGCGCGGTCTGGTGCGAATGAACTGGCTTGGACTGACAGAATCCACTGTCCAAATAAAACAAACCATTCTGGGGGCCGTTGAGCATGCTGACGCAGTGTGATTTCTGCACAGTGCTCTACATGTCGAAGTGAAAAAATGAAAAAAAAAGCGTGGATAAAAGACAGGAGTAAGAATGACTCCCTTGCAGTGTGGATTGAGCTGTGCCGCTTTGCACTTTCCGTTGCGCTTCAACTGGTATGGACCGGGAGAATCTGACTGTCCATTTAAAACAAAGCATTGCGAGGACTTTTGACCATGCTGATGCAATGTGATCTCTGCCCAGTCCCCTAAATGTCAACGTGATAAAATGCAACAAGGCGAGGGTAAACGAAGAGACTAACAATGACTCCCATGAGGTGGGACTAGAGTAGCGCGGCTTTGCACTGTCTGGTGTGGTTTACCTGGCATGCAACGGGGGAATCTAACTCTGCCATGAAAAGAAATGATTGCGAAGGCCGTTGACCATGCTGACACAATGTGATTTCTGCCCAGTGCTATTTAATGTCAATGTGAAGAAATGCAAGAAGGTGTGTGTAAGCGGTGAGAGTAACAATGACTCCCTTGAGGTGCGACTAGAGCAGTGCAGCTTTTGCACAGTCTGCTGCACTCCAGCTGGCATAGATCGGGGGAATCCGACTGTCCATTTAAAACAAATGATTGCGAGGGCCGTTGGCCATGCTGACGCAATGTGATTTCTGCCCAGTGCTCTACACGTGAAACTGAAGTAAATAAATAAAGGCATGGATAAACTACAGGAGTCACAATGACTCCCGGTGCGGCTATCGCAGTGCGGCTCTTGCGTGGTCTTGTGTGCCTCAACTGGCATGGACCGGCGGAATCATCATCAGCATCAGCCTGGTTACGCCTACTGCAGGGCAAAGGCCTCTCCCGTACATCTCCAACAACCCCGATCATGTACTATGTGTGGCCATGTCGTCCCTGCAAACTTCTTAATCTCATGCGCCCGCCTAACTTTCTGCCGCCCTCTGCTAAGCTTCCCTTCCCTTGGAATCCATTCCGTAACCCTTAATGACCATCGGTTATCTTCCCTCCTCATTTCGTATCCTGCCCATGCCCATTTCTTTTTCTTGATTTCAACTAAGATGTCATTAACTCGCGTTTGTTCCCTCACCCAATCTGCTCTTTTCTTATCCTTTAACGTTACACCTATCATTCTTCTTTCCATAGCTCGTTGCGTCGTCCTCAATTTGAGCAGAACCCATTTCGTAAGCCTCCAGGTTTCTGCCCCATAGGTGAGTACTGGTAAGACACAGGTATTATATACTTTCCTCTGGAGGGGATAATGGCAACCTGCTAATCATCATCTGAGAATGCCTGCCAAACGCACCCCAGCCCATTCTTGTTCTTCTGAATATTTCTGTCTCATGATCCGCATCCGCTGTCACTACCTGCCCTAAGTTGATGTATTCCCTTACGACTTCTAGTGCCTCGCTGCCAATTGTAAATTGCTGTTTTCTTCCGAGACTGTTAAGCATTACTTTAGTTTCCTGCAGATTAATTTTAGACCCACTCTTCTGCTTTGCCTATCCAGGTCAGTGAACATGCATTGCAATTGGTCCCCTGAGGTACTAAGGAAGGCAATGTCATCAGCGAATCGCGAGTTACTAAGCTATTCTCGATTAACTTTTATCCCCAAATCTTCCCGATCCATGTCTCTGAATACCTCCTGTAAAATAAAATGCCCAAATAAAACAAAGCATTTTGGGGGCCGTTGACCGTGCTGACGCAGTGTGATTTCTGCACAGTGCTCTAAATGTCAAAGTAAAGAAATGAAAAAAAGGTGTGGATAAACGACATGAGTAAGAATGACTCCCTTGCAGTGTGCATTCAGCTGGCCGCTTTGCACTTTCCATTGCGCTTGAACTGGTATAGACCGGGGGAATCCGACTGTCGATTTAAAACAAAGCATTGCGGGGACTTTTGACCACGCTGACGCAATGTGATTTCTGCCCAGTCCCCTATATGTCAACTTGATAAAATGCAACAAGGCGTGGGTAAACGAAGAGACTAACAATGACTCCCATGAGGTGCGACTAGAGCAGCACAGGTCTGCACTGTCTGGTGTGGCTTACCTGGCATGCACCGCGGGAATCTCACTGTGCACTTAAAACAAACGATTGTGAAGGCTGTTGCCGATGCTGACACTATGTGATTTCTGCCCAGTGCTATTTAATGTCAACGTGAAGAAATGCAAGAAGGTGTGTATGCGATGAGAGTAACAATGACTCCCTCGAGGTGCGACTAGAGCAGTGCGGCTCTTGCGCAGTCTGCTGCACTCCAACTGGCATAGATCGGGGGAATCCGACTGTCCATTTAAAACAAATAATTGCGTGGGCCGTTCACCATGCTCACGCAATGTGATTTCTGCCTAGTGCTCTAAACGGCAAAGTGATGAAATAAAGAAATGCCTGGATAAAGGACAGGTGTAAGAGTGACTCCTGTGAGGTGCGGCTGGAGCAGTGCAGCTCTTGCGCGGTATGGTACGCCTCAACTGGCATGGACGGGCGGAATTCACTGTCCAAATGAAACAAAGCATTCTGGGAGCCAGTGCTCTAAATGTCAACGTGAAGAAATGCAAAAAGGTGGGTATAAAGGACAGGAGTAAGAATGACTCCCGTGCAGAGTTTATTGAGCAGTTTCGCTTTGTGCTATCCATTGTGCTTCATTTGGTATGGACCGGTGGAATCCAACTGTCCATTAAAACAAAGCTTTGCGAAGACTTTTGATCATGCTGACGTAATGTGACTTCTGCCCAGCGCTCTAAATGTCAACGTGAAGAAATGCAACAAGGCATGGCTACACAAAGCGAGTAACAATCGCTCTCTTGAGGTGCGGCTAGAGCAGTGTGGCGCTTGCGCTGCCTGGTGCGCTTCAACTGGCATGGACCGGGAGAATCCGACTCTCCAAATAAAACAATGCATTTTGAGGGCCGTTGACCATGCTGACGCAATGTGATTTCTGCCCAGGTCTGTAAATGTCAACGTGCAGAAATGAAAAAAAGGCGTGGTTAAACGACAGGAGTAAGAATGACTCCCTTGCAGTGTGTATTCAGGAGTGGCGCTTTATGCTATCTGTTGTGCATCAACTGGCATGGAGCGGCTGAAACTGACTGTCCACTTAAAACAAAGCATTGCAAGGACTTTTGACGATGCTGACGCAATGTGATTTGTGCCCAGGGCTCTAAATGTCAATGTGAGGAAATGGAACAAAGCGTGGGTGAAGGACGTTAGTAACAATGACTCCCTTGAGGTGCGGCTAGAACCGTGCTGCTTTGCACTGTCTGGTGTGGTTCAACTGGAATGCACAGGGGGAATCTTACTGTGCTTTTAAAAGATATAATTGCGAGGGCGGTTGACCATTTTTATGCAAGGTGATTTGTGCCCAGTGCCCTAAATGTCAACCTGAAGAAATAGAACAAGGCGTGGGGGAGCTAAGTGAGTAACAATGACTCCCTTGAGCTGCGACTAGAGCAGTGCGGCTCTAGCGCTGCCTGGTACGCTTCAACTGGGATAGATCGGGGTAATCCGACTGTCCATTTAAAACAAATGATTGCGAGGGCCGTTGACCATGCTGACGCAATTTGATTTCTGCCTAGTGCTTTAAACGTGAAATAAATAAATTAAGGAAAGGGCTGGATAAACGACAGGAGTAACTATGACACCCTTTAGGTGCGGCTAGCGCAGTGCAGCTCTTGCGCGGTCTCGTGCGAATGAACTGGCATGGACTGACAGAATCCACTGTCCAAATAAAACAAACCATTCTGGGGGCCGTTGAGCATGCTGACGCAGTGTGATTTCTGCACAGTGCTCTAAATGTCGAAGTGAAAAAATGAAAAAAAAAGCGTGGATAAAAGACAGGAGTAAGAATGACTCCCTTGCAGTGTGGATTGAGCTGTGCCGCTTTGCACTTTCCGTTGCGCTTCAACTGGTATGGACCGGGAGAATCTGACTGTCCATTTAAAACAAAGCATTGCGAGGACTTTTGACCATGCTGATGCAATGTGATCTCTGCCCAGTCCCCTAAATGTCAACGTGATAAAATGCAACAAGGCGAGGGTAAACGAAGAGACTAACAATGACTCCCATGAGGTGGGACTAGAGTAGCGCGGCTTTGCACTGTCTGGTGTGGTTTACCTGGCATGCAACGGGGGAATCTAACTCTGCCATGAAACGAAATGATTGCGAAGGCCGTTGACCATGCTGACACAATGTGATTTCTGCCCAGTGCTATTTAATGTCAATGTGAAGAAATGCAAAAAAGGTGTGTGTAAGCGATGAGAGTAACAATGACACCCTTGATGTGTGATTAGAGCAGCGCAGCATTTGCACAGTCTGCTGCACTCCAGCTGGCATAGATCGGGGGAATCCGACTGTCCAATTAAAACAAATGATTGTGAGCGCCGTCGACCATGCTGACGGAATGTGATTTCTGCCCAGTGCTCTAAACGTCAAAGTGAAGTAAATAAAAAAAAGGACGGATAAACGACAGGAGTAACAATGACTCCCCCGTGGTGCGGCTATCGCAGTGCGGCTATTGCGTGGTCTTGTGCGCCTCAACTGGCATGGACCGGCGGAATCATCATCAGCATAGGCCTGGTTACGCCTACTGCAGGGCAAAGGCCTCTCCCATACATCTCCAACAACCCCGATCATGTACTAAGTGTGGCCATGTCGTCCCCGCAAACTTCTGAATCTCATGCGCCCGCCTAACTTTCTGCCGCCCTCTGCTAAGCTTCTCTTCCCTTGGAATCCATTCCGTAACCCTCAATGACCATCGGTTATCTTCCCTCCTCATTGCGTATCCTGCCCATGCCCCTTTCTTTTTCTTGATTTCAACTAAGATGTCATTAAGTCGCGTTTGTTCCCTCACCCAATCTGCTCTTTTCTTATCCTTGAACGTTACACCTATCATTCTTCTTTCCATAGCTCGTTGTGTCGTCCTCAATATGAGCAGAACCCTTTTCGTAAGCCTCAAGGTTTCTGCCCCATAGGTGAGTGCTGGTAAGACACAGGTATTATATACTTTCCTCTTGAGGGGATAACGGCAACCTGCTATTCATCATCTGAGAATGCCTGCCAAACACACCCCAGCCCATTCTTGTTCTTCTTAATATTTCTGTCTCATGATCCGCATCCGCTGTCACTACCTGACCTAAGTTGGTGTATTCCCTTACGACTTCCAGTGCCTCGCTGCCTATTGTAAATTGCGGTTTTCTTCGGAGACTGTTAAGCATTACTTTAGTTTCCTGCAGAATAATTTTTAGACCCACTCTTCTGCTTTGCCTATCCAGGTCACTGAACATGCATTGCAATTGGTCCCCTGAGGTACTAAGCAAGGCAATGTCATCAGCGAATCGCGAGTTACCAAGCTATTCTCGATTAACTTTTATCCCCAATTCTTCCCAATCCATGTCTCTGAATACCTCCTGTAAAATAAAATGCCCAAATAAAACAAAGCATTTTGGGGGCCGTTGACCGTGCTGACGCAGTGTGATTTCTGCACAGTGCTCTAAATGTCAAAGTGAAAAAATGAAAAAAAGGTGTGGATAAACGACATGAGTAAGAATGACTCCCTTGCAGTGTGCATTCAGCTGTGCCGCTTTGCACTTTCCATTGTGCTTCAACTGGTATAGACCGGGGGAATCCGACTGTCCATTTAAAACAAAGCATTGCGGGGACTTTTGACCATGCTGACGCAATGTGATTTCTGCCCAGTCCCCTATATGTCAACTTGATAAAATCAACAAGGCGTGGGTAAACGAAGAGACTAACAATGACTCCCATGAGGTGCGACTAGAGCAGCACAGCTTTGCACTGTCTGGTGTGGTTTACCTGTCATGCACCGGGGGAATCTCACTGTGCACCTAAAACAAATGATTGTGAAGGCTGTTGCCGATGCTGACACAATGTGATTTCTGCCCAGTGCTATTTAATGTCAACGTGAAGAAATGCAAGAAGGTGTGTATGCGATGAGAGTAACAATGACTCCCTCGAGGTGCGACTAGAGCAGTGCGGCTCTTGCGCAGTCTGCTGCACTCCAACTGGCATAGATCGGGGGAATCCGACTGTCCATTTAAAACAAATGATTACGCGGGCCGTTCACCATGCTGACGCAATGTGATTTCTGCCTAGTGCTCTAAACGGCAAAGTGATGAAATAAAGAAATGCCTGGATAAAGGACAGGTTCATAGTAAAATATTCTTGCGCGCACAATTGACAAGGACACAGTGAAGGGGACACACGAGCGCTTACTCACAACTATTTTATTTTCGGAAAGATACAGAACATATATACCTTAGCTATCAGCGCTGAGCATGTGCAAGAAGAGTGGTCAGTAAAGCATAAACAGATTAAACACAGATTAAGAAGGTTCAACCATTATTTAAGAAAGCGAATTCATTTTCAGCGATTACAACCGATGGTTGGCTTATGCATCTTTCCGCGCACTTTTTGATATAAAATGCTTCTGCGATTTCACGTGTTAGTTTATTATTATCTGAAAACAAAATGTCAGTGTTAAAAAATATCGGATCACAATGACATAGAATGCAGTGGTTCGACAAGTGCGAATGATTTTCTTTACCAAGGGAACGCTCATGTTCTTTTAGACGGGTGTTTATGCACCGACCGGTTTGTCCTATGTACATGCTGCCACAGGTCAATGGAAGCCGGTACACAACACCTATTCTGCATTTTGTGAATTTTTTATCGTCTTTTATACCGCAGCTGCATTTTTTTACCTTATTGTCTAATTTTCTGGAAATAGCTTGACACAGTTTTTGCACCTTGTTAGGAGCGCTGAAAACTACTTCAACGCCATACCGGCTGGCAACATTCTTTAGCCCATGGGAAAAATAATGTACGTAAGGTACAACTGCAAGGCGTTTTTTGTTTGTGCTAAGCCTGTTCCTTGAATCTGTATGTTGTACACCCTTTACTATTCTTATTACCTTTTCGGCCGCTCTGACTATAATGTGTTCCGGGAATCCCCCTGAGGCTAGTCTAGTTACCTGATTAGCAAAGCTTTCTTTTAGTCGGTGGCAACAAGATTTTACCAACGCTGCCCGAAGGCAAGACACTGCAATTCCGCTTTTTACAATCTTCGAATGTCCTGATTTGAAGTGTAATATGGGCTTTTTTGATCTAGGGCTGTACATCCAGCATGTGTGATCGGGTAGCAATCGCAGAGAAAGATCGAGAAATTGTAGTTCATTTTCTTTAGCAATCTCGTGGGTAAACTTAAGGCCTAGGCCACATTCGTGGAACACTTTCAGTACATTAACCACATTACATCCATGTTCATTCCCATCAAAAATAACCAAAAAATCATCAACAAATCGGAAAATCTTTGCCAAGCTTCCTAAAGCACTGTGAATACTTTTGTCAACATGAGCTAGAAAAATAGGACGATAGGACACACCAGAAGAATATGCCGAATAGTTGCGTCTGAATCGTGGAGGCAAGTGCGACACCATAAAGACTGCTTGCGTGTAGCGTGCCAGACACAGTGTGGGGATACCAGCAGACGACTCTTCCTGGACTGGTGCAAAACAGCGGATAGGACAACGGAGTTCCTCTGGAACACGGTGAGACCGCTCTTGCCCACTGTCAAGAAGGCACCTCCTACAGAAGGAAGAGTGGTACGGCTTGGGGAATATTTTATTCCAGAAAAGGACAACAAGCTTCTCCAGCTTGGGCCAAAGTTCGCGCTGGAACCGACACTGTGTCCATCTGCGAAGCTGGCAGCAACGAGAGCCGTTTCCCGACTGGTTCCTGAGGAAGAACGTGCAAGGTGTGTTTCTGAATGTGTAGACGCTATCGCGAAGGCAAAAACTGCATGTGTGAGTCCCAACAGGCTTAACCTAGTAGCAGGAGACTTGGCTTCCAGAGGGTTACGTGTTCTTACCGCCGATAAAGAAGGATGTTTTGTTGTGCTACCAGATGGCATGTTTCGTGAAAAAGCTTGTGAAGCTATAGATAAAAATTTCAAGAGAACTGATGTTAAGCCTGCCAAACAAAAACAGCGTGCTATTGAATTATTGCGTTCCCTTAATTTAGAAAACTTATGTGCCTCAGTGAAAAAAGCAAAGGGCCTGCATCTTGAAGTGTTTTTCTCATGTAAAACGCACAAACCTGGAGAGCCGTTCAGAGCCATTGTCACTGAAAGAAGCACCTGGCAGCAGCAGGTAGCATCGTATATCCAGAAACAGCTTTCCTCGTTAAGAATCCCAGATCCGTTAGCAATCTGTAATTCTGAGGCTGTTGTACAATATTTGAGGGAAAACAAAACAAAGGGATGCAGCGCCTTCAGTGTCGACGTACAAGATTTGTTTTACTCGATTCCCCACACAGAGCTGTTAAAAAATGTTAAAATGTGTATTTGTGAAGATAATGATGAAGTAAAGTTTAGAAATGACAGCGGAACAACCGTGGAAAGCTTTATGGAAATACTACTCTTTTATCTTAGTTCTACGTTTGTTGGTTGGAATGAAGCAATGTATGTGCAAAAATCAGGTATATGTATAGGCTCCAAGGTAGCGCCAATACTAAGCGATATTTTTCTAGCTCATGTTGACAAAAGTATTCACAGTGCTTTAGGAAGCTTGGCAAAGATTTTCCGATTTGTTGATGATTTTTTGGTTATTTTTGATGGGAATGAACATGGATGTAATGTGGTTAATGTACTGAAAGTGTTCCACGAATGTGGCCTAGGCCTTAAGTTTACCCACGAGATTGCTAAAGAAAATGAACTACAATTTCTCGATCTTTCTCTGCGATTGCTACCCGATCACACATGCTGGATGTACAGCCCTAGATCAAAAAAGCCCATATTACACTTCAAATCAGGACATTCGAAGATTGTAAAAAGCGGAATTGCAGTGTCTTGCCTTCGGGCAGCGTTGGTAAAATCTTGTTGCCACCGACTAAAAGAAAGCTTTGCTAATCAGGTAACTAGACTAGCCTCAGTGGGATTCCCGGAACACATTATAGTCAGAGCGGCCGAAAAGGTAATAAGAATAGTAAAGGGTGTACAACATACAGATTCAAGGAACAGACTTAGCACAAACAAAAAACGCCTTGCAGTTGTACCTTACGTACATTATTTTTCCCATGGGCTAAAGAATGTTGCCAGCCGGTATGGCGTTGAAGTAGTTTTCAGCGCTCCTAACAAGGTGCAAAAACTGTGTCAAGCTATTTCCAGAAAATTAGACAATAAGGTAAAAAAATGCAGCTGCGGTATAAAAGACGATAAAAAATTCACAAAATGCAGAATAGGTGTTGTGTACCGGCTTCCATTGACCTGTGGCAGCATGTACATAGGACAAACCGGTCGGTGCATAAACACCCGTCTAAAAGAACATGAGCGTTCCCTTGGTAAAGAAAATCATTCGCACTTGTCGAACCACTGCATTCTATGTCATTGTGATCCGATATTTTTTAACACTGACATTTTGTTTTCAGATAATAATAAACTAACACGTGAAATCGCAGAAGCATTTTATATCAAAAAGTGCGCGGAAAGATGCATAAGCCAACCATCGGTTGTAATCGCTGAAAATGAATTCGCTTTCGTAAATAATGGTTGAACCTTCTTAATCTGTGTTTAATCTGTTTATGCTTTACTGACCACTCTTCTTGCACATGCTCAGCGCTGATAGCTAAGGTATATATGTTCTGTATCTTTCCGAAAATAAAATAGTTGTGAGTAAGCGCTCGTGTGCCCCCTTCACTGTGTCCTTGTCAATTGTGCGCGCAAGAATATTTTACTATGAATTCGTACCAACTCGCCCAACTATCAGTTCTGCTAAAGGACAGGTGTAAGAGTGACTCCTGTGAGGTGCGGCTGGAGCAGTGCAGCTCTTGCGCGGTATGGTACGCCTCAACTGGCATGGACGGGCGGAATTCACTGTCCAAATGAAACAAAGCATTCTGGGAGCCAGTGCTCTAAATGTCAACGTGAAGAAATGCAAAAAGGTGGGTATAAAGGACAGGAGTAAGAATGACTCCCGTGCAGAGTTTATTGAGCAGTTTCGCTTTGTGCTATCCATTGTGCTTCATTTGGTATGGACCGGTGGAATCCAACTGTCCATTAAAACAAAGCTTTGCGAAGACTTTTGATCATGCTGACGTAATGTGACTTCTGCCCAGCGCTCTAAATGTCAACGTGAAGAAATGCAACAAGGCATGGCTACACAAAGCGAGTAACAATGGCTCTCTTGAGGTGCGGCTAGAGCAGTGTGGCGCTTGCGCTGCCTGGTGCGCTTCAACTGGCATGGACCGGGAGAATCCGACTCTCCAAATAAAACAATGCATTTTGAGGGCCGTTGACCATGCTGACGCAATGTGATTTCTGCCCAGGTCTGTAAATGTCAACGTGCAGAAATGAAAAAAAAGGCGTGGTTAAACGACAGGAGTAAGAATGACTCCCTTGCAGTGTGGATTCAGGAGTGGCGCTTTATGCTATCTGTTGTGCTTCAACTGGCATGGACCGGCTGAAACTGACTGTCCACTTAAAACAAAGCATTGCAAGGACTTTTGACGATGCTGACGCAATGTGATTTGTGCCCAGGGCTCTAAATGTCAATGTGAGGAAATGGAACAAAGCTTGGGTGAAGGACGTTAGTAACAATGACTCCCTTGAGGTGCGGCTAGAGCAGTGCTGCTTTGCACTGTCTGGTGTGGTTCAACTGGAATGCACAGGGGGAATCTTACTGTGCTTTTAAAAGATATAATTGCGAGGGCGGTTGACCATTTTTATGCAAGGTGATTTGTGCCCAGTGCCCTAAATGTCAACCTGAAGAAATAGAACAAGGCGTGGGGGAGCTAAGTGAGTAACAATGACTCCCTTGAGCTGCGACTAGAGCAGTGCGGCTCTAGCGCTGCCTGGTGCGCTTCAACTGGGAGAGATCGGGGTAATCCGACTGTCCATTTAAAACAAATGATTGCGAGGGCCGTTGACCATGCTGACGCAATTTGATTTCTGCCTAGTGCTTTAAACGTGAAATAAATAAATTAAGGAAAGGGCTGGATAAACGACAGGAGTAACTATGACACCCTTTAGGTGCGGCTAGCGCAGTGCAGCTCTTGCGCGGTCTGGTGCGAATGAACTGGCATGGACTGACAGAATCCACTGTCCAAATAAAACAAACCATTCTGGGGGCCGTTGAGCATGCTGACGCAGTGTGATTTCTGCACAGTGCTCTAAATGTCGAAGTGAAAAAATGAAAAAAAAGCGTGGATAAAAGACAGGAGTAAGAATGACTCCCTTGCAGTGTGGATTGAGCTGTGCCGCTTTGCACTTTCCGTTGCGCTTCAACTGGTATGGACCGGGAGAATCTGACTGTCCATTTAAAACAAAGCATTGCGAGGACTTTTGACCATGCTGATGCAATGTGATCTCTGCCCAGTCCCCTAAATGTCAACGTGATAAAATGCAACAAGGCGTGGGTAAACGAAGAGACTAACAATGACTCCCATGAGGTGGGACTAGAGTAGCGCGGCTTTGCACTGTCTGGTGTGGTTTACCTGGCATGCAACGGGGGAATCTAACTCTGCCATGAAAAGAAATGATTGCGAAGGCCGTTGACCATGCTGACACAATGTGATTTCTGCCCAGTGCTATTTAATGTCAATGTGAAGAAATGCAATAAAGGTGTGTGTAAGCGATGAGAGTAACAATGACACCCTTGAGGTGTGATTAGAGCAGCGCAGCATTTCCACAGTCTGCTGCACTCCAGCTGGCATAGATCGGGGGAATCCGACTGTCCAATTAAAACAAATGATTGTGAGCGCCGTCGACCATGCTGACGGAATGTGATTTCTGCCCAGTGCTCTAAACGTCAAAGTGAAGTAAATAAAAAAAAGGACGGATAAACGACAGGAGTAACAATGACTCCCTCGTGGTGCGGCTATCGCAGTGCGGCTATTGCGTGGTCTTGTGCGCCTCAACTGGCATGGACCGGCAGAATCATCATCAGCATAGGCCTGGTTACGCCTACTGCAGGGCAAAGGCCTCTCCCATACATCTCCAACAACCCCGATCATGTACTATGTGTGGCCATGTCGTCCCTGCAAACTTCTTAATCTCATGCGCCCGCCTAACTTTCTGCCGCCCTCTGCTAAGCTTCCCTTCCCTTGGAATCCATTCCGTAACCCTCAATGGCCATCGGTTATCTTCCCTCCTCATTGCGTATCCTGCCCATGCCCCTTTCTTTTTCTTGATTTCAACTAAGATGTCATTAAGTCGCGTTTGTTCCCTCACCCAATCTGCTCTTTTCTTATCCTTGAACGTTACACCTATCATTCTTCTTTCCATAGCTCGTTGTGTCGTCCTCAATATGAGCAGAACCCTTTTCGTAAGCCTCAAGGTTTCTGCCCCATAGGTGAGTGCTGGTAAGACACAGGTATTATATACTTTCCTCTTGAGGGGATAACGGCAACCTGCTATTCATCATCTGAGAATGCCTGCCAAACGCACCCCAGCCCATTCTTGTTCTTCTGAATATTTCTGTCTTATGATCCGCATCCGCTGTCACTACCTGACCTAAGTTGGTGTATTCCCTTACGACTTCCAGTGCCTCGCTGCCTATTGTAAATTGCGGTTTTCTTCGGAGACTGTTAAGCATTACTTTAGTTTCCTGCAGATTAATTTTTAGACCCACTCTTCTGCTTTGCCTATCCAGGTCACTGAACATGCATTGCAATTGGTCCCCTGAGGTACTAAGCAAGGCAATGTCATCAGCGAATCGCGAGTTACCAAGCTATTCTCGATTAACTTTTATCCCCAATTTTTCCCAATCCATGTCTCTGAATACCTCCTGTAAAATAAAATGCCCAAATAAAACAAAGCATTTTGGGGGCCGTTGACCGTGCTGACGCAGTGTGATTTCTGCACAGTGCTCTAAATGTCAAAGTGAAAAAATGAAAAAAAGGTGTGGATAAACGACATGAGTAAGAATGACTCCCTTGCAGTGTGCATTCAGCTGTGCCGCTTTGCACTTTCCATTGCGTTTCAACTGGTATAGACCGGGGGAATCCGACTGTCCATTTAAAACAAAGCATTGCGGGGACTTTTGACCATGCTGACGCAATGTGATTTCTGCCCAGTCCCCTATATGTCAACTTGATAAAATCAACAAGGCGTGGGTAAACGAAGAGACTAACAATGACTCCCATGAGGTGCGACTAGAGCAGCACAGCTTTGCACTGTCTGGTGTGGTTTACCTGTCATGCACCGGGGGAATCTCACTGTGCACTTAAAACAAATGATTGTGAAGGCTGTTGCTGATGCTGACACAATGTGATTTCTGCCCAGTGCTATTTAATGTCAACGTGAAGAAATGCAAGAAGGTGTGTATGCGATGAGAGTAACAATGACTCCCTCGAGGTGCGACTAGAGCAGTGCGGCTCTTGCGCAGTCTGCTGCACTCCAACTGGCATAGATCGGGGGAATCCGACTGTCCATTTAAAACAAATGATTACGCGGGCCGTTCACCATGCTGACGCAATGTGATTTCTGCCTAGTGCTCTAAACGGCAAAGTGATGAAATAAAGAAATGCCTGGATAAAGGACAGGTGTAAGAGTGACTCCTGTGAGGTGCGGCTGGAGCAGTGCAGCTCTTGCGCGGTATGGTACGCCTCAACTGGCATGGACGGGCGGAATTCACTGTCCAAATGAAACAAAGCATTCTGGGAGCCAGTGCTCTAAATGTCAACGTGAAGAAATGCAAAAAGGTGGGTATAAAGGACAGGAGTAAGAATGACTCCCGTGCAGAGTTTATTGAGCAGTTTCGCTTTGTGCTATCCATTGTGCTTCATTTGGTATGGACCGGTGGAATCCAACTGTCCATTAAAACAAAGCTTTGCGAAGACTTTTGATCATGCTGACGTAATGTCACTTCTGCCCAGCGCTCTAAATGTCAACGTGAAGAAATGCAACAAGGCATGGCTACACAAAGCGAGTAACAATCGCTCTCTTGAGGTGCGGCTAGAGCAGTGTGGCGCTTGCGCTGCCTGGTGCGCTTCAACTGGCATGGACCGGGAGAATCCGACTCTCCAAATAAAACAATGCATTTTGAGGGCCGTTGACCATGCTGACGCAATGTGATTTCTGCCCAGGTCTGTAAATGTCAACGTGCAGAAATGAAAAAAAGGCATGGTTAAACGACAGGAGTAATGACTCCCTTGCAGTGTGGATTCAGGAGTGGCGCTTTATGCTATCTGTTGTGCATCAACTGGCATGGAGCGGCTGAAACTGACTGTCCACTTAAAACAAAGCATTGCAAGGACTTTTGACGATGCTGACGCAATGTGATTTGTGCCCAGGGCTCTAAATGTCACTGTGAGGAAATGGAACAAAGCGTGGGTGAAGGACGTTAGTAACAATGACTCCCCTGAGGTGCGGCTAGAACAGTGCTGCTTTGCACTGTCTGGTGTGGTTCAACTGGAATGCACAGGGGGAATCTTACTGTGCTTTTAAAAGATATAATTGCGAGGGCGGTTGACCATTTTTATGCAAGGTGATTTGTGCCCAGTGCCCTAAATGTCAACCTGAAGAAATAGAACAAGGCGTGGGGGAGCTAAGTGAGTAACAATGACTCGCTTGAGCTGCGGCTAGAGCAGTGCGGCTCTAGCGCTGCCTGGTGCGCTTCAACTGGGATAGATCGGGGTAATCCGACTGTCCATTTAAAACAAATGATTGCGAGGGCCGTTGACCATGCTGACGCCATTTGATTTCTGCCTAGTGCTTTAAACGTGAAAAAAATATATTAGGGATAGGGCTGGATAAACGACAGGAGTAACTATGACACCCTTTAGGTGCGGCTAGCGCACTGCAGCTCTTGCGCGGTCTGGTGCGAATGAACTGGCATGGACTGACAGAATCCACTGTCCAAATAAAACAAACCATTCTGGGGGCCGCTGAGCATGCTGACGCAGTGTGATTTCTGCACAGTGCTCTAAATGTCGAAGTGAAAAAATGAAAAAAAAGCGTGGATAAAAGACAGGAGTAAGAATGACTCCCTTGCAGTGTGGATTGAGCTGTGCCGCTTTGCACTTTCCGTTGCGCTTCAACTGGTATGGACCGGGAGAATCTGACTGTCCATTTAAAACAAAGCATTGCGAGGACTTTTGACCATGCTGATGCAATGTGATCTCTGCCCAGTCCCCTATATGTCAACTTGATAAAATCATCAAGGCGTGGGTAAACGAAGAGACTAACAATGACTCCCATGAGGTGCGACTAGAGCAGCACGGCTCTGCACTGTCTGGTGTGGCTTACCTGGCATGCACCGGGGGAATCTCACTGTGCACATAAAACAAATGATTGTGAAGGCTGTTGCCGATGCTGACACAATGTGATTTCTGCCCAGTGCTATTTAATGTCAACGTGAAGAAATGCAAGAAGGTGTGTGTAAGCTATGAGAGTAACAATGACTCCCTTGAGGTGCGACTAGAACAGTGCAGCTTTTGCACAGTCTGCTGCACTCCAGCTGGCATAGATCGGGGGAATCCGACTGTCCACTTAAACCAAATGATTGCGAGGGCCGTCGACCATGCTGACGCAATGTGATTTCTACCCAGTGCTCTAAACGTGAAACTGAAGTAAATAAAAAAAGGCATGGATAAACTACAGGAGTCACAATGACTCCCTTGTGGTGCGGCTATCGCAGTGCGGCTCTTGCGTGGTCTTGTGTGCCTCAACTGGCATGGACCGGCGGAATCATCATCAGCATCAGCCTGGTTACGCCTACTGCAGGGCAAAGGCCTCTCCCGTACATCTCCAACAACCCCGATCATGTACTATGTGTGGCCATGTCGTCCCTGCAAACTTCTTAATCTCATGCGCCCGCCTAACTTTCTGCCGCCCTCTGCTAAGCTTCCCTTCCCTTGGAATCCATTCCGTAACCCTTAATGACCATCGGTTATCTTCCCTCATCATTTCGTATCCTGCCCATGCCCATTTCTTTTTCTTGATTTCAACTAAGATGTCATTACCTCGCGTTTGTTCCCTCACCCAATCTGCTCTTTTCTTATCCTTTAACGTTACACCCATCATTCTTCTTTCCATAGCTCGTTGCGTCGTCCTCAATTTGAGCAGAACCTATTTCGTAAGCCTTCAGGTTTCTGCCCCATAGGTGAGTACTGGTAAGACACAGGTATTATATACTTTCCTCTTGAGGGGATAATGGCAACCTGCTAATCATCATCTGAGAATGCCTGCCAAACCCACCCCAGCCCATTCTTGTTCTTCTGAATATTTCTGTCTCATGATCCGCATCCGCTGTCACTACCTGCCCTAAGTTGATGTAATCCCTTACGACTTCTAGTGCCTCGCTGCCAATTGTAAATTGCTGTTTTCTTCCGAGACTGTTAAGCATTACTTTAGTTTCCTGCAGATTAATTTTTAGGCCCACTCTTCTGCTTTGCCTATCCAGGTCAGTGAACATGCATTGCAGTTGGTCCCCTGAGGTACTAAGGAAGGCAATGTCATCAGCGAATCGCGAGTTACTAAGCTATTCTCGATTAACTTTTATCCCCAAATCTTCCCAATCCATGTCTCTGAATACCTCCTGTAAAATAAAATGCCCAAATAAAACAAAGCATTTTGGGGGCCGTTGACCATGCTGACGCAATGTGATTTCTGCCCAGGTCTGTAAATGTCAACGTGCAGAAATTAAAAAAATGCGTGGTTAAACGACAGGAGTAAGAATGACTCCCTTGCAGTGTGGATTCAGGAGTGGCGCTTTATGCTATCTGTTGTGCATCAACTGGCATGGACCGGGGGAATCCGACTGTCCATTTAAAACAAAGCATTGCGGGGACTTTTGACCATGCTGACGCAATGTGATTTCTGCCCAGTCCCCTGTATGTCAACTTGATAAAATCAACAAGGCGTGGGTAAACGAAGAGACTAACAATGACTCCCATGAGGTGCGACTAGAGCAGCACAGCTTTGCACTGTCTGGTGTGGTTTACCTGTCATGCACCGGGGGAATCTCACTGTGCACTTAAAACAAATGATTGTGAAGGCTGTTGCCGATGCTGACACAATGTGATTTCTGCCCAGTGCTATTTAATGTCAACGTGAAGAAATGCAAGAAGGTGTGTATGCGATGAGAGTAACAATGACTCCCTCGAGGTGCGACTAGAGCAGTGCGGCTCTTGCGCAGTCTGCTGCACTCCAACTGGCATAGATCGGGGGAATCCGACTGTCCATTTAAAACAAATGATTACGCGGGCCGTTCACCATGCTGACGCAATGTGATTTCTGCCTAGTGCTCTAAACGGCAAAGTGATGAAATAAAGAAATGCCTGGATAAAGGACAGGTGTAAGAGTGACTCCTGTGAGGTGCGGCTGGAGCAGTGCAGGTCTTGCGCGGTATGGTACGCCTCAACTGGCATGGACGGGCGGAATTCACTGTCCAAATGAAACAAAGCATTCTGGGAGCCAGTGCTCTAAATGTCAACGTGAAGAAATGCAAAAAGGTGGGTATAAAGGACAGGAGTAAGAATGACTCCCGTGCAGAGTTTATTGAGCAGTTTCGCTTTGTGCTATCCATTGTGCTTCATTTGGTATGGACCGGTGGAATCCAACTGTCCATTAAAACAAAGCTTTGCGAAGACTTTTGATCATGCTGACGTAATGTGACTTCTGCCCAGCGCCCTAAATGTCAACGTGAAGAAATGCAACAAGGCATGGCTACACAAAGCGAGTAACAATGGCTCTCTTAAGGTGCGGCTAGAGCAGTGTGGCGCTTGCGCTGCCTGGTACGCTTCAACTGGCATGGACCGGGAGAATCCGACTCTCGAAATAAAACAATGCATTTTGAGGGCCGTTGACCATGCTGACGCAATGTGATTTCTGCCCAGGTCTTTAAATGTCAACGTGCAGAAATGAAAAAAAAAGGCGTGGTTAAAGGACAGGAGTAAGAATGACTCCCTTGCAGTGTGGATTCAGGAGTGGCGCTTTATGCTATCTGTTGTGCTTCAACTGGCAGGGACCGGCTGAAACTGACTGTCCACTTAAAACAAAGCATTGCAAGGACTTTTGACGATGCTGACGCAATGTGATTTGTGCCCAGGGCTCTAAATGTCAATGTGAGGAAATGGAACAAAGCGTGGGTGAAGGACGTTAGTAACAATGACTCCCTTGAGGTGCGGCTAGAACAGTGCTGCTTTGCACTGTCTGGTGTGGTTCAACTGGAATGCACAGGGGGAATCTTACTGTGCTTTTAAAAGATATAATTGCGAGGGCGGTTGACCATTTTTATGCAAGGTGATTTGTGCCCAGTGCCCTAAATGTCAACCTGAAGAAATAGAACAAGGCGTGGGGGAGATAAGTGAGTAACAATGACTCCCTTGAACTGCGGCTAGAGCAGTGCGGCTCTAGCGCTGCCTGGTGCGCTTCAACTGGGATAGATCGGGGTAATCCGACTGTCCATTTAAAACAAATGATTGCGAGGGCCGTTGACCATGCTGACGCAATTTGATTTCTGCCTAGTGCTTTAAACGTGAAATAAATAAATTAAGGAAAGGGCTGGATAAACGACAGGAGTAACTATGACACCCTTTAGGTACGGCTAGCGCAGTGCAGCTCTTGCGCGGTCTGGTGCGAATGAACTGGCATGGACTGACAGAATCCACTGTCCAAATAAAACAAACCATTCTGGGGGCCGTTGAGCATGCTGACGCAGTGTGATTTCTGCACAGTGCTCTAAATGTCGAAGTGAAAAAATGAAAAAAAAAGCGTGGATAAAAGACAGGAGTAAGAATGACTCCCTTGCAGTGTGGATTGAGCTGTGCCGCTTTGCACTTTCCGTTGCGCTTCAACTGGTATGGACCGGGAGAATCTGACTGTCCATTTAAAACAAAGCATTGCGAGGACTTTTGACCATGCTGATGCAATGTGATCTCTGCCCAGTCCCCTATATGTCAACTTGATAAAATCAACAAGGCGAGGGTAAACGAAGAGACTAACAATGACTCCCATGAGGTGCGACTAGAGCAGCACGGCTCTGCACTGTCTGGTGTGGCTTACCTGGCATGCACCGGGGGAATCTCACTGTGCACTTAAAACAAATGATTGTGAAGGCTGTTGCCGATGCTGACACTATGTGATTTCTGCCCAGTGCTATTTAATGTCAACGTGAAGAAATGCAAGAAGGTGTGTGTAAGCGGTGAGAGTAACAATGACTCCCTTGAGGTGCGACTAGAGCAGTGCAGCTTTTGCACAGTCTGCTGCACTCCAGCTGGCATAGATCGGGGGAATCCGACTGTCCATTTAAAACAAATGATTGCGAGGGCCGTCGGCCATGCTGACGCAATGTGATTTCTGCCCAGTGCTCTAAACGTGAAACTGAAGTGAATAAAAAAAGGCATGGATAAACTACAGGAGTCACAATGACTCCTGTCATTGTGGGAGTCATTGTGACTCCTGTAGGGAGTCATTGTGACTCCTGTAGTTTATCCATGCCTTTTTTTATTTACTTCAGTTTCACGTTTAGAGCACTGGGCAGAAATCACATTGCGTCAGCATGGTCGACGGCCCTCGCAATCATTTGTTTAAAAAGGACAGTCGGATTCCCCCGATCTATGCCAGCTGGAGTGCAGCAGACTGTGCAAAAGCTGCACTGTTCTAGTCGCACCTCAAGGGAGTCATTGTTACTCTCATAGCTTACACACACCTTCTTGCATTTCTTCACGTTGACATTAAATAGCACTGGGCAGAAATCACATTGTGTCAGCATCGGCAACGGCCTTCGCAATCATTTCTTTTCATGGCAGAGTTAGATTCCCCCGTTGCATGCCAGGTAAACCACACCAGACAGTGCAAAGCCGCGCTACTCTAGTCCCACCTCATGGGAGTCATTGTTGTCTCTTCGTTTACCCTCGCCTTGTTGCATTTTATCACGTTGACATTTAGGGGACTGGGCAGAGATCACATTGCATCAGCATGGTCAAAAGTCCTCGCAATGCTCTTTTAAATGGACAGTCAGATTCTCCCGGTCCATACCAGTTGAAGCGCAACGGAAAGTGCAAAGCGGCACAGCTCAATCCACACTGCAAGGGAGTCATTCTTACTCCTGTCTTTTATCCACGCTTTTTTTCATTTTTTCACTTCGACATTTAGAGCACTGTGCAGAAATCACACTGCGTCAGCATGCTCAACGGCCCCCAGAATGGTTTGTTTTATTTGGACAGTGGATTCTGTCAGTCCATGCCAGTTCATTCGCACCAGACCGCGCAAGAGCTGCACTGCGCTAGCCGCACCTAAAGGGTGTCATAGTTACTCCTGTCGTTTATCCAGCCCATTCCTTAATTTATTTATTTCACGTTTAAAGCACTAGGCAGAAATCAAATTGCGTCAGCATGGTCAACGGCCCTCGCAATCATTTGTTTTAAATGGACAGTCGGATTACCCCCATCTATCCCAGTTGAAGCGCACCAGGCAGCGCTAGAGCCGCACTGCTCTAGTCGCAGCTCAAGGGAGTCATTGTTACTCACTTAGCTCCCCCACGCCTTGATCTATTTCTTCAGGTTGACATTTAGGGCACTGAGCACAAATCACCTTGCATAAAAATGGTCAACCGCCCTCGCAATTATATCTTTTAAAAGCACAGTAAGATTCCCCCTGTGCATTCCAGTTGAACCACACCAGACAGTGCAAAGCAGCACTGTTCTAGCCGCACCTTAAGGGAGTCATTGTTACCAACGTCCTTCACCCACGCTTTGTTCCATTTCCTCACATTGACATTTAGAGCCCTGGGCACAAATCACATTGCGTCAGCATCGTCAAAAGTCCTTGCAATGCTTTGTTTTAAGTGGACAGTCAGTTTCAGCCGGTCCATGCCAGTTGATGCACAACAGATAGCATAAAGTGCCACTCCTGAATCCACACTGCAAGGGAGTCATTCTTACTCCTGTCGTTTAACCACGCCTTTTTTTCATTTCTGCACGTTGACATTTACAGACCTGGGCAGAAATCACATTGCGTCAGCATGGTCAACGGCCCTCAAAATGCATTGTTTTATTTGGAGAGTCGGATTCTCCCGGTCCATGCCAGTTGAAGCGCACCAGGCAGCGCAAGCGCCACACTGCTCTAGCCGCACCTCAAGAGAGCGATTGTTACTCGCTTTGTGTAGCCATGCCTTGTTGCATTTCTTCACGTTGACATTTAGAGCGCTGGGCAGAAGTCACATTACGTCAGCATGATCAAAAGTCTTCGCAAAGCTTTGTTTTAATGGACAGTTGGATTCCACCGGTCCATACCAAATGAAGCACAATGGATAGCACAAAGCGAAACTGCTCAATAAACTCTGCACGGGAGTCATTCTTACTCCTGTCCTTTATACCCACCTTTTTGCATTTCTTCACGTTGACATTTAGAGCACTGGCTCCCAGAATGCTTTGTTTCATTTGGACAGTGAATTCCGCCCGTCCATGCCAGTTGAGGCGTACCATACCGCGCAAGAGCTGCACTGCTCCAGCCGCACCTCACAGGAGTCACTCTTACACCTGTCCTTTATCCAGGCATTTCTTTATTTCATCACTTTGCCGTTTAGAGCACTAGGCAGAAATCACAATGCGTCAGCATCGGCAACAGCCTTCACAATCATTTGTTTTAAGTGCACAGTGAGATTCCCCCGGTGCATGCCAGGTAAGCCACACCAGACAGTGCAGAGCCGTGCTGCTCTAGTCGCACCTCATGGGAGTCATTGTTAGTCTCTTCGTTTACCCTCGCCTTGTTGATTTTATCAAGTTGACATATAGGGGACTGGGCAGAGATCACATTGCATCAGCATGGTCAAAAGTCCTCGCAATGCTTTGTTTTAAATGGACAGTCAGATTCTCCCGGTCCATACCAGTTGAAGCGCAACGGAAAGTACAAAGCGGCACAGCTCAATCCACACTGCAAGGGAGTCATTCTTACTCCTGTCTTTTATCCACGCTTTTTTTTTTCATTTTTTCACTTCGACATTTAGAGCACTGTGCAGAAATCACACTGCGTCAGCATGCTCAACGGCCCCCAGAATGGTTTGTTTTATTTGGACAGTGGATTCTGTCAGTCCGTGCCAGTTCATTCGCACCAGACCGCGCAAGAGCTGCACTGCGCTAGCCGCACCTAAACGGTGTCATAGTTACTCCTGTCGTTTATCCAGCCCTTTCCTTAATTTATTTATTTCACGTTTAAAGCACTAGGCAGAAATCAAATTGCGTCAGCATGGTCAACGGCCCTCGCAATCATTTGTTTTAAATGGACAGTCGGATTACCCCGATCTATCCCAGTTGAAGCGCACCAGGCAGCGCTAGAGCCGCACTGCTCTAGCCGCAGCTCAAGGGAGTCATTGTTACTCACTTAGCTCCCCACGCCTTGTTCTATTTCTTCAGGTTGACATTTAGGGCACTGGGCACAAATCACCTTGCATAAAAATGGTCAACCGCCCTCGCAATTATATCTTTTAAAAGCACAGTAAGATTCCCCCTGTGCATTCCAGTTGAACCACACCAGACAGTGCAAAGCAGCACTGTTCTAGCCGCACCTCAAGGGAGTCATTGTTACTAACGTCCTTCACCCACGCTTTGTTCCATTTCCTCACATTGACATTTAGAGCCCTGGGCACAAATCACATTGCGTCAGCATCGTCAAAAGTCCTTGCAATGCTTTGTTTTAAGCGGACAGTCAGTTTCAGCCGGTCCATGCCAGTTGAAGCACAACAGATAGCATAAAGCGCCACTCCTGAATCCACACTGCAAGGGAGTCATTCTTACTCCTGTCGTTTAACCACGCCTTTTTTTTCATTTCTGCACGTTGACATTTACAGACCTGGGCAGAAATCACATTGCGTCAGCATTGTCAACGGCCCTCAAAATGCATTGTTTTATTTGGAGAGTCGGATTCTCCCGGTCCATGCCAGTTGAAGCGCACCAGGCAGCGCAAGCGCCACACTGCTCTAGCCGCACCTCAAGAGGGCCATTGTTACTCGCTTTGTGTAGCCATGCCTTGTTGCATTTCTTCACGTTGACATTAAGCGCGCTGGGCAGAAGTCACATTACGTCAGCATGATCAAAAGTCTTCGCAAAGCTTTGTTTTAATGGACAGTTGGATTCCACCGGTCCATACCAAATGAAGCGCAATGGATAGCACAAAGCGAAACTGCTCAATAAACTCTGCACGGGAGTCATTCTTACTCCTGTCCTTTATACTGACACGTGTATTTATATTTATCGGGCGACCAGGTTTCACCGCCTAACAAATCTTATCGCGCAGCGCGGGACGCGCTTGCATGTATCCGAAGTTTCTGGAAAGTTATCGATGCTTCTATCCGCGTGTCTGTTGTCGCCGAACCTTGTGTTATCAGATTTCATCGCGTGACACGAATGGTGTAGAACTTTGTGGAAGACACGCGGGTCCCATCAGGTAATCTGGAACATTCGACGACTGATCTATAAAAGCCGACGCGCTTGACCCGCTGATCAGTTTTTTCGACGATCGCCGACCGTGTTCGCCGCTATCGTTGTGCTATAAGTGTAGCCTGTTTTTGTGGGCACAGGTTCGCCCAATAAAAGTTAGTTTTCTCGTTCACAGTATTGCTACTGTGTTATTGCTTCTTTCTTCACCGTCACTACCACGTGACATCTGGTGGAGGTGCTTTTCGTCCATGTACAGGACGCCCCCGACAAGCCGTGATCCCAGCCCAGACCGCGAACAGAACACCAACGTAATCCCGGACCACCGAGCAAGCCGCCGTCTTCAACAGCTGCCCCCGGAGCACGGACTTCTACCTGAGAAGACCAAGAAGATTGTGGCCAAGGCAACCGCAATGGCAGCCCCAGCGTCCCCCATCGTCCTGCAGCAGCCCAGGGAACCACCGACGTTCCGCGGTTCCACATTTGAAGACCCGGAAACCTGGCTGGAAACGTATGAGAGGGTCGCTACGTTTAACAACTGGGCAAGCGACGACAAGCTACGACATGTCTATTTCGCATTGGAGGACGCCGCCAAGACGTGGTTCGAGAATCGAGAAGCCACCTTGACGACGTGGGACCTCTTCCGAAGCGGCTTCCTGAAAACATTTCAAAGCGTCGTGCGAAAAGAGCGAGCCCAAGCTCTACTGGAGACAAGAGCGCAGCTGCCGAATGAGACGATCGCGATTTTCACTGAGGAAATGAGCCGTCTGTTCCGCCACGCCGACCCAGAAATGTCCGAGGAGAAGAAAGTACGTCTACTGATGCGTGGCGTAAAGGAGGAACTTTTCGCCGGTATGGTAAGAAGTCCACCGAAGACCGTCGATGAGTTTCTGCGTGAGGCGACGAGCATCGAGAAGACACTGGAATTGCGGAACCGGCAATTTGACCGACGCACCAAGCCAACAAGCTACTCCGGAATTCAATCACTGGCCACGGACGATTTATGCGAGACCATCAGGGCCATCGTGCGCGAAGAACTGCGCAAGGTCTTGCCATCGTCGCAGCCTCAAGTGGCCTCGATCGCCGACGTCGTGAAAGAAGAGGTGCACCGATCGCTAGGAGTTCCTGAGGTGCAACCACAATTACCGCAGCCCCAGCCAGAAGCGATGACTTACGCCGCCATCGCACGCCGTCAAGCTCCCCCTCCGCGACAACGCCAGGTCCCTGTAACGCCGCAATTCCGTCGTCCACCGCCGCCGCCGCCAGCACGCCCACCCGTCGCCCAGCGCACCTACGCGAGGAAGACGGACATTTGGCGCGCCCCCGACCACCGCCCGCTCTGCTACCACTGCGGCGAAGCCGGGCACGTGTACCGCCGATGCCCATACCGCGACCTGGGATTGCGAGGCTTCGCCGTGAACGCACAGCGCCCGAGGGAAGGTGAACGCCCTCGTGACATCGCTGATTACCTCGCCGCTACTCAGTGGAGCCCTCGACGACCGTCCCGTTCGCCGTCACCAGGCCGCTACCTGTCGCCGCAGCACCGACCATACACCGGCCCAGCCCGGGGCCGCTCTGCGAGCCCATATCCGGAAAACTAAAAGCAGCAACCGATGGAGGTGCGGTTGCTGTTCGTCGAATTGACGAAGATCCTCCGCCGCCGACGAAGACGACGAAGAAACCGTCTCGACGACCTAATGACGACACGCCGCCGTCCCGACGAAGTCAGGAAGCCAAGACTACACCGACGAAAGACGACTTGACGAAGCGACGTTCCAGCTTCAGTTCAACACGACGCAGCCGTGATCCGACGCCACGACCTAACTGCAACGCCAGACAAAGAACCACCGACCTTGACGTGCTTCTCGACGGCCACGCAGTCACTGCCTTAGTCGACACAGGGGCCGATTACTCCGTAATGAGTGGACGCATCGCCGCCCAGTTGAAGAAGGTTAAGACTGCATGGGAGGGCCCCCAAATTCGGACCGCTGGAGGGCACCTCATTACGCCGACTGGAATCTGCACGGCAAGAATTACCATTCATGACCGGACTTACCCTGCCACCTTCGTTATCCTGCAACAGTGTTCACGAGACGTCATTCTCGGCATGGACTTCCTGAACCAACACGGCGCCATCATCGACCTGAAGTCGCAGTCAATAACGCTGTCGGAAGATCAAGCGATACCATCGGAGCGCCCTTGTAGCCACCACGCCTTGAGTGTGCTCGAAGATCAAGTGAGCATCCCGCCTCGCTCCAGCATCGTTATTTCGGTCGGCACCGAAACACCCGCTGACGTAGAAGGCGTCATCGAAGGCGACCAACGTCTACTACTCGACCGTGAAATTTGCGTCGCAAGAGGGATCGCTCGACTGCACGGAGGAAACACGAGAGTGTTGCTGACAAACTTCAGCCAGGAGTTCAAGCACATCAACAAGGGCACGACGATCGCATTCATCGAGGAAATACAGGAAACCAGCGATGCCTTCGTCCTCTCGGATTCTGTTGCATCTACCCCGATGACCGTGGTTCCCGAGCCAGACTTCAACATAAATCCAAGTCTCCCCGTGATTAAGCAGCAACAGCTCAGAAGTCTGCTTCGACGATACAAAGACTGCTTTTCGACGTCATCAAGGATTCGACAAACACCAGTCGCAAAGCATCGCATAATCACCGAAGAGAGCGCTCGACCACTACGCCAGAGCCCTTACCGAGTTTCGACGCGAGAACGCGAAGCTATAAGACAACAAGTCGACGAAATGCTGCGCGACGACATCATCCAGCCGTCGAAAAGCCCGTGGGCGTCACCAGTTGTTTTAGTGAAGAAAAAGGACGGAACCCTACGTTTCTGCGTCGATTATCGTAGACTGAACAAAATCACGAAGAAAGACGTATACCCCCTCCCACGGATAGACGACGCATTAGATCGGCTCTGCAATGCTAAATACTTCTCATCGATGGACCTCAAGTCTGGCTACTGGCAAATAGAAGTCGACGAAAGGGATCGCGAAAAGACCGCCTTCATCACGCCAGACGGCCTCTATGAATTTAAGGTTATGCCGTTTGGACTGTGCTCGGCGCCTGCAACGTTCCAGCGCGTGATGGACACGGTTTTAGCAGGAGTGAAGTGGCAGACCTGTCTTGTTTACTTGGATGACGTCGTCGTCTTCGCCGGAAATTTCGACGATCACCTTAAGCGGCTTGCGACAGTATTAGAGGCCATCAAGTCATCAGGGCTCACCCTGAAGCCGGAAAAGTGTCACTTCGCTTACGATGAGCTTCTATTCCTAGGCCATGTCATCAGCAAATCTGGAGTACGCCCCGACCCGCAGAAGACAGCTGCCATCGCAAAGTTCCCGCAGCCAATCGACAAGAAGGCAGTGCGCAGATTCCTTGGCATGTGTGCCTACTATAGGCGCTTTGTCAAGGACTTTTCACGCATCGCTGAACCGCTGACGCAGCTAACTAAATGCGACGTCGAGTTCAAGTGGGAAACGCCGCAGGCCGGGGCATTTCAAGAACTCAAACGACGCATGCAGTCGCCGCCCGTACTTGCGCACTTCGACGATCACGCCGATACCGAAATCCACACTGACGCCAGTAGCCTAGGCCTCGGCGCCGTCCTGGTCCAGAGAAAAGATGGACATGAACACGTGATAGCTTACGCTAGCCGGTCGTTGTCAAAAGCGGAAGGCAATTATTCTACAACCGAAAAGGAATGCCTCGCCATCGTTTGGGCTACAGCGAAATTTCGCCCTTACCTATATGGCAGGCCATTCAAAGTCGTCAGCGACCATCACGCCTTGTGTTGGCTAGCGAATTTAAAGGATCCCTCAGGACGGCTGGCACGGTGGAGCCTCAGACTACAAGAATACGACATCACCGTAACATACAAGTGCGGACGAAAACACTCAGACGCCGATTGCCTATCCCGCGCCCCCATTGACCCGCCGCCGCAAGATGACGAGGATGACGACGCCTTCCTTGGAATAATAAGCGCGGAAGACTTCGCCGAACAACAACGAGCGGACCCGGAACTTAAAGGCCTCGTCGATTATTTGGAAGGGCACACTGACGTTGTCCCCAGGGCATTTAAGCGCGGATTATCTTCCTTCACGCTTCAAGACAGTCTACTCGTGAAGAAGAACTTCTCGCCAGTCCGCGCCAATTACCTTCTTGTTGTCCCGTCAGGACTTCGTCCAGAAGTATTGCATGCCCTACATGACGATCCGACCGCTGGACACCTCGGATTTTCCCGGACACTATCAAGGATACAAGAAAAGTATTATTGGCCGCGCCCGACCGCCGACGTCGCCCGTTATGTCAGAACATGCCGAGACTGTCAGCGACGCAAGACACCGCCGACAAGGCCAGCCGGATTACTACAGCCAATCGAGCCTCCTTGCCGACCATTCCAGCAGATCGGGATGGACTTGCTGGGACCCTTTCCGACGTCAATAACCGGAAATAAGTGGATCGTCGTGGCGACGGACTACCTCACCCGCTTCGCTGAAACAAAAGCACTGCCGAAAGGTAGCGCAGCCGAAGTGGCGAAATTCTTTATCGAAAACATCCTGCTGCGACATGGCGCCCCAGAAGTCCTCATCACCGACCGAGGAACGGCCTTTACAGCGGAGCTCACCCAAGCCATTCTGAAATACAGTCAGACAAGGCACAGGAGGACAACGGCTTACCACCCGCAGACGAATGGTCTTACGGAGCGGCTGAATAAGACCCTCGCCGACATGCTAGCGATGTACGTCGACGTCGAACACAAGACCTGGGATGCCGTCCTGCCGTACGTAACATTCGCTTATAACACGGCGGTGCAAGAAACAACACAGATCACGCCGTTCAAGTTGGTTTACGGCAGGAACCCGACGACGACGCTCGACGCCATGCTGCCGCACGTAACGGACGAAGAGAATCTTGACGTCGCTACCTATCTCCAGCGCGCCGAAGAAGCCCGACAGCTCGCCCGCCTGCGAATCAAGAACCAGCAGAGGACCGACAGCCGACACTACAATCTCCGACGACGCTTCGTCGAGTACCAGCCCGGCGACCGTGTTTGGGTATGGACCCCTATACGCCGACGAGGACTGAGCGAGAAGCTTTTGCGTCGCTATTTTGGACCGTACAAGATCATCCGACGTATTGGTGCACTGGACTACGAGGTCGTGCCAGACGGCATTTCGCTGTCACAGCGGCGCCGCTCACGACCTGAAATTGTCCACGTTGTGCGGCTCAAGCCGTACCACCAGCGTTGACGAACTTTGGTACTTCGCGTAACTGACCTGTGGACTTTATTTCTTTTCGTTGTTTTGTTACTTATGTTTAATAAGTGTCCCTTTGTGTTTCGCTCTCTTTGTAGCATCGGGACGATGCTTTATAAGAGGGGGGTATTGACACGTGTATTTATATTTATCGGGCGACCAGGTTTCACCGCCTAACAAATCTTATCGCGCAGCGCGGGACGCGCTTGCATGTATCCGAAGTTTCTGGAAAGTTATCGATGCTTCTATCCGCGTGTCTGTTGTCGCCGAACCTTGTGTTATCAGATTTCATCGCGTGACACGAATGGTGTAGAACTTTGTGGAAGACACGCGGGTCCCATCAGGTAATCTGGAACATTCGACGACTGATCTATAAAAGCCGACGCGCTTGACCCGCTGATCAGTTTTTCCGACGATCGCCGACCGTGTTCGCCGCTATCGTTGTGCTATAAGTGTAGCCTGTTTTTGTGGGCACAGGTTCGCCCAATAAAAGTTAGTTTTCTCGTTCACAGTATTGCTACTGTGTTATTGCTTCTTTCTTCACCGTCACTACCACGTGACAATACCCACCTTTTTGCATTTCTTCACGTTGACATTTAGAGCACTGGCTCCCAGAATGCTTTGTTTCATTTGGACAGTGAATTCCGCCCGTCCATGCCAGTTGAGGCGTACCATACCGCACAAGAGCTGCACTGCTCCAGCCGCACCTCACAGGAGTCACTCTTACACCCGTCCTTTATCCAGGCATTTCTTTATTTCATCACTTTGCCGTTTAGAGCACTAGGCAGAAATCACATTGCGTCAGCATGGTGAACGGCCCGCGTAATCATTTGTTTTAAATGGACAGTCGGATTCCCCCGATCTATGAAAGTTGGAGTGCAGCAGACCGCGCAAGAGCCGCACTGCTCTAGTCGCACCTCGAGGGAGTCATTGTTACTCTCATCGCATACACACCTTCTTGCATTTCTTCACGTTGACATTAAATAGCACTGGGCAGAAATCACATTGTGTCAGCATCGGCAACAGCCTTCACAATCATTTGTTTTAAGTGCACAGTGAGATTCCCCCGGTGCATGACAGGTAAACCACACCAGACAGTGCAAAGCTGTGCTGCTCTAGTCGCACCTCATGGGAGTCATTGTTAGTCTCTTCGTTTACCCACGCCTTGTTGATTTTATCAAGTTGACATATAGGGGACTGGGCAGAAATCACATTGCGTCAGCATGGTCAAAAGTCCCCGCAATGCTTTGTTTTAAATGGACAGTCGGATTCCCCCGGTCTATACCAGTTGAAGCACAATGGAAAGTGCAAAGCGGCACAGCTGAATGCACACTGCAAGGGAGTCATTCTTACTCATGTCGTTTATCCACACCTTTTTTTCATTTTTTCACTTTGACATTTAGAGCACTGTGCAGAAATCACACTGCGTCAGCACGGTCAACGGCCCCCAAAATGCTTTGTTTTATTTGGGCATTTTATTTTACAGGAGGTATTCAGAGACATGGATTGGGAAGAATTGGGGATAAAAGTTAATCGAGAATAGCTTGGTAACTCGCGATTCGCTGATGACATTGCCTTGCTTAGTACCTCAGGGGACCAATTGCAATGCATGTTCAGTGACCTGGATAGGCAAAGCAGAAGAGTGGGTCTAAAAATTAATCTGCAGGAAACTAAAGTAATGCTTAACAGTCTCCGAAGAAAACCGCAATTTACAATAGGCAGCGAGGCACTGGAAGTCGTAAGGGAATACACCAACTTACGTCAGGTAGTGACAGCGGATGCGGATCATAAGACAGAAATATTCAGAAGAACAAGAATGGGCTGGGGTGCGTTTGGCAGGCATTCTCAGATGATGAATAGCAGGTTGCCGTTATCCCCTCAAGAGGAAAGTATATAATACCTGTGTCTTACCAGCACTCACCTATGGGGCAGAAACCTTGAGGCTTACGAAAAGGGTTCTGCTCATATTGAGGACGACACAACGAGCTATGGAAAGAAGAATGATAGGTGTAACGTTCAAGGATAAGAAAAGAGCAGATTGGGTGAGGGAACAAACGCGACTTAATGACATCTTAGTTGAAATCAAGAAAAAGAAAGGGGCATGGGCAGGATACGCAATGAGGAGGGAAGATAACCGATGGTCATTGAGGGTTACGGAATGGATTCCAAGGGAAGAGAAGCTTAGCAGAGGGCGGCAGAAAGTTAGGCGGGCGCATGAGATTCAGAAGTTTGCGGGGACGACATGGCCACACTTAGTACATGATCGGGGTTGTTGGAGATGTATGGGAGAGGCCTTTGCCCTGCAGTAGGCGTAACCAGGCTGATGCTGATGATGATTCCGCCGGTCCATGCCAGTTGAGGCACACAAGACCACGCAAGAGCCGCACTGCGATAGCCGCACCGGGAGTCATTGTGACTCCTGTAGTTTATCCATGCCTTTTTTATTTACTTCAGTTTCACGTTTAGAGCACTGGGCAGAAATCACATTGCGTCAGCATGGCCGACGGCCCTCGCAATCATTTGTTTTAAATGGACAGTCGGATTCCCCCGATCTATGCCAGCTGGAATGCAGCAGACTGTGCAAAAGCTGCACTGCTCTAGTCGCACCTCAAGGGAGTCATTGTTACTCTCACCGCTTAAACATACCTTCTTGCATTTCTTCACGTTGACATTAAATAGCACTGGGCAGAAATCACATAGTGTCAGCATCGGCAACAGCCTTCACAATCATTTGTTTTAAGTGCACAGTGAGATTCCCCCGGTGCATGCCAGGTAAGCCACACCAGACAGTGCAGAGCCGTGCTGCTCTAGTCGCACCTCATGGGAGTCATTGTTAGTCTCTTCGTTTACCCACGCCTTGATGATTTTATCAAGTTGACATATAGGGGACTGGGCAGAGATCACATTGCATCAGCATGGTCAAAAGTCCTCGCAATGCTTTGTTTTAAATGGACAGTCAGATTCTCCCGGTCCATACCAGTTGAAGCGCAACGGAAAGTACAAAGCGGCACAGCTCAATCCACACTGCAAGGGAGTCATTCTTACTCCTGTCTTTTATCCACGCTTTTTTTTCATTTTTTCACTTCGACATTTAGAGCACTGTGCAGAAATCACACTGCGTCAGCACGCTCAACGGCCCCCAGAATGGTTTGTTTTATTTGGACAGTGGATTCTGTCAGTCCGTGCCAGTTCATTCGCACCAGACCGCGCAAGAGCTGCACTGCGCTAGCCGCACCTAAAGGGTGTCATAGTTACTCCTGTCGTTTATCCAGCCCTTTCCTTAATTTATTTATTTCACGTTTAAAGCACTAGGCAGAAATCAAATTGCGTCGGCATGGTCAACGGCCCTCGCAATCATTTGTTTTAAATGGACAGTCGGATTACCCCGATCTATCCCAGTTGAAGCGCACCAGGCAGCGCTAGAGCCGCACTGCTCTAGTCGCAGCTCAAGGGAGTCATTGTTACTCACTTAGCTCCCCCACGCCTTGTTCTATTTCTTCAGGTTGACATTTAGGGCACTGGGCACAAATCACCTTGCATAAAAATGGTCAACCGCCCTCGCAATTATATCTTTTAAAAGCACAGTAAGATTCCCCCTGTGCATTCCAGTTGAACCACACCAGACAGTGCAAAGCAGCACTGTTCTAGCCGCACCTCAAGGGAGTCATTGTTACTAACGTCCTTCACCCACGCTTTGTTCCATTTCCTCACATTGACATTTAGAGCCCTGGGCACAAATCACATTGCGTCAGCATCGTCAAAAGTCCTTGCAATGCTTTGTTTTAGGTGGACAGTCAGTTTCAGCCGGTCCATGCCAGTTGAAGCACAACAGATAGCATAAAGCGCCACTCCTGAATCCACACTGCAAGGGAGTCATTCTTACTCCTGTCCTTTAACCACGCCTTTTTTTGCATTTCTGCACGTTGACATTTACAGACCTGGGCAGAAATCACATTGCGTCAGCATGGTCAACGGCCCTCAAAATGCATTGTTTTATTTCGAGAGTCGGATTCTCCCGGTCCATGCCAGTTGAAGCGCACCAGGCAGCGCAAGCGCCACACTGCTCTAGCCGCACCTTAAGAGAGCCATTGTTACTCGCTTTGTGTAGCCATGCCTTGTTGCATTTCTTCACGTTGACATTTAGGGCGCTGGGCAGAAGTCACATTACGTCAGCATGATCAAAAGTCTTCGCAAAGCTTTGTTTTAATGGACAGTTGGATTCCACCGGTCCATACCAAATGAAGCACAATGGATAGCACAAAGCGAAACTGCTCAATAAACTCTGCACGGGAGTCATTCTTACTCCTGTCCTTTATACCCACCTTTTTGCATTTCTTCACGTTGACATTTAGAGCACTGGCTCCCAGAATGCTTTGTTTCATTTGGACAGTGAATTCCGCCCGTCCATGCCAGTTGAGGCGTACCATACCGCGCAAGAGCTGCACTGCTCCAGCCGCACCTCACAGGAGTCACTCTTACACCTGTCCTTTATCCAGGCATTTCTTTATTTCATCACTTTGCCGTTTAGAGCACTAGGCAGAAATCACATTGCGTCAGCATCGGCAACAGCCTTCACAATCATTTGTTTTAAGTGCACAGTGAGATTCCCCCGGTGCATGCCAGGTAAGCCACACCAGACAGTGCAGAGCCGTGCTGCTCTAGTCGCACCTCATGGGAGTCATTGTTAGTCTCTTCGATTACCCACGCCTTGATGATTTTATCAAGTTGACATATAGGGGACTGGGCAGAGATCACATTGCATCAGCATGGTCAAAAGTCCTCGCAATGCTTTGTTTTAAATGGACAGTCAGATTCTCCCGGTCCATACCAGTTGAAGCGCAACGGAAAGTGCAAAGCGGCACAGCTCAATCCACACTGCAAGGGAGTCATTCTTACTCCTGTCTTTTATCCACGCTTTTTTTTTCATTTTTTCACTTCGACATTTAGAGCACTGTGCAGAAATCACACTGCGTCAGCATGCTCAACGGCCCCCAGAATGGTTTGTTTTATTTGGACAGTGGATTCTGTCAGTCCGTGCCAGTTCATTCGCACCAGACCGCGCAAGAGCTGCACTGCGCTAGCCGCACCTAAAGGGTGTCATAGTTACTCCTGTCGTTTATCCAGCCCTTTCCTTAATTTATTTATTTCACGTTTAAAGCACTAGGCAGAAATCAAATTGCGTCGGCATGGTCAACGGCCCTCGCAATCATTTGTTTTAAATGGACAGTCGGATTACCCCGATCTATCACAGTTGAAGCGCACCAGGCAGCGCTAGAGCCGCACTGCTCTAGTCGCAGCTCAAGGGAGTCATTGTTACTCACTTAGCTCCCCCACGCCTTGTTCTATTTCTTCAGGTTGACATTTAGGGCACTGGGCACAAATCACCTTGCATAAAAATGGTCAACCGCCCTCGCAATTATATCTTTTAAAAGCACAGTAAGATTCCCCCTGTGCATTCCAGTTGAACCACACCAGACAGTGCAAAGCAGCACTGTTCTAGCCGCACCTCAAGGGAGTCATTGTTACTAACGTCCTTCACCCACGCTTTGTTCCGTTTCCTCACATTGACATTTAGAGCCCTGGGCACAAATCACATTGCGTCAGCATCGTCAAAAGTCCTTGCAATGCTTTGTTTTAAGTGGACAGTCAGTTTCAGCCGGTCCATGCCAGTTGAAGCACAACAGATAGCATAAAGCGCCACTCCTGAATCCACACTGCAAGGGAGTCATTCTTACTCCTGTCCTTTAACCACGCCTTTTTTTTTCATTTCTGCACGTTGACATTTACAGACCTGGGCAGAAATCACATTGCGTCAGCATGGTCAACGGCCCTCAAAATGCATTGTTTTATTTCGAGAGTCGGATTCTCCCGGTCCATGCCAGTTGAAGCGTACCAGGCAGCGCAAGCGCCACACTGCTCTAGCCGCACCTTAAGAGAGCCATTGTTACTCGCTTTGTGTAGCCATGCCTTGTTGCATTTCTTCACGTTGACATTTAGGGCGCTGGGAAGAAGTCACATTACGTCAGCATAATCAAAAGTCTTCGCAAAGCTTTGTTTTAATGGACAGTTGGATTCCACCGGTCCATACCAAATGAAGCACAATGGATAGCACAAAGCGAAACTGCTCAATAAACTCTGCACGGGAGTCATTCTTACTCTTGTCCTTTATACCCACCTTTTTGCATTTCTTCACGTTGACATTTAGAGCACTGGCTCCCAGAATGCTTTGTTTCATTTGGACAGTGAATTCCGCCCGTCCATGCCAGTTGAGGCGTACCATACCGCGCAAGACCTGCACTGCTCCAGCCGCACCTCACAGGAGTCACTCTTACACCTGTCCTTTATCCAGGCATTTCTTTATTTCATCACTTTGCCGTTTAGAGCACTAGGCAGAAATCACATTGCGTCAGCATGGTGAACGGCCCGCGTAATCATTTGTTTTCAATGGACAGTCGGATTCCCCCGATCTATGCCAGTTGGAGTGCAGCAGACTGCGCAAGAGCCGCACTGCTCTAGTCGCACCTCGAGGGAGTCATTGTTACTCTCATCGCATACACACCTTCTTGCATTTCTTCACGTTGACATTAAATAGCACTGGGCAGAAATCACATTGTGTCAGCATCGGCAACAGCCTTCACAATCATTTGTTTTAAGTGCACAGTGAGATTCCCCCGGTGCATGACAGGTAAACCACACCAGACAGTGCAAAGCTGTGCTGCTCTAGTCGCACCTCATGGGAGTCATTCTTACTCCTGTCGTTTAACCACGCCTTTTTTTCATTTCTGCACGTTGACATTTACAGACCTGGGCAGAAATCACATTGCGTCAGCATGGTCAACGGCCCCCAAAATGCTTTGTTTTATTTGGGCATTTTATTTTACAGGAGGTATTCAGAGACATGGATTGGGAAGATTTGGGGATAAAAGTTAATCGAGAATAGCTTAGTAACTCGCGATTCGCTGATGACATTGCCTTCCTTAGTACCTCAGGGGACCAATTGCAATGCATGTTCACTGACCTGGATAGGCAAAGCAGAAGAGTGGGTCTAAAAATTAATCTGCAGGAAACTAAAGTAATGCTTAACAGTCTCGGAAGAAAACAGCAATTTACAATTGGCAGCGAGGCACTAGAAGTCGTAAGGGATTACATCAACTTAGGGCAGGTAGTGACAGCGGATGCGGATCATGAGACAGAAATATTCAGAAGAACAAGAATGGGCTGGGGTGCGTTTGGCAGGCATTCTCAGATGATGATTAGCAGGTTGCCATTATCCCCTCAAGAGGAAAGTATATAATACCTGTGTCTTACCAGTACTCACCTATGGGGCAGAAACCTGGAGGCTTACGAAATGGGTTCTGCTCAAATTGAGGACGACGCAACGAGCTATGGAAAGAAGAATGATAGGTGTAACGTTAAAGGATTAGAAAAGAGCAGATTGGGTGAGGGAACAAACGCGAGTTAATGACATCTTAGTTGAAATCAAGAAAAAGAAATGGGCATGGGCAGGATACGAAATGAGGAGGGAAGATAACCGATGGTCATTAAGGGTTACGGAATGGATTCCAAGGGAAGGGAAGCTTAGCAGAGGGCGGCAGAAAGTTAGGCGGGCGCATGAGATTAAGAAGTTTGCAGGGACGACATGGCCACACATAGTACATGATCGGGGTTGTTGGAGATGTACGGGAGAGGCCTTTGCCCTGCAGTAGGCGTAACCAGGCTGATGCTGATGATGATTCCGCCGGTCCATGCCAGTTGAGGCACACAAGACCACGCAAGAGCCGCACTGCGATAGCCGCACCACAAGGGAGTCATTGTGACTCCTGTAGTTTATCCATGCCTTTTTTTATTTACTTCAGTTTCACGTTTAAAGCACTGGGCAGAAATCACATTGCGTCAGCATGGTCGACGGCCCTCGCAATCATTTGTTTTAAATGGACAGTCGGATTCCCCCGATCTATGCCAGCTGGAGTGCAGCAGACTGTGCAAAAGCTGCACTGTTCTAGTCGCACCTCAAGGGAGTCATTGTTACTCTCATAGCTTACAAACACCTTCTTGCATTTCTTCACGTTGACATTAAATAGCACTGGGCAGAAATCACATTGTGTCAGCATCGGCAACGGCCTTCGCAATCATTTCTTTTCATGGCAGAGTTAGATTCCCCCGTTGCATGCCAGGTAAACCACACCAGACAGTGCAAAGCCGCGCTACTCTAGTCCCACCTCATCGGAGTCATTGTTAGTCTCTTCGTTTACCCTCGCCTTGTTGCATTTTATCACGTTGACATTTAATGGACTGGGCAGAGATCACATTGCATCAGCATGGTCAAAAGTCCTCGCAATGCTTTGTTTTAAATGGACAGTCAGATTCTCCCGGTCCATACCAGTTGAAGCGCAACGGAAAGTGCAAAGCGGCACAGCTCAATCCACACTGCAAGGGAGTCATTCTTACTCCTGTCTTTTATCCACGCTTTTTTTTTCATTTTTTCACTTCGACATTTAGAGCACTGTGCAGAAATCACACTGCGTCAGCATGCTCAACGGCCCCCAGAATGGTTTGTTTTATTTGGACAGTGGATTCTGTCAGTCCATGCCAGTTCATTCGCACCAGACCGCGCAAGAGCTGCACTGCGCTAGCCGCACCTAAAGGGTGTCATAGTTACTCCTGTCGTTTATCCAGCCCTTTCCTTAATTTATTTATTTCACGTTTAAAGCACTAGGCAGAAATCAAATTGCGTCAGCATGGTCAACGGCCCTCGCAATCATTTGTTTTAATTGGACAGTCGGATTACCCCGATCTATCCCAGTTGAAGCGCACCAGGCAGCGCTAGAGCCGCACTGCTCTAGTCGCAGCTCAAGGGAGTCATTGTTACTCACTTAGCTCCCCCACGCCTTGATCTATTTCTTCAGGTTGACATTTAGGGCACTGGGCACAAATCACCTTGCATAAAAATGGTCAACCGCCCTCGCAATTATATCTTTTAAAAGCATAGTAAGATTCCCCCTGTGCATTCCAGTTGAACCACACCAGACAGTGCAAAGCAGCACTGTTCTAGCCGCACCTTAAGGGAGTCATTGTTACTAACGTCCTTCACCCACGCTTTGTTCCATTTCCTCACATTGACATTTAGAGCCCTGGGCACAAATCACATTGCGTCAGCATCGTCAAAAGTCCTTGCAATGCTTTGTTTTAAGTGGACAGTCAGTTTCAGCCGGTCCATGCCAGTTGATGCACAACAGATAGCATAAAGCGCCACTCCTGAATCCACACTGCAAGGGAGTCATTCTTACTCCTGTCGTTTAACCAAGCCTTTTTTTCATTTCTGCACGTTGACATTTACAGACCTGGGCAGAAATCACATTGCGTCAGCATGGTCAACGGCCCTCAAAATGCATTGTTTTATTTCGAGAGTCGGATTGTCCCGGTCCATGCCAGTTGAAGCGCACCAGGCAGCGCAAGCGCCACACTGCTCTAGCCGCACCTTAAGAGAGCCATTGTTACTCGCTTTGTGTAGCCATGCCTTGTTGCATTTCTTCACGTTGACATTTAGGGCGCTGGGCAGAAGTCACATTACGTCAGTATGATCAAAAGTCTTCGCAAAGCTTTGTTTTAATGGACAGTTGGATTCCACCGCTCCATACCAAATGAAGCACAATGGATAGCACAAAGCGAAACTGCTCAATAAACTCTGCACGGGAGTCATTCTTACTCCTGTCCTTTATACCCACCTTTTTGCATTTCTTCACGTTGACATTTAGAGCACTGGCTCCCAGAATGCTTTGTTTCATTTGGACAGTGAATTCCGCCCGTCCATGCCAGTTGAGGCGTACCATACCGCGCAAGAGCTGCACTGCTCCAGCCGCACCTCACAGGAGTCACTCTTACACCTGTCCTTTATCCAGGCATTTCTTTATTTCATCACTTTGCCGTTTAGAGCACTAGGCAGAAATCACATTGCGTCAGCATCGGCAACAGCCTTCACAATCATTTGTTTTAAGTGCACAGTGAGATTCCCCCGGTGCATGCCAGGTAAGCCACACCAGACAGTGCAGAGCCGTGCTGCTCTAGTCGCACCTCATGGGAGTCATTGTTAGTCTCTTCGTTTACCCACGCCTTGATGATTTTATCAAGTTGACATATAGGTGACTGGGCAGAGATCACATTGCATCAGCATGGTCAAAAGTCCTCGCAATGCTTTGTTTTAAATGGACAGTCAGATTCTCCCGGTCCATACCAGTTGAAGCGCAACGGAAAGTGCAAAGCGGCACAGCTCAATCCACACTGCAAGGGAGTCATTCTTACTCCTGTCTTTTATCCACGCTTTTTTTTTCATCTTTTCACTTCGACATTTAGAGCACTGTGCAGAAATCACACTGCGTCAGCATGCTCAACGGCCCCCAGAATGGTTTGTTTTATTTGGACAGTGGATTCTGTCAGTCCGTGCCAGTTCATTCGCACCACACCGCGCAAGAGCTGCACTGCGCTAGCCGCACCTAAAGGGTGTCATAGTTACTCCTGTCGTTTATCCAGCCCTTTCCTTAATTTATTTATTTCACGTTTAAAGCACTAGGCAGAAATCAAATTGCGTCGGCATGGGCAACGGCCCTCGCAATCATTTGTTTTAAATGGACAGTCGGATTACCCCGATCTATCCCAGTTGAAGCGCACCAGGCAGCGCTAGAGCCGCACTGCTCTAGTCGCAGCTCAAGGGAGTCATTGTTACTCACTTAGCTCCCCCACGCCTTGTTCTATTTCTTCAGGTTGACATTTAGGGCACTGGGCACAAATCACCTTGCATAAAAATGGTCAACCGCCTACGCAATTATATCTTTTAAAAGCACAGTAAGATTCCCCCTGTGCATTCCAGTTGAACCACACCAGACAGTGCAAAGCAGCACTGTTCTAGCCGCACCTCAAGGGAGTCATTGTTACTAACGTCCTTCACCCACGCTTTGTTCCATTTCCTCACATTGACATATAGAGCCCTGGGCACAAATCACATTGCGTCAGCATCGTCAAAAGTCCTTGCAATGCTTTGTTTTAGGTGGACAGTCAGTTTCAGCCGGTCCATGCCAGTTGAAGCACAACAGATAGCATAAAGCGCCACTCCTGAATCCACACTGCAAGGGAGTCATTCTTACTCCTGTCCTTTAACCACGCCTTTTTTTGCATTTCTGCACGTTGACATTTACAGACCTGGGCAGAAATCACATTGCGTCAGCATGGTCAACGGCCCTCAAAATGCATTGTTTTATTTCGAGAGTCGGATTCTCCCGGTCCATGCCAGTTGAAGCGCACCAGGCAGCGCAAGCGCCACACTGCTCTAGCCGCACCTTAAGAGAGCCATTGTTACTCGCTTTGTGTAGCCATGCCTTGTTGCATTTCTTCACGTTGACATTTAGGGCGCTGGGCAGAAGTCACATTACGTCAGCATGATCAAAAGTCTTCGCAAAGCTTTGTTTTAATGGACAGTTGGATTCCACCGGTCCATACCAAATGAAGCACAATGGATAGCACAAAGCGAAACTGCTCAATAAACTCTGCACGGGAGTCATTCTTACTCTTGTCCTTTATACCCACCTTTTTGCATTTCTTCACGTTGACATTTAGAGCACTGGCTCCCAGAATGCTTTGTTTCATTTGGACAGTGAATTCCGCCCGTCCATGCCAGTTGAGGCGTACCATACCGCGCAAGACCTGCACTGCTCCAGCCGCACCTCACAGGAGTCACTCTTACACCTGTCCTTTATCCAGGCATTTCTTTATTTCATCACTTTGCCGTTTAGAGCACTAGGCAGAAATCACATTGCGTCAGCATGGTGAACGGCCCGCGTAATCATTTGTTTTAAATGGACAGTCGGATTCCCCCGATCTATGCCAGTTGGAGTGCAGCAGACTGCGCAAGAGCCGCACTGCTCTAGTCGCACCTCGAGGGAGTCATTGTTACTCTCATCGCATACACACCTTCTTGCATTTCTTCACGTTGACATTAAATGGCACTGGGCAGAAATCACATTGTGTCAGCATCGGCAACAGCCTTCACAATCATTTGTTTTAAGTGCACAGTGAGATTCCCCCGGTGCATGACAGGTAAACCACACCAGACAGTGCAAAGCTGTGCTGCTCTAGTCGCACCTCATGGGAGTCATTCTTACTCCTGTCGTTTAACCACGCCTTTTTTTCATTTCTGCACGTTGACATTTACAGACCTGGGCAGAAATCACATTGCGTCAGCATGGTCAATGGCCCCCAAAATGCTTTGTTTTATTTGGGCATTTTATTTTACAGGAGGTATTCAGAGACATGGATTGGGAAGAATTGGGGATAAAAGTTAATCGAGAATAGCTTAGTAACTCGCGATTCGCTGATGACATTGCCTTCCTCAGTACCTCAGGAGACCAATTGCAATGCATGTTCACTGACCTGGATAGGCAAAGCAGAAGAGTGGGTCTAAAAATTAATCAGCAGGAAACTAAAGTAATGCTTAACAGTCTCGGAAGAAAACAGCAATTTACAATTGGCAGCGAGGCACTAGAAGTCGTAAGGGAATACATCAACTTAGGGCAGGTAGTGACAGCGGATGCGGATCATGAGACAGAAATATTCAGAAGAACAAGAATGGGCTGGGGTGTGTTTGGCAGGCATTCTCAGATGATGATTAGCAGGTTGCCATTATCCCCTCAAGAGGAAAGTATATAATACCTGTGTCTTACCAGTACTCAACTATGGGGCAGAAACCTGGAGGCTTACGAAAATGGTTCTGCTCAAATTGAGGACGACGCAACGAGCTATGGAAAGAAGAATGATAGGTGTAATGTTAAAGGATAAGAAAAGAGCAGATTGGGTGAGGGAACAAACGCGAGTTAATGATGTCTTAGTTGAAATCAAGAAAAAGAAATGGGCATGGGCAGGACACGAAATGAGGAGGGAAGATAACCAATGGTCATTAAGGGTTACGGAATGGATTCCAAGGGAAGGGGAGCTTAGCAGAGGGCGGCAGAAAGTTAGGCGGGCGCATGAGATTAAGAAGTTTGCAGGGACGACATGGCCACACTTAGTACATGATCGGGGTTGTTGGAGATGTATGGGAGAGGCCTTTGCCCTGCAGTAGGCGTAACCATTCTGATGCTGATTCCGCCGGTCCATGCCAGTTGAGGCACACAAGACCACGCAAGAGCCGCACTGCGATAGCCGCTCCACAAGGGAGTCATGGTTACTCCTGTCGTTTATCCGTCCTTTTTTTTAATTACTTCACTTTGACGTTGAGAGCACTGGGCAGAAATCACATTGCGTAAGCATGGTGAACGGCCCTCGCAATCATTTGTTATAAATTGACAGTCGGATTCCCCCGATCTATGCCAGTTGGAGTGCAGCAGACTGCGCAAGAGCCGCACTGCTCTAGGCGCACCTCAAGGGAGTCATTGTTACTCTCACCGCTTACACACACCTTCTTGCATTTCTTCACGTTGACATTAAATAGCAGTGGGCAGAAATCACATAGTGTCAGCATCGGCAACAGCCTTCACAATCGTTTGTTTTAAGTGCACAGTGAGATTCCCGCGGTGCATGCCAGGTAAACCACACCAGACAGTGCAAAGCCGTGCTGCTCTAGTCGCACCTCATGGGAGTCATAGTTAGTCTCTTCGTTTACCCACGCCTTGTCGCATTTTATCAAGTTGACATATAGGGGACTGGGCAGAAATCACATTGCGTCAGCAAGGTCAAAAGTCCCCGCAATGCTTTGTTTTAAATGGACAGCAGGATTCCCCCGGTCTATACCAGTTGAAGCACAACGGAAGTGCAAAGCGGCACAGCTGAATGCACACTGCTAGGGAGTCATTACTCATGTCGTTTATCCACGCTTTTTTTCATTTTGTCACGTTGACATTTAGAGCACTGTGCAGAAATCACACTGCGTCAGCATGGTCAACCGCCCCCAAAATGCTTTGTTTTATTTGGGCATTTTATTTTACAGGAGGTATTCAGAGACATGGATTGGGAAGAATTGGGGATAAAAGTTAATCGAGAATAGCTTAGTAACTCGCGATTCGCTGATGACATTGCCTTCATTAGTACCTCAGGGGACCAATTGCAATGCATGTTCACTGACCTGGAGAGACAAAGCAGAAGAGTGGGTCTAAAAAGTAATCTGCAGGAAACTAAAGTAATGCTTAACAGTCTCGGAAGAAAACAGCAATTTACAATTGGCAGCGAGGCACTGGAAGTCGTAAGGGAATACATCAACTTAGGGCAGGTAGTGACAGCGGATGCGGATCATGAGACAGAAATATTCAGAAGAACAAGAATGGGCTGGGGTGCGTTTGGCAGGCATTCTCAGATGATGATTAGCAGGTTGCCATTATCCCCTCAAGAGGAAAATATATAATACCTGTGTCTTACCAGTACTCACCTATGGGGCAAAAACCTGGAGGCTTACGAAAAGGGTTCTGCTCAAATTGAGGACGACGCAACGAGCTATGGAAAGAAGAATGATAGGTGTAACGTTCAAGGATAAGAAAAGAGCAGATTGGGTGAGGGAACAAACGCGAGTTAATGACATCTTAGGTGAAATCAAGAAAAAGAAATGGGCATGGGCAGGATACGCAAAGAGGAGGGAAGATAACCGATGGTCATTGAGGGTTACGGAATGGATTCCAAGGGCAGGGAAGCTTAGCAGAGGGCGGCAGAAAGTTAGGCGGGCGCATGAGATTAAGAAGTTTGCAGGGACGACATGGCCACACATAGTACATGATCGAGGTTTTTGGAGATGTATGGGAGAGGCCTTTGCCCTGCAGTAGGCGTAACCAGGCTGATGCTGATGATGACTGCGCCGGTCCATGCCAGTTGAGGCACACAAGACCACGCAAGAGCCGCACTGCGATAGCCGCACCACAAGGGAGTCATTGTGACTCCTGTAGTTTATCCATGCCTTTTTTTAATTACTTCAGTTTGACGTTTAGAGCACTGGGCAGAAATCACATTGTGTCAGCATCGGCAACAGCCTTCACAATCATTTGTTTTAAGTGCACAGTGAGATTCCCCCGGTGCATGCCAGGTAAGCCACACCACACAGTGCAGAGCCGTGCTGCTCTAGTCGCACCTCATGGGAGTCATTGTTAGTCTCTTCGTTTACCCTCGCCTTGTTGATTTTATCAAGTTGACATATAAGGGACTGGGCAGAGATCACATTGCATCAGCATGGTCAAAAGTCCTCGCAATGCTTTGTTTTAAATGGACAGTCAGATTCTCCCGGTCGATACTAGTTGAAGCGCAACGGAAAGTGCAAAGCGGCACAGCTCAATCCACACTGCAAGGGAGTCATTCTTACTCCTGTCTTTTATCCACGCTTTTTTTTTCATTTTTTCACTTTGACATTTAGAGCACTGTGCAGAAATCACACTGCGTCAGCACGGTCAACGGCCCCCAAAATGCTTGGTTTTATTTGGGCATTTTATTTTACAGGAGGTATTCAGAGACATGGATTGGGAAGAATTGGGGATAAAAGTTAATCGAGAATAGCTTGGTAACTCGCGATTCGCTGATGACATTGCCTTGCTTAGTACCTCAGGGGACCAATTGCAATGCATGTTCAGTGACCTGGATAGGCAAAGCAGAAGAGTGGGTCTAAAAATTAATCTGCAGGAAACTAAAGTAATGCTTAACAGTCTCCGAAGAAAACCGCAATTTACAATAGGCAGCGAGGCACTGGAAGTCGTAAGGGAATACACCAACTTAGGTCAGGTAGTGACAGCGGATGCGGATCATAAGACAGAAATATTCAGAAGAACAAGAATGGGCTGGGGTGCGTTTGGCAGGCATTCTCAGATGATGAATAGCAGGTTGCCGTTATCCCCTCAAGAGGAAAGTATATAATACCTGTGTCTTACCAGCACTCACCTATGGGGCAGAAACCTTGAGGCTTACGAAAAGGGTTCTGCTCATATTGAGGACGACACAACGAGCTATGGAAAGAAGAATGATAGGTGTAACGTTCAAGGATAAGAAAAGAGCAGATTGGGTGAGGGAACAAACGCGACTTAATGACATCTTAGTTGAAATCAAGAAAAAGAAAGGGGCATGGGCAGGATACGCAATGAGGAGGGAAGATAACCGATGGTCATTGAGGGTTACGGAATGGATTCCAAGGGAAGAGAAGCTTAGCAGAGGGCGGCAGAAAGTTAGGCGGGCGCATGAGATTCAGAAGTTTGCGGGGACGACATGGCCACACTTAGTACATGATCGGGGTTGTTGGAGATGTATGGGAGAGGCCTTTGCCCTGCAGTAGGCGTAACCAGGCCTATGCTGATGATGATTCCGCCGGTCCATGCCAGTTGAGGCGCACAAGACCACGCAATAGCCGCACTGCGATAGCCGCACCACGAGGGAGTCATTGTTACTCCTGTCGTTTATCCGTCCTTTTTTTTATTTACTTCACTTTGACGTTTAGAGCACTGGGCAGAAATCACATTCCGTCAGCATGGTCGACGGTGCTCACAATCATTTGTTTTAATTGGACAGTCGGATTCCCCCGATCTATGCCAGCTGGAGTGCAGCAGACTGTGCAAAAGCTGCACTGCTCTAGTCGCACCTCAAGGGAGTCATTGTTACTCTCATCGCATACACACCTTCTTGCATTTCTTCACGTTGACATTAAATGGCACTGGGCAGAAATCACATTGTGTCAGCATCGGCAACAGCCTTCACAATCATTTGTTTTAAGTGCACAGTGAGATTCCCCCGGTGCATGACAGGTAAACCACACCAGACAGTGCAAAGCTGTGCTGCTCTAGTCGCACCTCATGGGAGTCATTCTTACTCCTGTCGTTTAACCACGCCTTTTTTTCATTTCTGCACGTTGACATTTACAGACCTGGGCAGAAATCACATTGCGTCAGCATGGTCAATGGCCCCCAAAATGCTTTGTTTTATTTGGGCATTTTATTTTACAGGAGGTATTCAGAGACATGGATTGGGAAGAATTGGGGATAAAAGTTAATCGAGAATAGCTTAGTAAATCGCGATTCGCTGATGACATTGCCTTCCTCAGTACCTCAGGAGACCAATTGCAATGCATGTTCACTGACCTGGATAGGCAAAGCAGAAGAGTGGGTCTAAAAATTAATCAGCAGGAAACTAAAGTAATGCTTAACAGTCTCGGAAGAAAACAGCAATTTACAATTGGCAGCGAGGCACTAGAAGTCGTAAGGGAATACATCAACTTAGGGCAGGTAGTGACAGCGGATGCGGATCATGAGACAGAAATATTCAGAAGAACAAGAATGGGCTGGGGTGTGTTTGGCAGGCATTCTCAGATGATGATTAGCAGGTTGCCATTATCCCCTCAAGAGGAAAGTATATAATACCTGTGTCTTACCAGTACTCAACTATGGGGTAGAAACCTGGAGGCTTACGAAAATGGTTCTGCTCAAATTGAGGACGACGCAACGAGCTATGGAAAGAAGAATGATAGGTGTAATGTTAAAGGATAAGAAAAGAGCAGATTGGGTGAGGGAACAAACGCGAGTTAATGATGTCTTAGTTGAAATCAAGAAAAAGAAATGGGCATGGGCAGGACACGAAATGAGGAGGGAAGATAACCAATGGTCATTAAGGGTTACGGAATGGATTCCAAGGGAAGGGGAGCTTAGCAGAGGGCGGCAGAAAGTTAGGCGGGCGCATGAGATTAAGAAGTTTGCAGGGACGACATGGCCACACTTAGTACATGATCGGGGTTGTTGGAGATGTATGGGAGAGGCCTTTGCCCTGCAGTAGGCGTAACCATTCTGATGCTGATTCCGCCGGTCCATGCCAGTTGAGGCACACAAGACCACGCAAGAGCCGCACTGCGATAGCCGCTCCACAAGGGAGTCATGGTTACTCCTGTCGTTTATCCGTCCTTTTTTTTAATTACTTCACTTTGACGTTGAGAGCACTGGGCAGAAATCACATTGCGTAAGCATGGTGAACGGCCCTCGCAATCATTTGTTATAAATTGACAGTCGGATTCCCCCGATCTATGCCAGTTGGAGTGCAGCAGACTGCGCAAGAGCCGCACTGCTCTAGGCGCACCTCAAGGGAGTCATTGTTACCCTCACCGCTTACACACACCTTCTTGCATTTCTTCACGTTGACATTAAATAGCAGTGGGCAGAAATCACATAGTGTCAGCATCGGCAACAGCCTTCACAATCGTTTGTTTTAAGTGCACAGTGAGATTCCCGCGGTGCATGCCAGGTAAACCACACCAGACAGTGCAAAGCCGTGCTGCTCTAGTCGCACCTCATGGGAGTCATAGTTAGTCTCTTCGTTTACCCACGCCTTGTCGCATTTTATCAAGTTGACATATAGGGGACTGGGCAGAAATCACATTGCGTCAGCAAGGTCAAAAGTCCCCGCAATGCTTTGTTTTAAATGGACAGCAGGATTCCCCCGGTCTATACCAGTTGAAGCACAACGGAAAGTGCAAAGCGGCACAGCTGAATGCACACTGCTAGGGAGTCATTACTCATGTCGTTTATCCACGCTTTTCTTCATTTTGTCACGTTGACATTTAGAGCACTGTGCAGAAATCACACTGCGTCAGCATGGTCAACGGCCCCCAAAATGCTTTGTTTTATTTGGGCATTTTATTTTACAGGAGGTATTCAGAGACATGGATTGGGAAGAATTGGGGATAAAAGTTAATCGAGAATAGCTTAGTAACTCGCGATTCGCTGATGACATTGCCTTCATTAGTACCTCAGGGGACCAATTGCAATGCATGTTCACTGACCTGGAGAGACAAAGCAGAAGAGTGGGTCTAAAAAGTAATCTGCAGGAAACTAAAGTAATGCTTAACAGTCTCGGAAGAAAACAGCAATTTACAATTGGCAGCGAGGCACTGGAAGTCGTAAGGGAATACATCAACTTAGGGCAGGTAGTGACAGCGGATGCGGATCATGAGACAGAAATATTCAGAAGAACAAGAATGGGCTGGGGTGCGTTTGGCAGGCATTCTCAGATGATGATTAGCAGGTTGCCATTATCCCCTCAAGAGGAAAGTATATAATACCTGTGTCTTACCAGTACTCACCTATGGGGCAAAAAGCTGGAGGCTTACGAAAAGGGTTCTGCTCAAATTGAGGACGACGCAACGAGCTATGGAAAGAAGAATGATAGGTGTAACGTTCAAGGATAAGAAAAGAGCAGATTGGGTGAGGGAACAAACGCGAGTTAATGACATCTTAGGTGAAATCAAGAAAAAGAAATGGGCATGGGCAGGATACGCAACGAGGAGGGAAGATAACCGATGGTCATTGAGGGTTACGGAATGGATTCCAAGGGCAGGGAAGCTTAGCAGAGGGCGGCAGAAAGTTAGGCGGGCGCATGAGATTAAGAAGTTTGCAGGGACGACATGGCCACACATAGTACATGATCGGGGTTGTTGGAGATGTATGGGAGAGGCCTTTGCCCTGCAGTAGGCGTAACCAGGCTGATGCTGATGATGACTGCGCCGGTCCATGCCAGTTGAGGCACACAAGACCACGCAAGAGCCGCACTGCGATAGCCGCACCACAAGGGAGTCATTGTGACTCCTGTAGTTTATCCATGCCTTTTTTTAATTACTTCAGTTTGACGTTTAGAGCACTGGGCAGAAATCACATTGTGTCAGCATCGGCAACAGCCTTCACAATCATTTGTTTTAAGTGCACAGTGAGATTCCCCCGGTGCATGCCAGGTAAGCCACACCACACAGTGCAGAGCCGTGCTGCTCTAGTCGCACCTCATGGGAGTCATTGTTAGTCTCTTCGTTTACCCTCGCCTTGTTGATTTTATCAAGTTGACATATAGGTGACTGGGCAGAGATCACATTGCATCAGCATGGTCAAAAGTCCTCGCAATGCTTTGTTTTAAATGGACAGTCAGATTCTCCCGGTCGATACCAGTTGAAGCGCAACGGAAAGTGCAAAGCGGCACAGCTCAATCCACACTGGAAGGGAGTCATTCTTACTCCTGTCTTTTATCCACGCTTTTTTTTTCATTTTTTCACTTTGACATTTAGAGCACTGTGCAGAAATCACACTGCGTCAGCACGGTCAACGCCCCCAAAATGCTTGGTTTTATTTGGGCATTTTATTTTACAGGAGGTATTCAGAGACATGGATTGGGAAGAATTGGGGATAAAAGTTAATCGAGAATAGCTTGGTAACTCGCGATTCGCTGATGACATTGCCTTGCTTAGTACCTCAGGGGACCAATTGCAATGCATGTTCAGTGACCTGGATAGGCAAAGCAGAAGAGTGGGTCTAAAAATTAATCTACAGGAAACTAAAGTAATGCTTAACAGTCTCCGAAGAAAACCGCAATTTACAATAGGCAGCGAGGCACTGGAAGTCGTAAGGGAATACACCAACTTAGGTCAGGTAGTGACAGCGGATGCGGATCATAAGACAGAAATATTCAGAAGAACAAGAATGGGCTGGGGTGCGTTTGGCAGGCATTCTCAGATGATGAATAGCAGGTTGCCGTTATCCCCTCAAGAGGAAAGTATATAATACCTGTGTCTTACCAGCACTCACCTATGGGGCAGAAACCTTGAGGCTTACGAAAAGGGTTCTGCTCATATTGAGGACGACACAACGAGCTATGGAAAGAAGAATGATAGGTGTAACGTTCAAGGATAAGAAAAGAGCAGATTGGGTGAGGGAACAAACGCGACTTAATGACATCTTAGTTGAAATCAAGAAAAAGAAAGGGGCATGGGCAGGATACGCAATGAGGAGGGAAGATAACCGATGGTCATTGAGGGTTACGGAATGGATTCCAAGGGAAGAGAAGCTTAGCAGAGGGCGGCAGAAAGTTAGGCGGGCGCATGAGATTCAGAAGTTTGCGGGGACGACATGGCCACACTTAGTACATGATCGGGGTTGTTGGAGATGTATGGGAGAGGCCTTTGCCCTGCAGTAGGCGTAACCAGGCCTATGCTGATGATGATTCCGCCGGTCCATGCCAGTTGAGGCGCACAAGACCACGCAATAGCCGCACTGCGATAGCCGCACCACGAGGGAGTCATTGTTACTCCTGTCGTTTATCCGTCCTTTTTTTTATTTACTTCACTTTGACGTTTAGAGCACTGGGCAGAAATCACATTCCGTCAGCATGGTCGACGGTGCTCACAATCATTTGTTTTAATTGGACAGTCGGATTCCCCCGATCTATGCCAGCTGGAGTGCAGCAGACTGTGCAAATGCTGCGCTGCTCTAATCACACCTCAAGGTTGTCATTGTTACTCTCATCGCTTACACACACCTTTTTTGCATTTCTTCACATTGACATTAAATAGCACTGGGCAGAAATCACATTGTGTCAGCATGGTCAACGGCCTTCGCAATCATTTCTTTTCATGGCAGAGTTAGATTCCCCCGTTGCATGCCAGGTAAACCACACCAGACAGTGCAAAGCCGCGCTACTCTAGTCCCACCTCATGGGAGTCATTGTTAGTCTCTTCGTTTACCCTCGCCTTGTTGCATTTTATCACGTTGACATTTAGGGGACTGGGCAGAGATCACATTGCATCAGCATGGTCAAAAGTCCTCGCAATGCTTTGTTTTAAATGGACAGTCAGATTCTCCCGGTCCATACCAGTTGAAGCGCAACGGAAAGTGCAAAGCGGCACAGCTCAATCCACACTGCAAGGGAGTCATTCTTACTCCTGTCTTTTATCCACGCTTTTTTTTCATTTTTTCACTTCGACATTTAGAGCACTGTGCAGAAATCACACTGCGTCAGCATGCTCAACGGCCCCCAGAATGGTTTGTTTTATTTGGACAGTGGATTCTGTCAGTCCATGCCAGTTCATTCGCACCAGACCGCGCAAGAGCTGCACTGCGCTAGCCGCACCTAAAGGGTGTCATAGTAACTCCTGTCGTTTATCCAGCCCTTTCCTTAATTTATTTATTTCACGTTTAAAGCACTAGGCAGAAATCAAATTGCGTCGGCATGGTCAACGGCCCTCGCAATCATTTGTTTTAAATGGACAGTCGGATTACCCCGATCTATCCCAGTTGAAGCGCACCAGGCAGCGCTAGAGCCGCACTGCTCTAGACGCTGCTCAAGGGAGTCATTGTTACTCACTTAGCTCCCCCACGCCTTGTTCTATTTCTTCAGGTTGACATTTAGGGCACTGGGCACAAATCACCTTGCATAAAAATGGTCAACCGCCCTCGCAATTATATCTTTTAAAAGCACAGTAAGATTCCCCCTGTGCATTCCAGTTGAACCACACCAGACAGTGCAAAGCAGCACTGTTCTAGCCGCACCTCAAGGGAGTCATTGTTACTAACGTCCTTCACCCACGCTTTGTTCCATTTCCTCACATTGACATTTAGAGCCCTGGGCACAAATCACATTGCGTCAGCATCGTCAAAAGTCCTTGCAATGGTTTGTTTTAAGTGGACAGTCAGTTTCAGCCGGTCCATGCCAGTTGAAGCACAACAGATAGCATAAAGCGCCACTCCTGAATCCACACTGCAAGGGAGTCATTCTTACTCCTGTCCGTTACCCACGCCTTTTTTTCATTTCTGCACATTGACATTTACAGACCTGGGCAGAAATCACATTGCGTCAGCATGGTCAACGGCCCTCAAAATGCATTGTTTTATTTCGAGAGTCGGATTCTCCCGGTCCATGCCAGTTGAAGCGCACCAGGCAGCGCAAGCGCCACACTGCTCTAGCCGCACCTTAAGAGAGCCATTGTTACTCGCTTTGTGTAGCCATGCCTTGTTGCATTTCTTCACGTTGACATTTAGGGCGCTGGGCAGAAGTCACATTACGTCAGCATGATCAAAAGTCTTCGCAAAGCTTTGTTTTAATGGACAGTTGGATTCCACCGGTCCATACCAAATGAAGCACAATGGATAGCACAAAGCGAAACTGCTCAATAAACTCTGCACGGGAGGCATTCTTACTCCTGTCCTTTATACCCACCTTTTTGCATTTCTTCACGTTGACATTTAGAGCACTGGCTCCCAGAATGCTTTGTTTCATTTGGACAGTGAATTCCGCCCGTCCATGCCAGTTGAGGCGTACCATACCGCGCAAGACCTGCACTGCTCCAGCCGCACCTCACAGGAGTCACTCTTACACCTGTCCTTTATCCAGGCATTTCTTTATTTCATCACTTTGCCGTTTAGAGCACTAGGCAGAAATCACATTGCGTCAGCATGGTGAACGGCCCGTGTAATCATTTGTTTTAAATGGACAGTCGGATTCCCCCGATCTATGCCAGTTGGAGTGCAGCAGACTGCGCAAGAGCCGCACTGCTCTAGTCGCACCTCGAGGGAGTCATTGTTACTCTCATCGCATACACACCTTCTTGCATTTCTTCACGTTGACCTTAAATAGCACTGGGCAGAAATCACATTGTGTCAGCATCGGCAACAGCCTTCACAATCATTTGTTTTAAGTGCACAGTGAGATTCCCCGGTGCATGACAGGTAAACCACACCAGACAGTGCAAAGCTGTGCTGCTCTAGTCGCACCTCATGGGAGTCATTGTTAGTCTCTTCGTTTACCCACGCCTTGTTGATTTTATCAAGTTGACATATAGGGGACTGGGCAGAAATCACATTGCGTCAGCATGGTCAAAAGTCCCCGCAATGCTTTGTTTTAAATGGACAGTCGGATTCCCCCGGTCCATGCCAGTTGATGCACAACAGATAGCATAAAGCGCCACTCCTGAATCCACACTGCAAGGGAGTCATTCTTACTCCTGTCGTTTAACCACGCCTTTTTTTCATTTCTGCACGTTGACATTTACAGACCTGGGCAGAAATCACATTGCGTCAGCATGGTCAACGGCCCCCAAAATGCTTTGTTTTATTTGGGCATTTTATTTTACAGGAGGTATTCAGAGACATGGATTGAGAAGATTTGGGGATAAAAGTTAATCGAGAATAGCTTAGTAACTCGCGATTCGCTGATGACATTGCCTTCCTTAGTACCTCAGGGGACCAATTGCAATGCATGTTCACTGACCTGGATAGGCAAAGCAGAAGAGTGGGTCTAAAAATTAATCTGCAGGAAACTAAAGTAATGCTTAACAGTCTCGGAAGAAAACAGCAATTTACAATTGGCAGCGAGGCACTAGAATTCGTAAGGGATTACATCAACTTAGGGCAGGTAGTGACAGCGGATGCGGATCATGAGACAGAAATATTCAGAAGAACAAGAATGGGCTGGGGTGCGTTTGGCAGGCATTCTCAGATGATGATTAGCAGGTTGCCATTATCCCCTCAAGAGGAAAGTATATAATACCTGTGTCTTACCAGTACTCACCTATGGGGCAGAAACCTGGAGGCTTACGAAATGGGTTCTGCTCAAATTGAGGACGACGCAACGAGCTATGGAAAGAAGAATGATAGGTGTAACGTTAAAGGATAAGAAAAGAGCAGATTGGGTGAGGGAACAAACGCGAGTTAATGACATCTTAGTTGAAATCAAGAAAAAGAAATGGGCATGGGCAGGATACGAAATGAGGAGGGAAGATAACCGATGGTCATTAAGGGTTACGGAATGGATTCCAAGGGAAGGGAAGCTTAGCAGAGGGCGGCAGAAAGTTAGGCGGGCGCATGAGATTAAGAAGTTTGCAGGGACGACATGGCCACACATAGTACATGATCGGGGTTGTTGGAGATGTACGGGAGAGGCCTTTGCCCTGCAGTAGGCGTAACCAGGCTGATGCTGATGATGATTCCGCCGGTCCATGCCAGTTGAGGCACACAAGACCACGCAAGAGCCGCACTGCGATAGCCGCACCACAAGGGAGTCATTGTGACTCCTGTAGTTTATCCATGCCTTTTTTTATTTACTTCAGTTTCACGTTTAGAGCACTGGGCAGAAATCACATTGCGTCAGCATGGTCGACGGCCCTCGCAATCATTTGTTTTAAATGGACAGTCGGATTCCCCCGATCTATGCCAGCTGGAGTGCAGCAGACTGTGCAAAACCTGCACTGTTCTAGTCGCACCTCAAGGGAGTCATTGTTACTCTCATAGCTTACACACACCTTCTTGCATTTCTTCACGTTGACATTAAATAGCACTGGGCAGAAATCACATTGTGTCAGCATCGGCAACAGCCTTCACAATCATTTGTTTTAAGTGCACAGTGAGATTCCCCCGGTGCATGCCAGGTAAGCCACACCAGACAGTGCAGAGCCGTGCTGCTCTAGTCGCACCTCATGGGAGTCATTGTTAGTCTCTTCGTTTACCCACGCCTTGTTGATTTTATCAAGTTGACATATAGGGGACTGGGCAGAGATCACATTGCATCAGCATGGTCAAAAGTCCTCGCAATGCTTTGTTTTCAATGGACAGTCAGATTCTCCCGGTCCGTACCAGTTGAAGCGCAACGGAAAGTGCAAAGCGGCACAGCACAATCCACACTGCAAAGGAGTCATTCTTACTCCTGTCTTTTATCCACGCTTTTTTTCATTTTTTCACTTTGACATTTAGAGCACTGTGCAGAAATCACACTGCGTCAGCACGGTCAACGGCCCCCAAAATGCTTGGTTTTATTTGGGCATTTTATTTTACAGGAGGTATTCAGAGACATGGATTGGGAAGAATTGGGGATAAAAGTTAATCGAGAATAGCTTGGTAACTCGCGATTCGCTGATGACATTGCCTTGCTTAGTACCTCAGGGGACCAATTGCAATGCATGTTCAGTGACCTGGATAGGCAAAGCAGAAGAGTGGGTCTAAAAATTAATCTGCAGGAAACTAAAGTAATGCTTAACAGTCTCCGAAGAAAACCGCAATTTACAATAGGCAGCGAGGCACTGGAAGTCGTAAGGGAATACACCAACTTAGGTCAGGTAGTGACAGCGGATGCGGATCATAAGACAGAAATATTCAGAAGAACAAGAATGGGCTGGGGTGCGTTTGGCAGGCATTCTCAGATGATGAATAGCAGGTTGCCGTTATCCCCTCAAGAGGAAAGTATATAATACCTGTGTCTTACCAGCACTCACCTATGGGGCAGAAACCTTGAGGCTTACGAAAAGGGTTCTGCTCATATTGAGGACGACACAACGAGCTATGGAAAGAAGAATGATAGGTGTAACGTTCAAGGATAAGAAAAGAGCAGATTGGGTGAGGGAACAAACGCGACTTAATGACATCTTAGTTGAAATCAAGAAAAAGAAAGGGGCATGGGCAGGATACGCAATGAGGAGGGAAGATAACCGATGGTCATTGAGGGTTACGGAATGGATTCCAAGGGAAGAGAAGCTTAGCAGAGGGCGGCAGAAAGTTAGGCGGGCGCATGAGATTCAGAAGTTTGCGGGGACGACATGGCCACACTTAGTACATGATCGGGGTTGTTGGAGATGTATGGGAGAGGCCTTTGCCCTGCAGTAGGCGTAACCAGGCCTATGCTGATGATGATTCCGCCGGTCCATGCCAGTTGAGGCGCACAAGACCACGCAATAGCCGCACTGCGATAGCCGCACCACGAGGGAGTCATTGTTACTCCTGTCGTTTATCCGTCCTTTTTTTTTATTTACTTCACTTTGACGTTTAGAGCACTGGGCAGAAATCACATTCCGTCAGCATGGTCGACGGTGCTCACAATCATTTGTTTTAATTGGACAGTCGGATTCCCCCGATCTATGCCAGCTGGAGTGCAGCAGACTGTGCAAATGCTGCGCTGCTCTAATCACACCTCAAGGTTGTCATTGTTACTCTCATCGCTTACACACACCTTTTTTGCATTTCTTCACATTGACATTAAATAGCACTGGGCAGAAATCACATTGTGTCAGCATGGTCAACGGCCTTCGCAATCATTTCTTTTCATGGCAGAGTTAGATTCCCCCGTTGCATGCCAGGTAAACCACACCAGACAGTGCAAAGCCGCGCTACTCTAGTCCCACCTCATGGGAGTCATTGTTAGTCTCTTCGTTTACCCTCGCCTTGTTGCATTTTATCACGTTGACATTTAGGGGACTGGGCAGAGATCACATTGCATCAGCATGGTCAAAAGTCCTCGCAATGCTTTGTTTTAAATGGACAGTCAGATTCTCCCGGTCCATACCAGTTGAAGCGCAACGGAAAGTGCAAAGCGGCACAGCTCAATCCACACTGCAAGGGAGTCATTCTTACTCCTGTCTTTTATCCACGCTTTTTTTTCATTTTTTCACTTCGACATTTAGAGCACTGTGCAGAAATCACACTGCGTCAGCATGCTCAACGGCCCCCAGAATGGTTTGTTTTATTTGGACAGTGGATTCTGTCAGTCCATGCCAGTTCATTCGCACCAGACCGCGCAAGAGCTGCACTGCGCTAGCCGCACCTAAAGGGTGTCATAGTAACTCCTGTCGTTTATCCAGCCCTTTCCTTAATTTATTTATTTCACGTTTAAAGCACTAGGCAGAAATCAAATTGCGTCGGCATGGTCAACGGCCCTCGCAATCATTTGTTTTAAATGGACAGTCGGATTACCCCGATCTATCCCAGTTGAAGCGCACCAGGCAGCGCTAGAGCCGCACTGCTCTAGACGCTGCTCAAGGGAGTCATTGTTACTCACTTAGCTCCCCCACGCCTTGTTCTATTTCTTCAGGTTGACATTTAGGGCACTGGGCACAAATCACCTTGCATAAAAATGGTCAACCGCCCTCGCAATTATATCTTTTAAAAGCACAGTAAGATTCCCCCTGTGCATTCCAGTTGAACCACACCAGACAGTGCAAAGCAGCACTGTTCTAGCCGCACCTCAAGGGAGTCATTGTTACTAACGTCCTTCACCCACGCTTTGTTCCATTTCCTCACATTGACATTTAGAGCCCTGGGCACAAATCACATTGCGTCAGCATCGTCAAAAGTCCTTGCAATGCTTTGTTTTAAGTGGACAGTCAGTTTCAGCCGGTCCATGCCAGTTGAAGCACAACAGATAGCATAAAGCGCCACTCCTGAATCCACACTGCAAGGGAGTCATTCTTACTCCTGTCCTTTACCCACGCCTTTTTTTCATTTCTGCACGTTGACATTTACAGACCTGGGCAGAAATCACATTGCGTCAGCATGGTCAACGGCCCTCAAAATGCATTGTTTTATTTCGAGAGTCGGATTCTCCCGGTCCATGCCAGTTGAAGCGCACCAGGCAGCGCAAGCGCCACACTGCTCTAGCCGCACCTTAAGAGAGCCATTGTTACTCGCTTTGTGTAGCCATGCCTTGTTGCATTTCTTCACGTTGACATTTAGGGCGCTGGGCAGAAGTCACATTACGTCAGCATGATCAAAAGTCTTCGCAAAGCTTTGTTTTAATGGACAGTTGGATTCCACCGGTCCATACCAAATGAAGCACAATGGATAGCACAAAGCGAAACTGCTCAATAAACTCTGCACGGGAGGCATTCTTACTCCTGTCCTTTATACCCACCTTTTTGCATTTCTTCACGTTGACATTTAGAGCACTGGCTCCCAGAATGCTTTGTTTCATTTGGACAGTGAATTCCGCCCGTCCATGCCAGTTGAGGCGTACCATACCGCGCAAGACCTGCACTGCTCCAGCCGCACCTCACAGGAGTCACTCTTACACCTGTCCTTTATCCAGGCATTTCTTTATTTCATCACTTTGCCGTTTAGAGCACTAGGCAGAAATCACATTGCGTCAGCATGGTGAACGGCCCGTGTAATCATTTGTTTTAAATGGACAGTCGGATTCCCCCGATCTATGCCAGTTGGAGTGCAGCAGACTGCGCAAGAGCCGCACTGCTCTAGTCGCACCTCGAGGGAGTCATTGTTACTCTCATCGCATACACACCTTCTTGCATTTCTTCACGTTGACCTTAAATAGCACTGGGCAGAAATCACATTGTGTCAGCATCGGCAACAGCCTTCACAATCATTTGTTTTAAGTGCACAGTGAGATTCCCCGGTGCATGACAGGTAAACCACACCAGACAGTGCAAAGCTGTGCTGCTCTAGTCGCACCTCATGGGAGTCATTGTTAGTCTCTTCGTTTACCCACGCCTTGTTGATTTTATCAAGTTGACATATAGGGGACTGGGCAGAAATCACATTGCGTCAGCATGGTCAAAAGTCCCCGCAATGCTTTGTTTTAAATGGACAGTCGGATTCCCCCGGTCCATGCCAGTTGATGCACAACAGATAGCATAAAGCGCCACTCCTGAATCCACACTGCAAGGGAGTCATTCTTACTCCTGTCGTTTAACCACGCCTTTTTTTCATTTCTGCACGTTGACATTTACAGACCTGGGCAGAAATCACATTGCGTCAGCATGGTCAACGGCCCCCAAAATGCTTTGTTTTATTTGGGCATTTTATTTTACAGGAGGTATTCAGAGACATGGATTGAGAAGATTTGGGGATAAAAGTTAATCGAGAATAGCTTAGTAACTCGCGATTCGCTGATGACATTGCCTTCCTTAGTACCTCAGGGGACCAATTGCAATGCATGTTCACTGACCTGGATAGGCAAAGCAGAAGAGTGGGTCTAAAAATTAATCTGCAGGAAACTAAAGTAATGCTTAACAGTCTCGGAAGAAAACAGCAATTTACAATTGGCAGCGAGGCACTAGAATTCGTAAGGGATTACATCAACTTAGGGCAGGTAGTGACAGCGGATGCGGATCATGAGACAGAAATATTCAGAAGAACAAGAATGGGCTGGGGTGCGTTTGGCAGGCATTCTCAGATGATGATTAGCAGGTTGCCATTATCCCCTCAAGAGGAAAGTATATAATACCTGTGTCTTACCAGTACTCACCTATGGGGCAGAAACCTGGAGGCTTACGAAATGGGTTCTGCTCAAATTGAGGACGACGCAACGAGCTATGGAAAGAAGAATGATAGGTGTAACGTTAAAGGATAAGAAAAGAGCAGATTGGGTGAGGGAACAAACGCGAGTTAATGACATCTTAGTTGAAATCAAGAAAAAGAAATGGGCATGGGCAGGATACGAAATGAGGAGGGAAGATAACCGATGGTCATTAAGGGTTACGGAATGGATTCCAAGGGAAGGGAAGCTTAGCAGAGGGCGGCAGAAAGTTAGGCGGGCGCATGAGATTAAGAAGTTTGCAGGGACGACATGGCCACACATAGTACATGATCGGGGTTGTTGGAGATGTACGGGAGAGGCCTTTGCCCTGCAGTAGGCGTAACCAGGCTGATGCTGATGATGATTCCGCCGGTCCATGCCAGTTGAGGCACACAAGACCACGCAAGAGCCGCACTGCGATAGCCGCACCACAAGGGAGTCATTGTGACTCCTGTAGTTTATCCATGCCTTTTTTTATTTACTTCAGTTTCACGTTTAGAGCACTGGGCAGAAATCACATTGCGTCAGCATGGTCGACGGCCCTCGCAATCATTTGTTTTAAATGGACAGTCGGATTCCCCCGATCTATGCCAGCTGGAGTGCAGCAGACTGTGCAAAACCTGCACTGTTCTAGTCGCACCTCAAGGGAGTCATAGTTACTCTCATAGCTTACACACACCTTCTTGCATTTCTTCACGTTGACATTAAATAGCACTGGGCAGAAATCACATTGTGTCAGTATCGGCAACAGCCTTCACAATCATTTGTTTTAAGTGCACAGTGAGATTCCCCCGGTGCATGCCAGGTAAGCCACACCAGACAGTGCAGAGCCGTGCTGCTCTAGTCGCACCTCATGGGAGTCATTGTTAGTCTCTTCGTTTACCCACGCCTTGTTGATTTTATCAAGTTGACATATAGGGGACTGGGCAGAGATCACATTGCATCAGCATGGTCAAAAGTCCTCGCAATGCTTTGTTTTCAATGGACAGTCAGATTCTCCCGGTCCATACCAGTTGAAGCGCAACGGAAAGTGCAAAGCGGCACAGCTCAATCCACACTGCAAGGGAGTCATTCTTACTCCTGTCTTTTATCCACGCTTTTTTTTTTCATTTTTTCACTTCGACATTTAGAGCACTGTGCAGAAATCACACTGCGTCAGCATGCTCAACGGCCCCCAGAATGGTTTGTTTTATTTGGACAGTGGATTCTGTCAGTCCATGCCAGTTCATTCGCACCAGACCGCGCAAGAGCTGTACTGCGCTAGCCGCACCTAAAGGGTGTCATAGTTACTCCTGTCGTTTAACCACGCCTTTTTTTCATTTCTTCACGTTGACATTTACAGACCTGGGCAGAAATCACATTGCGTCAGCATGGTCAACGGCCCTCAAAATGCATTGTTTATTTGGAGAGTCGGATTCTCCCGGTCCATGCCAGTTGAAGCGCACCAAGCAGCGCAAGCGCCACACTGCTCTAGCCGCCCCTCAAGAGAGCCATTGTTACTCGCTTTGTGTAGCCATGCCTTGTTGCATTTCTTCACGTTGACATTTAGAGCGCTGGGCAGAAGTCACATTACGTCAGCATGATCAAAAGTCTTCGCAAAGCTTTGTTTTAATGGACAGTTGGATTCCACCGGTCCATACCAAATGAAGCACAATGGATAGCACAAAGCGAAACTGCTCAATAAACTCTGCACGGGAGTCATTCTTACTCCTGTCCTTTATACCCACCTTTTTGCATTTCTTCACGTTGACCTTTAGAGCACTGGCCCCCAGAATGCTTTGTTTCATTTGGACAGTGAATTCCGCCGGTCCATGCCAGTTGAGGCGTACCATACCGTGCAAGAGCTGCACTGCTCCAGCCGCACCTCACAGGAGTCACTCTTACACCTGTCCTTTATCCAGGCATTTCTTTATTTCATCACTTTGCCGTTTAGAGCACTAGGCAGAAATCACATTGCGTCAGAATGGTGAACGGCCCTCGAATCATTTGTTTTAAATGGACAGTCGGATTCCCCCGATCTATGCCAGTTGGAGTGCAGCAGACTGCGCAAGAGCCGCACTGCTCTAGTCGCACCACGAGGGAGTCATTGTTACTCTCCTCGCTTACGCACACCTTCTTGCATTTCTTCACGTTGACATTAAATAGCACTGGGCAGAAATCACATAGTGTCAGCATCGGCAACAGCCTTCACAATCATTTGTTTTAAGTGCACAGTGAGATTCCCGCGGTGCATGCCAGGTAAACCACACCAGACAGTGCAGAACCGTGCTGCTCTTGTCGCACCTCATGGGAGTCATTGTTAGTCTCTTCGTTTACCCACGCCTTGTTGCATTTTATCAAGTTGACATATAGGGGACTGGGCAGAAATCACACTGCGTCAGCACGGTCAACGGCCCCCAAAATGCTTTGTTTTATTTGGGCATTTTATTTTACAGGAGGTATTCAGAGACATGGATTGGGAAGAATTGGGGATAAAAGTTAATCGAGAATAGCTTAGTAACTCGCGATTCGCTGATGACATTGCCTTCCTCAGTACCTCAGGGGACCAATTGCAATGCATGTTCACTGACCTGGATAGGCAAAGCAGAAGAGTGGGTCTAAAAATTAATCAGCAGGAAACTAAAGTAATGCTTAACAGTCTCGGAAGAAAACAGCAATTTACAATTGGCAGCGAGGCACTAGAAGTCGTAAGGGAATACATCAACTTAGGGCAGGTAGTGACAGCGGATGCGGATCATGAGACAGAAATATTCAGAAGAACAAGAATGGGCTGGGGTGTGTTTGGCAGGCATTCTCAGATGATGATTAGCAGGTTGCCATTATCCCCTCAAGAGGAAAGTATATAATACCTGTGTCTTACCAGTACTCAACTATGGGGCAGAAACCTGGAGGCTTACGAAAATGGTTCTGCTCAAATTGAGGACGACGCAACGAGCTATGGAAAGAAGAATGATAGGTGTAATGTTAAAGGATAAGAAAAGAGCAGATTGGGTGAGGGAACAAACGCGAGTTAATGATGTCTTAGTTGAAATCAAGAAAAAGAAATGGGCATGGGCAGGACACGAAATGAGGAGGGAAGATAACCAATGGTCATTAAGGGTTACGGAATGGATTCCAAGGGAAGGGGAGCTTAGCAGAGGGCGGCAGAAAGTTAGGCGGGCGCATGAGATTAAGAAGTTTGCAGGGACGACATGGCCACACTTAGTACATGATCGGGGTTGTTGGAGATGTATGGGAGAGGCCTTTGCCCTGCAGTAGGCGTAACCAGGCTGATGCTGATTCCGCCGGTCCATGCCAGTTGAGGCACACAAGACCACGCAAGAGCCGCACTGCGATAGCCGCTCCACAAGGGAGTCATGGTTACTCCTGTCGTTTATCTGTCCTTTTTTTTAATTACTTCACTTTGACGTTTAGAGCACTGGGCAGAAATCACATTGCGTAAGCATGGTGAACGGCCCTCGCAATCATTTGTTATAAATTGACAGTCGGATTCCCCCGATCTATGCCAGTTGGAGTGCAGCAGACTGCGCAAGAGCCGCACTGCTCTAGGCGCACCTCAAGGGAGTCATTGTTACTCTCACCGCTTACACACACCTTCTTGCATTTCTTCACGTTGACATTAAATAGCACTGGGCAGAAATCAAATTCCGTCAGCATGGTCGACGGCGCTCACAATCATTTGTTTTAATTGGACAGTCGGATTCTCCCTATCTATGCCAGCTGGAGTGCAGCAGACTGTGCAAATGCTGCGCTGCTCTAATCACACCTCAAGGGTGTCATTGTTACTCTCATCGCTTACACACACCTTTTTTGCATTTCTTCACATTGACATTAAATAGCACTGGGCAGAAATCACATTGTGTCAGCATGGTCAACGGCCTTCGCAATCATTTCTTTTCATGGCAGAATTAGAATCCCCTGTTGCATGCCAGGTAAACCACACCAGACAGTGCAAAGCCGCGCTACTCTAGTCCCAATGGCGGCCTGTCCGCCATTGGGACTAGAGTAGCGCGGACTAGAGTAGCGCGGCTAGAGTAGCGCGGACAGGCCGCCATTGGAATATGAACCTGGCAACGTTTAACGCTAGAACGTTATCTAGTGAGGCGAGTCTAGCAGTGCTATTGGAGGAATTAGAGGGCAGTAAATGGGATATAATAGGGCTCAGCGAAGTTAGGAGGCCAAAAGAAGCATATACAGTGCTAAAAAGCGGGCACGTCCTGTGCTACCGGGGCTTAGCAGAGAGAAGGGAACTAGGCGTCGGATTCCTGATTAATAAGAATATAGCTGGTAACATACAGGAATTCTATAGCATTAACGAGAGGGTGGCAGGTCTTGTTGTGAAACTTAATAAGAGGTACAAAATGAAGATTGTACAGGTCTACGCCCCTACATCCAGTCATGATGACCAGGAAGTCGAAAGCTTCTATGAAGACGTGGAATCGGCGATGGGTAGAGTGAAAACTAAATACACTATACTAATGGGTGACTTTAATGCCAAGGTAAGCAAAAAGCAGGCTGGAGACAAGGCAGTGGGGGAATATGGCATAGGCACTAGGAATATCAGGGGGGAGTTATTGGTAGAGTTTGCGGAAAAGAATGATATGAGGATAATGAATACCTTCTTCCGCAAACGGGATAGCCGAAAGTGGACGTGGAGGGGCCCGAACGGCGAGACTAGAAATTAAATAGACTTCATACTCTGCGCTAACCCTGGCATCATAAAAGATGTGGACGTGCTCGGCAAGGTGCACTGCAGTGACCACAGGATGGTAAGAACTCGAATTAGCCTAGACCTGAGAAGGGAACGAAAGAAACTGGTACATAAGAAACCGATCAATGAGTTAGCGGTAAAAGGGAAAATAGAGCAATTCCAGATCAAGCTACAGAACAGGTATTCGGCTTTAACTCAGGAAGAGGACTTTAGTGTTGAAGCAATGAACGACAATCTTGTGGACATCATTAAGGAGTGTGCAATGGAAGTCGGTGGTAACTCCGTTAGGCAGGATACCAGTAAACTATCGCAGGAGAGGAAAGATCTGATCAAGAAACGCCAATGTATGAAAGCCTCTAACCCTACAGCTAGAATAGAACTGGCAGAACTTTCGAAGTTAATCAACAAGCGTAAGACAGCTGACATAAGGAAGTATAATATGGATAGAATTGAACATGCTCTCAGGAACGGAGGAAGCCTAAAAACAGTGAAGAAGAAACTAGGAATTGGCAAGAATCAGATGTATGCGTTAAGAGACAAAGCCGGCAATATCATTACTAATATGGATGAGATAGTACAAGTGGCTGAGGAGTTCTATAGAGATTTGTACAGTACCAGTGCCACCCACGATGATAATGGAAGAGAAAATAGTCTAGAGGAATTCGAAATCCCACAGGTAACGCCGGAAGAAGTAAAGAAAGCCTTGGGAGATATGCAAAGTGGGAAGGCAGCTGGGGAGGATCAGGTAACAGCAGATTTGTTGAAGGATGGTGGGCAGATTGTTCTAGAGAAACTGGCCACCCTGTATACGCAATGCCTCATAACGTCGAGCGTACCGGAATCTTGGAAAAACGCTAACATAATCCTAATCCATAAGAAAGGGGACACCAAAGACTTGAAAAATTACAGACCAATCAGCTTACTGTCCGTTGCCTACAAACTATTTACTAAGGTAATCGCACATAGAATCAGGAACACCTTAGACTTCTGTCAAGCAAAGGACCAGGCAGGATTCCGTAAAGGCTACTCAACAATAGATCATATTCACACTATCAATCAGGTGATAGAGAAATGTGCGGAATATAACCAACCCTTATATATAGCTTTCATTGATTACGAGAAAGCATTTGATTCTGTCGAAACCTCAGCAGTCATGGAGGCATTACGAAATCAGGGTGTAGACGAGCCATATGTAAAAGTACTGGAAGATATCTATAGCGGCTCCACAGCCACTATAGTCCTTCATAAAGAAAGCAACAAAATCCCAATAAAGAAAGGCGTCAGGCAGGGAGATACGATCTCTCCAATGCTATTCACAGCGTGTTTACAGGAGGTATTCAGAGACCTGGATTGGGAAGAAACGGGGATAAAAGTTAATGGAGAATACCTTAGTAACTTGCGATTCGCTGATGATATTGCCTTGCTTAGTAACTCAGGGGACCAACTGCAATGCATGCTCACTGACCTGGAGAGGCAAAGCAGAAGAGTGGGTCTAAAAATTAATCTGCAGAAAACTAAAGTAATGTTTAACAGTCTCGGAAGAGAACAGCAGTTTACAATAGGCAGCGAGGCACTGGAAGTCGTAAAGGAATACATCTACTTAGGGCAGGTAGTGACTGCGGATCCGGATCATGAGGCAGAAATAATCAGAAGAATAAGAATGGGCTGGGGTGCGTTTGGCAGGCATTCTCAGATCATGAACAGCAGGTTGCCATTATCCCTCAAGAGAAAAGTGTATAATAGCTGTGTCTTACCAGTACTCACCTACGGGGCAGAAACCTGGAGGCTTACGAAAAGGGTTCTACTCAAATTGAGGACGACGCAACGAGCTATGGAAAGAAGAATGATAGGTGTAACGTTAAGGGATAAGAAAAGAGCAGATTGGGTGAGGGAACAAACGCGAGTTAATGACATCTTAGTTGAAATTAAGAAAAAGAAATGGGCATGGGCAGGACATGTAATGAGGAGGGAAGATAACCGATGGTCATTAAGGGTTACGGACTGGATTCCAAGGGAAGGGAAGCGTAGCAGGGGACGGCAGAAAGTTAGGTGGGCGGATGAGATTAAGAAGTTTGCAGGGAAGACATGGCCACAATTAGTACATGACCGGGGTTGTTGGAGAAATATGGGAGAGGCCTTTGCCCTGCAGTGGGCGTAACCAGGCTGATGATGATGATGATGACGATGACTCTAGTCCCACCTCATGGGAGTCATTGTTAGTCTCTTCGTTTACCCTCGCCTTGTTGCATTTTATCACGTTGACATTTAGGGGACTGGGCAGAGATCACATTGCATCAGCATGGTCAAAAGTCCTCGCAATGCTTTGTTTTAAATGGACAGTCAGATTCTCCCGGTCCATACCAGTTGAAGCGCAACGGAAAGTGCAAAGCGGCACAGCTCAATCCACACTGCAAGGGAGTCATTCTTACTCCTGTCTTTTATCCACGCTTTTTTTTTCATTTTTTCACTTCGACATTTAGAGCACTGTGCAGAAATCACACTGCGTCAGCATGCTCAACGGCCCCCAGAATGGTTTGTTTTATTTGGACAGTGGATTCTGTCAGTCCATGCCAGTTCATTCGCACCAGACCGCGCAAGAGCTGCACTGCGCTAGCCGCACCTAAAGGGTGTCATAGGTACTCCTGTCGTTTATCCAGCCCTTTCCTTAATTTATTTATTTCACGTTTAAAGCACTAGGCAGAAATCAAATTGCGTCAGCATGGTCAACGGCCCTCGCAATCATTTGTTTTAAATGGACAGTCGGATTACCCCGATCTATCCCAGTTGAAGCGCACCAGGCAGCGCTAGAGCCGCACTGCTCTAGTCGCAGCTCAAGGGAGTCATTGTTACTCACTTAGCTCCCCCACGCCTTGTTCTATTTCTTCAGGTTGACATTTAGGGCACTGGGCACAAATCACCTTGCATAAAAATGGTCAACCGCCCTCGCAATTATATCTTTTAAAAGCACAGTAAGATTCCCCCTGTGCATTCCAGTTGAACCACACCAGACAGTGCAAAGCAGCACTGTTCTAGCCGCACCTCAAGGGAGTCATAGTTACTAACGTCCTTCACCCACGCTTAGTTCCATTTCCTCACATTGACATTTAGAGCCCTGGGCACAAATCACATTGCGTCAGCATCGTCAAAAGTCCTTGCAATGCTTTGTTTTACGTGGACAGTCAGTTTCAGCCGCTCCATGCCAGTTGATGCACAACAGATAGCATAAAGCGCCACTCCTGAATCCACACTGCAAGGGAGTCATTCTTACTCCTGTCGTTAAACGCCTTTTTTTCATTTCTGCACGTTGACATTTACAGACCTGGGCAGAAATCACATTGCGTCAGCATGGTCAACGGCCCTCAAAATGCATTGTTTTATTTGGAGAGTCGGATTCTCCCGGTCCATGCCAGTTGAAGCGCACCAGGCAGCGCAAGCGCCACACTGCTCTAGCCGCACCTCAAGAGAGCCATTGTTACTCGCTTTGTGTAGCCATGCCTTGTTGCATTTCTTCACGTTGACATTTAGAGCGCTGGGCAGAAGTCACATTACGTCAGCATGATCAAAAGTCTTCGCAAAGCTTTGTTTTAATGGACAGTTGGATTCCACCGGTCCATACCAAATGAAGCACAATGGATAGCACAAAGCGAAACTGCTCAATAAACTCTGCACGGGAGTCATTCTTACTCCTGTCCTTTATACCCACCTTTTTGCATTTCTTCACGTTGACATTTAGAGCACTGGCTCCCAGAATGCTTTGTTTCATTTGGACAGTGAATTCCGCCCGTCCATGCCAGTTGAGGCGTATCATACCGCGCAAGAGCTGCACTGCTCCAGCCGCACCTCACAGGAGTCACTCTTACACCTGTCCTTTATCCAGGCATTTCTTTATTTCATCACTTTGCCGTTTATAGCACTAGGCAGAAATCACATTGCGTCAGCATGGTGAACGGCCCGCGCAATTATTTGTTTTAAATGGACAGTCGGATTCCCCCGATCTATGCCAGTTGGAGTGCAGCAGACTGCGCAAGAGCCGCACTGCTCTAGTCGCACCTCGCGGGAGTCATTGTTACTCTCATCGCATTCACACCTTCTTGCATTTCTTCACGTTGACATTAAGTAGCACTGGGCAGAAATCACATAGTGTCAGCATCGGCAACAGCCTTCACAATCGTTTGTTTTAAGTGCACAGTGAGATTCCCGCGGTGCATGCCAGGTAAGCCACACCAGACAGTGCAGACCTGTGCTGCTCTAGTCGCACCTCATGGGAGTCATTGTTAGTCTCTTCGTTTACCCACGCCTTGTTGCATTTTATCAAGTTGACATATAGGGGACTGGGCAGAAATCACATTGCGTCAGCGTGGTCAAAATTCCCCGCAATGCTTTGTTTTAAATGGACAGTCGGATTCCCCCGGTCTATACCAGTTCAAGCGCAATGGAAAGCGCAAAGCGGCACAGCTGAAAGCACACTGCAAGGGAGTCATTCTTACTCCTGTCGTTTACCCACGCCTTTTTTTCATTTCTGCACGTTGACATTTACAGACCTGGGCAGAAATCACATTGCGTCAGCATGGTCAACGGCCCTCAAAATGCATTGTTTTATTTGGAGAGTCGGATTCTCCCGATCCATGCCAGTTGAAGCGCACCAGGCAGCGCAAGCGCCACACTGCTCTAGCCGCACCTCAAGAGAGCGATTGTTACTCGCTTTGTGTAGCCATGCCTTGTTGCATTTCTTCACGTTGACATTTAGAGCGCTGGGCAGAAGTCACATTACGTCAGCATGATCAAAAGTCTTCGCAAAGCTTTGTTTTAATGGACAGTTGGATTCCACCGGTCCATACCAAATGAAGCACAATGGATAGCACAAAGCGAAACTGCTCAATAAACTCTGCACGGGAGTCATTCTTACTCCTGTCCTTTATACCCACCTTTTTGCATTTCTTCACGTTGACATTTAGAGCACTGGCTCCCAGAATGCTTTGTTTCATTTGGACAGTGAATTCCGCCCGTCCATGCCAGTTGAGGCGTACCATACCGCGCAAGAGCTGCACTGCTCCAGCCACACCTCACAGGAGTCACTCTTACACCTGTCCTTTATCCAGGCATTTCTTTATTTCATCACTTTGCCGTTTAGAGCACTAGGCAGAAATCACATTGCGTGAGCATGGTGAACGGCCCACGCAATTATTTGTTTTAAATGGACAGTCGGATTCCCCCGATCTATGCCAGTTGGAGTGCAGCAGACTGCACAAGAGCCGCACAGCTCTAGTCGCACCTCGAGGGAGTCATTGTTACTCTCATCGCATACACACCTTCTTGCATTTCTTCACGTTGACATTAAATAGCACTGGGCAGAAATCACATAGTGTCAGTATCGGCAACAGCCTTCACAATCGTTTGTTTTAAGTGCACAGTGAGATTCCCGCGGTGCATGCCAGGTAAGCCACACCAGACAGTGCAGACCTGTGCTGCTCTAGTCGCACCTCATGGGAGTCATTGTTAGTCTCTTCGTTTACCCACGCCTTGTTGATTTTATCAAGTTGACATATAGGGGACTGGGCAGAAATCACACTGCGTCAGCACGGTCAACGGCCCCCAAAATGCTTTGTTTTATTTGGGCATTTTATTTTACAGGAGGTATTCAGAGACATGGATTGGGAAGAATTGGGGATAAAAGTTAATCGAGAATAGCTTAGTAACTCGCGATTCGCTGATGACATTGCCTTCCTCAGTACCTCAGGGGACCAATTGCAATGCATGTTCACTGACCTGGATAGGCAAAGCAGAAGAGTGGGTCTAAAAATTAATCAGCAGGAAACTAAAGTAATGCTTAACAGTCTCGGAAGAAAACAGCAATTTACAATTGGCAGCGAGGCACTAGAAGTCGTAAGGGAATACATCAACTTAGGGCAGGTAGTGACAGCGGATGCGGATCATGAGACAGAAATATTCAGAAGAACAAGAATGGGCTGGGGTGTGTTTGGCAGGCATTCTCAGATGATGATTAGCAGGTTGCCATTATCCCCTCAAGAGGAAAGTATATAATACCTGTGTCTTACCAGTACTCAACTATGGGGCAGAAACCTGGAGGCTTACGAAAATGGTTCTGCTCAAATTGAGGACGACGCAACGAGCTATGGAAAGAAGAATGATAGGTGTAATGTTAAAGGATAAGAAAAGAGCAGATTGGGTGAGGGAACAAACGCGAGTTAATGATGTCTTAGTTGAAATCAAGAAAAAGAAATGGGCATGGGCAGGACACGAAATGAGGAGGGAAGATAACCAATGGTCATTAAGGGTTACGGAATGGATTCCAAGGGAAGGGGAGCTTAGCAGAGGGCGGCAGAAAGTTAGGCGGGCGCATGAGATTAAGAAGTTTGCAGGGACGACATGGCCACACTTAGTACATGATCGGGGTTGTTGGAGATGTATGGGAGAGGCCTTTGCCCTGCAGTAGGCGTAACCAGGCTGATGCTGATTCCGCCGGTCCATGCCAGTTGAGGCACACAAGACCACGCAGGAGCCGCACTGCGATAGCCGCTCCACAAGGGAGTCATGGTTACTCCTCTCGTTTATCCGTCCTTTTTTTTAATTACTTCTCTTTGACGTTTAGAGCACTGGGCAGAAATCACATTCCGTCAGCATGGTCGACGGCGCTCACAATCATTGGTTTTAATTGGACAGTCGGATTCCCCCGATCTATGCCAGCTGGAGTGCAGCAGACTGTGCAAATGCTGCGCTGCTCTAGTCACACCTCAAGGGTGTCATTGTTACTCTCATCGCTTACACACACCTTTTTTGCATTTCTTCACATTGACATTAAATAGCACTGGGCAGAAATCACATTGTGTCAGCATGGTCAACGGCCTTCGCAATCATTTCTTTTCATGGCAGAGTTAGATTCCCCCGTTGCATGCCAGGTAAACCACACCAGACAGTGCAAAGCCGCTCTACTCTAGTCCCACCTCATGGGAGTCATTGTTAGTCTCTTCGTTTACCCTCGCCTTGTTGCATTTTATCACGTTGACATTTAGGGGACTGGGCAGAGATCACATTGCATCAGCATGGTCAAAAGTCCTCGCAATGCTTTGTTTTAAATGGACAGTCAGATTCTCCCGGTCCATACCAGTTGAAGCGCAACGGAAAGTGCAAAGCGGCACAGCTCAATCCACACTGCAAGGGAGTCATTCTTACTCCTGTCTTTTATCCACGCTTTTTTTTTCATTTTTTCACTTCGACATTTAGAGCACTGTGCAGAAATCACACTGCGTCAGCAAGCTCAACGGCCCCCAGAATGGTTTGTTTTATTTGGACAGTGGATTCTGTCAGTCCATGCCAGTTCATTCGCACCAGACCGCGCAAGAGCTGCACTGCGCTAGCCGCACCTAAAGGGTGTCTAGTTACTCCTGTCGTTTATCCAGCCCTTTCCTTAATTTATTTATTTCACGTTTAAAGCACTAGGCAGAAATCAAATTGCGTCAGCATGGTCAACGGCCCTCGCAATCATTTGTTTTAAATGGACAGTCGGATTACCCCGATCTATCCCAGTTGAAGCGCACCAGGCAGCGCTAGAGCCGCACTGCTCTAGCCGCAGCTCAAGGGAGTCATTGTTACTCACTTAGCTCCCCCACGCCTTGTTCTATTTCTTCAGGTTGACATTTAGGGCACTGGGCACAAATCACCTTGCATAAAAATGGTCAACCGCCCTCGCCATTATATCTTTTAAAAGCACAGTAAGATTCCCCCTGTGCATTCCAGTTGAACCACACCAGACAGTGCAAAGCAGCACTGTTCTAGCCGCACCTCAAGGGAGTCATTGTTACTAACGTCCTTCACCGACGCTTTGTTCCATTTCCTCACATTGACATTTAGAGCCCTGGGCACAAATCACATTGCGTCAGCATCGTCAAAAGTCCTTGCAATGCTTTGTTTTAAGTGGACAGTCAGTTTCAGCCGCTCCATGCCAGTTGATGCACAACAGATAGCATAAAGCGCCACTCCTGAATCCACACTGCAAGGGAGTCATTCTTACTCCTGTCGTTTAACCACGCCTTTTTTTTCATTTCTGCACGTTGACATTTACAGACCTGGGCAGAAATCACATTGCGTCAGCATGGTCAACTGCCCTCAAAATGCATTGTTTTATTTGGAGAGTCTGATTCTCCCGGTCCATGCCAGTTGAAGCGCACCAGGCAGCGCAAGCGCCACACTGCTCTAGCCGCACCTCAAGAGAGCCATTGTTACTCGCTTTGTGTAGCCATGCCTTGTTGCATTTCTTCACGTTGACATTTAGAGCGCTGGGCAGAAGTCACATTACGTCAGCATGATCAAAAGTCTTCGCAAAGCTTTGTTTTAATGGACAGTTGGATTCCACCGGTCCATACCAAATGAAGCACAATGGATAGCACAAAGCGAAACTGCTCAATAAACTCTGCACGGGAGTCATTCTTACTCCTGTCCTTTATACCCACCTTTTTGCATTTCTTCACGTTGACATTTAGAGCACTGGCTCCCAGAATGCTTTGTTTCATTTGGACAGTGAATTCCGCCCGTCCATGCCAGTTGAGGTGTATCATACCGCGCAAGAGCTGCACTGCTCCAGCCGCACCTCACAGGAGTCACTCTTACACCTGTCCTTTATCCAGGCATTTCTTTATTTCATCACTTTGCCGTTTATAGCACTAGGCAGAAATCACATTGCGTCAGCATGGTGAACGGCCCGCGCAATTATTTGTTTTAAATGGACAGTCGGATTCCCCCGATCTATGCCAGTTGGAGTGCAGCAGACTGCGCAAGAGCCGCACTGCTCTAGTCGCACCTCGCGGGAGTCATTGTTACCCTCATCGCATTCACACCTTCTTGCATTTCTTCACGTTGACATTAAGTAGCACTGGGCAGAAATCACATAGTGTCAGCATCGGCAACAGCCTTCAGAATCGTTTGTTTTAAGTGCACAGTGAGATTCCCGCGGTGCATGCCAGGTAAGCCACACCAGACAGTGCAGACCTGTGCTGCTCTAGTCGCACCTCATGGGAGTCATTGTTAGTCTCTTCGTTTACCCACGCCTTGTTGCATTTTATCAAGTTGACATATAGGGGACTGGGCAGAAACCACATTGCGTCAGCGTGGTCAAAATTCCCCGCAATGCTTTGTTTTAAATGGACAGTCGGATTCCCCCGGTCTATACCAGTTCAAGTGCAATGGAAAGTGCAAAGCGGCACAGCTGAATGCACACTGCAAGGGAGTCATTCTTACTCCTGTCGTTTACCCACGCCTTTTTTTCATTTCTGCACGTTGACATTTACAGACCTGGGCAGAAATCACATTGCGTCAGCATGGTCAACGGCCCTCAAAATGCATTGTTTTATTTGGAGAGTCGGATTCTCCCGATCCATGCCAGTTGAAGCGCACCAGGCAGCGCAAGCGCCACACTGCTCTAGCCGCACCTCAAGAGAGCGATTGTTACTCGCTTTGTGTAGCCATGCCTTGTTGCATTTCTTCACGTTGACATTTAGAGCGCTGGGCAGAAGTCACATTACGTCAGCATGATCAAAAGTCTTCGCAAAGCTTTGTTTTAATGGACAGTTGGATTCCACCGGTCCATACAAAATGAAGCACAATGGATAGCACAAAGCGAAACTGCTCAATAAACTCTGCACGGGAGTCATTCTTACTCCTGTCCTTTATACCCACCTTTTTGCATTTCTTCACGTTGACATTTAGAGCACTGGCTCCCAGAATGCTTTGTTTCATTTGGACAGTGAATTCCGCCCGTCCATGCCAGTTGAGGCGTACCATACCGCGCAAGAGCTGCACTGCTCCAGCCACACCTCACAGGAGTTACTCTTACACCTGTCCTTTATCCAGGCATTTCTTTATTTCATCACTTTGCCGTTTAGAGCACTAGGCAGAAATCACATTGCGTGAGCATGGTGAACGGCCCACGCAATTATTTGTTTTAAATGGACAGTCGGATTCCCCCGATCTATGCCAGTTGGAGTGCAGCAGACTGCACAAGAGCCGCACAGCTCTAGTCGCACCTCGAGGGAGTCATTGTTACTCTCATCGCATACACGCCTTCTTGCATTTCTTCACGTTGACATTAAATAGCACTGGGCAGAAATCACATAGTGTCAGCATCGGCAACAGCCTTCACAATCGTTTGTTTTAAGTGCACAGTGAGATTCCCGCGGTGCATGCCAGGTAAGCCACACCAGACAGTGCAGACCTGTGCTGCTCTAGTCGCACCTCATGGGAGTCATTGTTAGTCTCTTCGTTTACCCACGCCTTGTTGATTTTATCAAGTTGACATATAGGGGACTGGGCAGAGATCACATTGCATCAGCATGGTCAAAAGTCCTCGCAATGCTTTGTTTTCAATGGACAGTCAGATTCTCCCGGTCCATACCAGTTGAAGCGCAACGGAAAGTGCAAAGCGGCACAGCTCAATCCACACTGCAAGGGAGTCATTCTTACTCCTGTCTTTTATCCACGCTTTTTTTCTTCATTTTTTCACTTCGACATTTAGAGCACTGTGCAGAAATGACACTGCGTCAGCATGCTCAACGGCCCCAAGAATGGTTTGTTTTATTTGGACAGTGGATTCTGTCAGTCCATGCCAGTTCATTCGCACCAGACCGCGCAAGAGCTGTACTGCGCTAGCCGCACCTAAAGGGTGTCATAGTTACTCCTGTCGTTTAACCACGCCTTTTTTTCATTTCTTCACGTTGACATTTACAGACCTGGGCAGAAATCACATTGCGTCAGCATGGTCAACGGCCCTCAAAATGCATTGTTTTATTTGGAGAGTCGGATTCTCCCGGTCCATGCCAGTTGAAGCGCACCAAGCAGCGCAAGCGCCACACTGATCTAGCCGCCCCTCAAGAGGGCCATTGTTACTCGCTTTGTGTAGCCATGCCTTGTTGCATTTCTTCACGTTGACATTTAGAGCGCTGGGCAGAAGTCACATTACGTCAGCATGATCAAAAGTCTTCGCAAAGCTTTGTTTTAATGGACAGTTGGATTCCACCGGTCCATACCAAATGAAGCACAATGGATAGCACAAAGCGAAACTGCTCAATAAACTCTGCACGGGAGTCATTCTTACTCCTGTCCTTTATACCCACCTTTTTGCATTTCTTCACGTTGACCTTTAGAGCACTGGCCCCCAGAATGCTTTGTTTCATTTGGACAGTGAATTCCACCGGTCCATGCCAGTTGAGGCGTACCATACCGTGCAAGAGCTGCACTGCTCCAGCCGCACCTCACAGGAGTCACTCTTACACCTGTCCTTTATCCAGGCATTTCTTTATTTCATCACTTTGCCGTTTAGAGCACTAGGCAGAAATCACATTGCGTCAGCATGGTGAACGGCCCTCGAATCATTTGTTTTAAATGGACCGTCGGATTCCCCCGATCTATGCCAGTTGAAGTGCAGCAGACTGCGCAAGAGCCGCACTGCTCTAGTCGCACCACGAGGGAGTCATTGTTACTCTCTTCGCTTACGCACACCTTCTTGCATTTCTTCACGTTGACATTAAATAGCACTGGGCAGAAATCACATAGTGTCAGCATCGGCAACAGCCTTCACAATCATTTGTTTTAAGTGCACAGTGAGATTCCCGCGGTGCATGCCAGGTAAACCACACCAGACAGTGCAGAACCGTGCTGCTCTAGTCGCACCTCATGGGAGTCATTGTTAGTCTCTTCGTTTACCCACGCCTTGTTGCATTTTATCAAGTTGACATATAGGGGACTGGGCAGAAATCACACTGCGTCAGCACGGTCAACGGCCCCCAAAATGCTTTGTTTTATTTGGGCATTTTATTTTACAGGAGGTATTCAGAGACATGGATTGGGAAGAATTGGGGATAAAAGTTAATCGAGAATAGCTTAGTAACTCGCGATTCGCTGATGACATTGCCTTCCTCAGTACCTCAGGGGACCAATTGCAATGCATGTTCACTGACCTGGATAGGCAAAGCAGAAGAGTGGGTCTAAAAATTAATCAGCAGGAAACTAAAGTAATGCTTAACAGTCTCGGAAGAAAACAGCAATTTACAATTGGCAGCGAGGCACTAGAAGTCGTAAGGGAATACATCAACTTAGGGCAGGTAGTGACAGCGGATGCGGATCATGAGACAGAAATATTCAGAAGAACAAGAATGGGCTGGGGTGTGTTTGGCAGGCATTCTCAGATGATGATTAGCAGGTTGCCATTATCCCCTCAAGAGGAAAGTATATAATACCTGTGTCTTACCAGTACTCAACTATGGGGCAGAAACCTGGAGGCTTACGAAAATGGTTCTGCTCAAATTGAGGACGACGCAACGAGCTATGGAAAGAAGAATGATAGGTGTAATGTTAAAGGATAAGAAAAGAGCAGATTGGGTGAGGGAACAAACGCGAGTTAATGATGTCTTAGTTGAAATCAAGAAAAAGAAATGGGCATAGGCAGGACACGAAATGAGGAGGGAAGATAACCAATGGTCATTAAGGGTTACGGAATGGATTCCAAGGGAAGGGGAGCTTAGCAGAGGGCGGCAGAAAGTTAGGCGGGCGCATGAGATTAAGAAGTTTGCAGGGACGACATGGCCACACTTAGTACATGATCGGGGTTGTTGGAGATGTATGGGAGAGGCCTTTGCCCTGCAGTAGGCGTAACCAGGCTGATGCTGATTCCGCCGGTCCATGCCAGTTGAGGCACACAAGACCACGCAAGAGCCGCACTGCGATAGCCGCTCCACAAGGGAGTCATGGTTACTCCTCTCGTTTATCCGTCCTTTTTTTAATTACTTCACTTTGACGTTTAGAGCACTGGGCAGAAATCACATTCCGTCAGCATGGTCGACGGCGCTCACAATCATTGGTTTTAATTGGACAGTCGGATTCCCCCGATCTATGCCAGCTGGAGTGCAGCAGACTGTGCAAATGCTGCGCTGCTCTAGTCACACCTCAAGGGTGTCATTGTTACTCTCATCGCTTACACACACCTTTTTTGCATTTCTTCACATTGACATTAAATAGCACTGGGCAGAAATCACATTGTGTCAGCATGGTCAACGGCCTTCGCAATCATTTCTTTTCATGGCAGAGTTAGATTCCCCCGTTGCATGCCAGGTAAACCACACCAGACAGTGCAAAGCCGCTCTACTCTAGTCCCACCTCATGGGAGTCATTGTTAGTCTCTTCGTTTACCCTCGCCTTGTTGCATTTTATCACGTTGACATTTAAAGGACTGGGCAGAGATCACATTGCATCAGCATGGTCAAAAGTCCTCGCAATGCTTTGTTTTAAATGGACAGTCAGATTCTCCCGGTCCATACCAGTTGAAGCGCAACGGAAAGTGCAAAGCGGCACAGCTCAATCCACACTGCAAGGGAGTCATTCTTACTCCTGTCTTTTATCCACGCTTTTTTTTTCATTTTTTCACTTCGACATTTAGAGCACTGTGCAGAAATCACACTGCGTCAGCAAGCTCAACGGCCCCCAGAATGGTTTGTTTTATTTGGACAGTGGATTCTGTCAGTCCATGCCAGTTCATTCGCACCAGACCGCGCAAGAGCTGCACTGCGCTAGCCGCACCTAAAGGGTGTCATAGTTACTCCTGTCGTTTATCCAGCCCTTTCCTTAATTTATTTATTTCACGTTTAAAGCACTAGGCAGAAATCAAATTGCGTCAGCATGGTCAACGGCCCTCGCAATCATTTGTTTTAAATGGACAGTCGGATTACCCCGATCTATCCCAGTTGAAGCGCACCAGGCAGCGCTAGAGCCGCACTGCTCTAGCCGCAGCTCAAGGGAGTCATTGTTACTCACTTAGCTCCCCCACGCCTTGTTCTATTTCTTCAGGTTGACATTTAGGGCACTGGGCACAAATCACCTTGCATAAAAATGGTCAACCGCCCTCGCCATTATATCTTTTAAAAGCACAGTAAGATTCCCCCTGTGCATTCCAGTTGAACCACACCAGACAGTGCAAAGCAGCACTGTTCTAGCCGCACCTCAAGGGAGTCATTGTTACTAACGTCCTTCACCGACGCTTTGTTCCATTTCCTCACATTGACATTTAGAGCCCTGGGCACAAATCACATTGCGTCAGCATCGTCAAAAGTCCTTGCAATGCTTTGTTTTAAGTGGACAGTCAGTTTCAGCCGCTCCGTGCCAGTTGATGCACAACAGATAGCATAAAGCGCCACTCCTGAATCCACACTGCAAGGGAGTCATTCTTACTCCTGTCGTTTAACCACGCCTTTTTTTTCATTTCTGCACGTTGACATTTACAGACCTGGGCAGAAATCACATTGCGTCAGCATGGTCAACGGCCCTCAAAATGCATTGTTTTATTTGGAGAGTCTGATTCTCCCGGTCCATGCCAGTTGAAGCGCACCAGGCAGCGCAAGCGCCACACTGCTCTAGCCGCACCTCAAGAGAGCCATTGTTACTCGCTTTGTGTAGCCATGCCTTGTTGCATTTCTTCACGTTGACATTTAGAGCGCTGGGCAGAAGTCACATTACGTCAGCATGATCAAAAGTCTTCGCAAAGCTTTGTTTTAATGGACAGTTGGATTCCACCGGTCCATACCAAATGAAGCACAATGGATAGCACAAAGCGAAACTGCTCAATAAACTCTGCACGGGAGTCATTCTTACTCCTGTCCTTTATACCCACCTTTTTGCATTTCTTCACGTTGACATTTAGAGCACTGGCTCCCAGAATGCTTTGTTTCATTTGGACAGTGAATTCCGCCCGTCCATGCCAGTTGAGGCGTACCATACCGCGCAAGAGCTGCACTGCTCCAGTCGCACCTCACAGGAGTCACTCTTACACCTGTCCTTTATCCAGGCATTTCTTTATTTCATCACTTTGCCGTTTATAGCACTAGGCAGAAATCACATTGCGTCAGCATGGTGAACGGCCCGCGCAATTATTTGTTTTAAATGGACAGTCGGATTCCCCCGATCTATGCCAGTTGGAGTGCAGCAGACTGCGCAAGAGCCGCACTGCTCTAGTCGCACCTCGCGGGAGTCATTGTTACTCTCATCGCATTCACACCTTCTTGCATTTCTTCACGTTGACATTAAGTAGCACTGGGCACAAATCACATAGTGTCAGCATCGGCAACAGCCTTCACAATCGTTTGTTTTAAGTGCACAGTGAGATTCCCGCGGTGCATGCCAGGTAAGCCACAGCAGACAGTGCAGACCTGTGCTGCTCTAGTCGCACCTCATGGGAGTCATTGTTAGTCTCTTCGTTTACCCACGCCTTGTTGCATTTTATCAAGTTGACATATAGGGGACTGTGCAGAAATCACATTGCGTCAGCGTGGTCAAAAGTCCCCGCAATGCTTTGTTTTAAATCGACAGTCGGATTCCCCCGGTCTATACCAGTTCAAGCGCAATGGAAAGTGCAAAGCGGCACAGCTGAATGCACACTGCAAGGGAGTCATTCTCACTCATGTCGTTTATCCACACCTTTTTTTCATTTCTTTACTTTGACATTTAGAGCACTGTGCAGAAATCACACTGCGTCAGCACGGTCAACGGCCCCCAAAATGCTTTGTTTTATTTGGGCATTTTATTTTACAGGAGGTATTCAGAGACATGGATTGGGAAGAATTGGGGATAAAAGTTAATCGAGAATAGCTTAGAAACTCGCGATTCGCTGATGACATTGCCTTCCTCAGTACCTCAGGGGACCAATTGCAATGCATGTTCACTGACCTGGATAGGCAAAGCAGAAGAGTGGGTCTAAAAATTAATCAGCAGGAAACTAAAGTAATGCTTAACAGTCTCGGAAGAAAACAGCAATTTACAATTGGCAGCGAGGCACTAGAAGTCGTAAGGGAATACATCAACTTAGGGCAGGTAGTGACAGCGGATGCGGATCATGAGACAGAAATATTCAGAAGAACAAGAATGGGCTGGGGTGTGTTTGGCAGGCATTCTCAGATGATGATTAGCAGGTTGCCATTATCCCCTCAAGAGGAAAGTATATAATACCTGTGTCTTACCAGTACTCAACTATGGGGCAGAAACCTGGAGGCTTACGAAAATGGTTCTGCTCAAATTGAGGACGACGCAACGAGCTATGGAAAGAAGAATGATAGGTGTAATGTTAAAGGATAAGAAAAGAGCAGATTGGGTGAGGGAACAAACGCGAGTTAATGATGTCTTAGTTGAAATCAAGAAAAATAAATGGGCATGGGCAGGACACGAAATGAGGAGGGAAGATAACCAATGGTCATTAAGGGTTACGGAATGGATTCCAAGGGAAGGGAAGCTTAGCAGAGGGCGGCAGAAAGTTAGGCGGGCGCATGAGATTAAGAAGTTTGCAGGGACGACATGGCCACACATAGTACATGATCGGGGTTGTTGGAGATGTATGGGAGAGGCCTTTGCCCTGCAGTAGGCGTAACCAGGCTGATGCTGATGATGATTCCGCCGGTCCATGCCAGTTGAGGCACACAAGACCACGCAAGAGCCGCACTGCGATAGCCGCACCACAAGGGAGTCATTGTGACTCCTGTAGTTTATCCATGCCTTTTTTTATTTACTTCAGTTTCACGTTTAGAGCACTGGGCAGAAATCACATTGCGTCAGCATGGCCGACGGCCCTCGCAATCATTTGTTTTAAATGGACAGTCGGATTCCCCCGATCTATGCCAGCTGGAGTGCAGCAGACTGTGCAAAAGCTGCATTGCTCTAGTCGCACCTCAAGGGAGTCATTGTTACTCTCACCGCTTACACACACCTTCTTGCATTTCTTCACGTTGACATTAAATAGCACTGGGCAGAAATCACATAGTGTCAGCATCGGCAACAGCCTTCACAATCATTTGTTTTAAGTGCACAGTGAGATTCCCCCGGTGCATGCCAGGTAAGCCACACCAGACAGTGCAGAGCCGTGCTGCTCAAGTCGCACCTCATGGGAGTCATTGTTAGTCTCTTCGTTTACCCACGCCTTGTTGATTTTATCAAGTTGACATATAGGGGACTGGGCAGAGATCACATTGCATGAGCATGGTCAAAAGTCCTCGCAATGCTTTGTTTTCAATGGACAGTCAGGTTCTCCCGGTCCATACCAGTTGAAGCGCAACGGAAAGTGCAAAGCGGCACAGCTCAATCCACACTGCAAGGGAGTCATTCTTACTCCTGTCTTTTATCCACGCTTTTTTTTTCATTTTTTCACTTCGACATTTAGAGCACTGTGCAGAAATCACACTGCGTCAGCATGCTCAACGGCCCCCAGAATGGTTTGTTTTATTTGGACAGTGGATTCTGTCAGTCCATGCCAGTTCATTCGCACCAGACCGCGCAAGAGCTGTACTGCGCTAGCCGCACCTAAAGGGTGTCATAGTTACTCCTGTCGTTTAACCACGCCTTTTTTTCATTTCTTCACGTTGACATTTACAGACCTGGGCAGAAATCACATTGCGTCAGCATGGTCAACGGCCCTCAAAATGCATTGTTTTATTTGGAGAGTCGGATTCTCCCGGTCCATGCCAGTTGAAGCGCACCAAGCAGCGCAAGCACCACACTGCTCTAGCCGCCCCTCAAGAGAGCCATTGTTACTCGCTTTGTGTAGCCATGCCTTGTTGCATTTCTTCACGTTGACATTTAGAGCGCTGGGCAGAAGTCACATTACGTCAGCATGATCAAAAGTCTTCGCAAAGCTTTGTTTTAATGGACAGTTGGATTCCACCGGTCCATACCAAATGAAGCACAATGGATAGCACAAAGCGAAACTGCTCAATAAACTCTGCACGGGAGTCATTCTTACTCCTGTCCTTTATACCCACCTTTTTGCATTTCTTCACGTTGACCTTTAGAGCACTGGCCCCCAGAATGCTTTGTTTCATTTGGACAGTGAATTCCACCGGTCCATGCCAGTTGAGGCGTACCATACCGTGCAAGAGCTGCACTGCTCCAGCCGCACCTCACAGGAGTCACTCTTACACCTGTCCTTTATCCAGGCATTTCTTTATTTCATCACTTTGCCGTTTAGAGCACTAGGCAGAAATCACATTGCGTCAGCATGGTGAACGGCCCTCGAATCATTTGTTTTAAATGGACAGTCGGATTCCCCCGATCTGTGCCAGTTGGAGTGCAGCAGACTGCGCAAGAGCCGCACTGCTCTAGTCGCACCACGAGGGAGTCATTGTTACTCTCTTCGCTTACGCACACCTTCTTGCATTTCTTCACGTTGACATTAAATAGCACTGGGCAGAAATCACATAGTGTCAGCATCGGCAACAGCCTTCACAATCATTTGTTTTAAGTGCACAGTGAGATTCCCGCGGTGCATGCCAGGTAAACCACACCAGACAGTGCAGAACCGTGCTGCTCTAGTCGCACCTCATGGGAGTCATTGTTAGTCTCTTCGTTTACCCACGCCTTGTTGCATTTTATCAAGTTGACATATAGGGGACTGGGCAGAAATCACACTGCGTCAGCACGGTCAACGGCCCCCAATATGCTTTGTTTTATTTGGGCATTTTATTTTACAGGAGGTATTCAGAGACATGGATTGGGAAGAATTGGGGATAAAAGTTAATCGAGAATAGCTTGGTAACTCGCGATTCGCTGATGACATTGCCTTGCTTAGTACCTCAGGGGACCAATTGCAATGCATGTTCAGTGACCTGGATAGGCAAAGCAGAAGAGTGGGTCTAAAAATTAATCTGCAGGAAACTAAAGTAATGCTTAACAGTCTCCGAAGAAAACCGCAATTTACAATAGGCAGCGAGGCACTGGAAGTCGTAAGGGAATACACCAACTTAGGTCAGGTAGTGACAGCGGATGCGGATCATAAGACAGAAATATTCAGAAGAACAAGAATGGGCTAGGGTGCGTTTGGCAGGCATTCTCAGATGATGAATAGCAGGTTGCCGTTATCCCCTCAAGAGGAAAGTATATAATACCTGTGTCTTACCAGTACTCAACTATGGGGCAGAAACCTGGAGGCTTACGAAAATGGTTCTGCTCAAATTGAGGACGACGCAACGAGCTATGGAAAGAAGAATGATAGGTGTAATGTTAAAGGATAAGAAAAGAGCAGATTGGGTGAGGGAACAAACGCGAGGTAATGATGTCTTAGTTGAAATCAAGAAAAAGAAATGGGCATGGGCAGGACACGAAATGAGGAGGGAAGATAACCAATGGTCATTAAGGGTTACGGAATGGATTCCAAGGGAAGGGGAGCTTAGCAGAGGGCGGCAGAAAGTTAGGCGGGCGCATGAGATTAAGAAGTTTGCAGGGACGACATGGCCACACTTAGTACATGATCGGGGTTGTTGGAGATGTATGGGAGAGGCCTTTGCCCTGCAGTAGGCGTAACCAGGCTGATGCTGATTCCGCCGGTCCATGCCAGTTGAGGCACACAAGACCACGCAAGAGCCGCACTGCGATAGCCGCTCCACAAGGGAGTCATGGTTACTCCTGTCGTTTATCCGTCCTTTTTTTAATTACTTCACTTTGACGTTTAGAGCACTGGGCAGAAATCACATTGCGTAAGCATGGTGAACGGCCCTCGCAATCATTTGTTATAAATTGACAGTCGGATTCCCCCGATCTATGCCAGTTGGAGTGCAGCAGACTGCGCAAGAGCCGCACTGCTCTAGGCGCACCTCAAGGGAGTCATTGTTACTCTCACCGCTTACACACACCTTCTTGCATTTCTTCACGTTGACATTAAATAGCACTGGGCAGAAATCACATTCCGTCAGCATGGTCGACGGCGCTCACAATCATTTGTTTTAATTGGACAGTCGGATTCCCCCGATCTATGCCAGCTGGAGTGCAGCAGACTGTGCAAATGCTGCGCTGCTCTAATCACACCTCAAGGGTGTCATTGTTACTCTCATCGCTTACACACACCTTTTTTGCATTTCTTCACATTGACATTAAATAGCACTGGGCAGAAATCACATTGTGTCAGCACGGTCAACGGCCTTCGCAATCATTTCTTTTCATGGCAGAGTTAGATTCCCCCGTTGCATGCCAGGTAAACCACACCAGACAGTGCAAAGCCGCTCTACTCTAGTCCCACCTCATGGGAGTCATTGTTAGTCTCTTCGTTTACCCTCGCCTTGTTGCATTTTATCACGTTGACATTTAGGGGACTGGGCAGAGATCACATTGCATCAGCATGGTCAAAAGTCCTCGCAATGCTTTGTCTTAAATGGACAGTCAGATTCTACCGGTCCATACCAGTTGAAGCGCAACGGAAAGTGCAAAGCGGCACAGCTCAATCCACACTGCAAGGGAGTCATTCTTACTCCTGTCTTTTATCCACGCTTTTTTTTTCATTTTTTCACTTCGACATTTAGAGCACTGTGCAGAAATCACACTGCGTCAGCAAGCTCAACGGCCCCCAGAATGGTTTGTTTTATTTGGACAGTGGATTCTGTCAGTCCATGCCAGTTCATTCGCACCAGACCGCGCAAGAGCTGCACTGCGCTAGCCGCACCTAAAGGGTGTCATAGTTACTCCTGTCGTTTATCCAGCCCTTTCCTTAATTTATTTATTTCACGTTTAAAGCACTAGGCAGAAATCAAATTGCGTCAGCATGGTCAACGGCCCTCGCAATCATTTGTTTTAAATGGACAGTCGGATTACCCCGATCTATCCCAGTTGAAGCGCACCAGGCAGCGCTAGAGCCGCACTGCTCTAGCCGCAGCTCAAGGGAGTCATTGTTACTCACTTAGCTCCCCCACGCCTTGTTCTATTTCTTCAGGTTGACATTTAGGGCACTGGGCACAAATCACCTTGCATAAAAATGGTCAACCGCCCTCGCAATTATATCTTTTAAAAGCACAGTAAGATTCCCCCTGTGCATTCCAGTTGAACCACACCAGACAGTGCAAAGCAGCACTGTTCTAGCCGCACCTCAAGGGAGTCATTGTTACTAACGTCCTTCACCGACGCTTTGTTCCATTTCCTCACATTGACATTTAGAGCCCTGGGCACAAATCACATTGCGTCAGCATCGTCAAAAGTCCTTGCAATGCTTTGTTTTAAGTGGACAGTCAGTTTCAGCCGCTCCATGCCAGTTGATGCACAACAGATAGCATAAAGCGCCACTCCTGAATCCACACTGCAAGGGAGTCATTCTTACTCCTGTCGTTTAACCACGCCTTTTTTTTCATTTCTGCACGTTGACATTTACAGACCTGGGCAGAAATCACATTGCGTCAGCATGGTCAACGGCCCTCAAAATGCATTGTTTTATTTGGAGAGTCTGATTCTCCCGGTCCATGCCAGTTGAAGCGCACCAGGCAGCGCAAGCGCCACACTGCTCTAGCCGCACCTCAAGAGAGCCATTCTTACTCGCTTTGTGTAGCCATGCCTTGTTGCATTTCTTCACGTTGACATTTAGAGCACTGGCTCCCAGAATGCTTTGTTTCATTTGGACAGTGAATTCCGCCCGTCCATGCCAGTTGAGGCGTACCATACCGCGCAAGAGCTGCACTGCTCCAGCCGCACCTCACAGGAGTCACTCTTACACCTGTCCTTTATCCAGGCATTTCTTTATTTCATCACTTTGCCGTTTATAGCACTAGGCAGAAATCACATTGCGTCAGCATGGTGAACGGCCCGCGCAATTATTTGTTTTAAATGGACAGTCGGATTCCCCCGATCTATGCCAGTTGGAGTGCAGCAGACTGCGCAAGAGCCGCACTGCTCTAGTCGCACCTCGCGGGAGTCATTGTTACTCTCATCGCATTCACACCTTCTTGCATTTCTTCACGTTGACATTAAGTAGCACTGGGCACAAATCACATAGTGTCAGCATCGGCAACAGCCTTCACAATCGTTTGTTTTAAGTGCACAGTGAGATTCCCGCGGTGCATGCCAGGTAAGCCACACCAGACAGTGCAGACCTGTGCTGCTCTAGTCGCACCTCATGGGAGTCATTGTTAGTCTCTTCGTTTACCCACGCCTTGTTGCATTTTATCAAGTTGACATATAGGGGACTGTGCAGAAATCACATTGCGTCAGCGTGGTCAAAAGTCCCCGCAATGCTTTGTTTTAAATCGACAGTCGGATTCCCCCGGTCTATACCAGTTCAAGCGCAATGGAAAGTGCAAAGCGGCACAGCTGAATGCACACTGCAAGGGAGTCATTCTTACTCATGTCGTTTATCCACACCTTTTTTTCATTTCTTTACTTTGACATTTAGAGCACTGTGCAGAAATCACACTGCGTCAGCACGGTCAACGGCCCCCAAAATGCTTTGTTTTATTTGGGCATTTTATTTTACAGGAGGTATTCAGAGACATGGATTGGGAAGAATTGGGGATAAAAGTTAATCGAGAATAGCTTAGAAACTCGCGATTCACTGATGACATTGCCTTCCTCAGTACCTCAGGGGACCAATTGCAATGCATGTTCACTGACCTGGATAGGCAAAGCAGAAGAGTGGGTCTAAAAATTAATCAGCAGGAAACTAAAGTAATGCTTAACAGTCTCGGAAGAAAACAGCAATTTACAATTGGCAGCGAGGCACTAGAAGTCGTAAGGGAATACATCAACTTAGGGCAGGTAGTGACAGCGGATGCGGATCATGAGACAGAAATATTCAGAAGAACAAGAATGGGCTGGGGTGTGTTTGGCAGGCATTCTCAGATGATGATTAGCAGGTTGCCATTATCCCCTCAAGAGGAAAGTATATAATACCTGTGTCTTACCAGTACTCAACTATGGGGCAGAAACCTGGAGGCTTACGAAAATGGTTCTGCTCAAATTGAGGACGACGCAACGAGCTATGGAAAGAAGAATGACAGGTGTAATGTTAAAGGATAAGAAAAGAGCAGATTGGGTGAGGGAACAAACGCGAGTTAATGATGTCTTAGTTGAAATCAAGAAAAAGAAATGGGCATGGGCAGGACACGAAATGAGGAGGGAAGATAACCGATGGTCATTAAGGGTTACGGAATGGATTCCAAGGGAAGGGAAGCTTAGCAGAGGGCGGCAGAAAGTTAGGCGGGCGCATGAGATTAAGAAGTTTGCAGGGACGACATGGCCACACATAGTACATGATCGGTGTTGTTGGAGGTGTATGGGAGAGGCCTTTGCCCTGCAGTAGGCGTAACCAGGCTGATGCTGATGATGATTCCGCCGGTCCATGCCAGTTGAGGCACACAAGACCACGCAAGAGCCGCACTGCGATAGCCGCACCACAAGGGAGTCATTGTGACACCTGTAGTTTATCCATGCCTTTTTTTATTTACTTCAGTTTCACGTTTAGAGCACTGGGCAGAAATCACATTGCGTCAGCATGGCCGACGGCCCTCGCAATCATTTGTTTTAAATGGACAGTCGGATTCCCCCGATCTATGCCAGCTGGAGTGCAGCAGACTGTGCAAAAGCTGCACTGCTCTAGTCGCACCTCAAGGGAGTCATTGTTACTCTCACCGCTTACACACACCTTCTTGCATTTCTTCACGTTGACATTAAATAGTACTGGGCAGAAATCACATAGTGTCAGCATCGGCAACAGCCTTCACAATCATTTGTTTTAAGTGCACAGTGAGATTCCCCCGGTGCATGCCAGGTAAGCCACACCAGACAGTGCAGAGCCGTGCTGCTCTAGTCGCACCTCATGGGAGTCATTGTTAGTCTCTTCGTTTACCCACGCCTTGTTGATTTTATCAAGTTGACATATAGGGGACTGGGCAGAGATCACATTGCATCAGCATGGTCAAAAGTCCTCGCAATGCTTTGTTTTCAATGGACAGTCAGATTCTCCCGGTCCATACCAGTTGAAGCGCAACGGAAAGTGCAAAGCGGCACAGCTCAATCCACACTGCAAGGGAGTCATTCTTACTCCTGTCTTTTATCCACGCTTTTTTTTTCATTTTTTCACTTCGACATTTAGAGCACTGTGCAGAAATCACACTGCATCAGCATGCTCAACGGCCCCCAGAATGGTTTGTTTTATTTGGACAGTGGATTCTGTCAGTCCATGCCAGTTCATTCGCACCAGACCGCGCAAGAGCTGTACTGCGCTAGCCGCACCTAAAGGGTGTCATAGTTACTCCTGTCGTTTAACCACGCCTTTTTTTCATTTCTTCACGTTGACATTTACAGACCTGGGCAGAAATCACATTGCGTCAGCATGGTCAACGGCCCTCAAAATGCATTGTTTTATTTGGAGAGTCGGATTCTCCCGGTCCATGCCAGTTGAAGCGCACCAAGCAGCGCAAGCGCCACACTGCTCTAGCCGCCCCTCAAGAGAGCCATTGTTACTCGCTTTGTGTAGCCATGCCTTGTTGCATTTCTTCACGTTGACATTTAGAGCGCTGGGCAGAAGTCACATTACGTCAGCATGATCAAAAGTCTTCGCAAAGCTTTGTTTTAATGGACAGTTGGATTCCACCGGTCCATACCAAATGAAGCACAATGGATAGCACAAAGCGAAACTGCTCAATAAACTCTGCACGGGAGTCATTCTTACTCCTGTCCTTTATACCCACCTTTTTGCATTTCTTCACGTTGACCTTTAGAGCACTGGCCCCAAGAATGCTTTGTTTCATTTGGACAGTGAATTCCACCGGTCCATGCCAGTTGAGGCGTACCATACCGTGCAAGAGCTGCACTGCTCAGGCCGCACCTCACAGGAGTCACTCTTACACCTGTCCTTTATCCAGGCATTTCTTTATTTCATCACTTTGCCGTTTAGAGCACTAGGCAGAAATCACATTGCGTCAGCATGGTGAACGGCCCTCGAATCATTTGTTTTAAATGGACAGTCGGATTCCCCCGATCTATGCCAGTTGAAGTGCAGCAGACTGCGCAAGAGCCGCACTGCTCTAGTCGCACCACGAGGGAGTCATTGTTACTCTCTTCGCTTACGCACACCTTCTTGCATTTCTGCACGTTGACATTAAATAGCACTGGGCAGAAATCACATAGTGTCAGCATCGGCAACAGCCTTCACAATCATTTGTTTTAAGTGCACAGTGAGATTCCCGCGGTGCATGCCAGGTAAACCACACCAGACAGTGCAGAACCGTGCTGCTCTAGTCGCACCTCATGGGAGTCATTGTTAGTCTCTTCGTTGACCCACGCCTTGTTGCATTTTATCAAGTTGACATACAGGGGACTGGGCAGAAATCACACTGCGTCAGCACGGTCAACGGCCCCCAAAATGCTTTGTTTTATTTGGGCATTTTATTTTACAGGAGGTATTCAGAGACATGGATTGGGAAGAATTGGGGATAAAAGTTAATCGAGAATAGCTTAGTAACTCGCGATTCGCTGATGACATTGCCTTCCTCAGTACCTCAGGGGACCAATTGCAATGCATGTTCACTGACCTGGATAGGCAAAGCAGAAGAGTGGGTCTAAAAATTATTCAGCAGGAAACTAAAGTAATGCTTAACAGTCTCGGAAGAAAACAGCAATTTACAATTGGCAGCGAGGCACTAGAAGTCGTAAGGGAATACATCAACTTAGGGCAGGTAGTGACAGCGGATGCGGATCATGAGACAGAAATATTCAGAAGAACAAGAATGGGCTGGGGTGTGTTTGGCAGGCATTCTCAGATGATGATTAGCAGGTTGCCATTATCCCCTGAAGAGGAAAGTATATAATACCTGTGTCTTACCAGTACTCAACTATGGGGCAGAAACCTGGAGGCTTACGAAAATGGTTCTGCTCAAATTGAGGACGACGCAACGAGCTATGGAAAGAAGAATGATAGGTGTAATGTTAAAGGATAAGAAAAGAGCAGATTGGGTGAGGGAACAAACGCGAGTTAATGATGTCTTAGTTGAAATCAAGAAAAAGAAATGGGCATGGGCAGGACACGAAATGAGGAGGGAAGATAACCAATGGTCATTAAGGGTTACGGAATGGATTCCAAGGGAAGGGAAGCTTAGCAGAGGGCGGCAGAAAGTTAGGCGGGCGCATGAGATTAAGAAGTTTGCAGGGACGACATGGCCACACATAGTACATGATCGGGGTTGTTGGAGATGTATGGGAGAGGCCTTTGCCCTGCAGTAGGCGTAACCAGGCTGATGCTGATGATGATTCCGCCGGTCCATGCCAGTTGAGGCACACAAGACCACGCAAGAGCCGCACTGCGATAGCCGCACCACAAGGGAGTCATTGTGACTCCTGTAGTTTATCCATGCCTTTTTTTATTTACTTCAGTTTCACGTTTAGAGCACTGGGCAGAAATCACATTGCGTCAGCATGGCCGACGGCCCTCGCAATCATTTGTTTTAAATGGACAGTCGGATTCCCCCGATCTATGCCAGCTGGAGTGCAGCAGACTGTGCAAAAGCTGCACTGCTCTAGTCGCACCTCAAGGGAGTCATTGTTACTCTCACCGCTTACACACACCTTCTTGCATTTCTTCACGTTGACATTAAATAGCACTGGGCAGAAATCACATAGTGTCAGCATCGGCAACAGCCTTCACAATCATTTGTTTTAAGTGCACAGTGAGATTCCCCCGGTGCATGCCAGGTAAGCCACACCAGACAGTGCAGAGCCGTGCTGCTCAAGTCGCACCTCATGGGAGTCATTGTTAGTCTCTTCGTTTACCCACGCCTTGTTGATTTTATCAAGTTGACATATAGGGGACTGGGCAGAGATCACATTGCATGAGCATGGTCAAAAGTCCTCGCAATGCTTTGTTTTCAATGGACAGTCAGGTTCTCCCGGTCCATACCAGTTGAAGCGCAACGGAAAGTGCAAAGCGGCACAGCTCAATCCACACTGCAAGGGAGTCATTCTTACTCCTGTCTTTTATCCACGCTTTTTTTTTCATTTTTTCACTTCGACATTTAGAGCACTGTGCAGAAATCACACTGCGTCAGCATGCTCAACGGCCCCCAGAATGGTTTGTTTTATTTGGACAGTGGATTCTGTCAGTCCATGCCAGTTCATTCGCACCAGACCGCGCAAGAGCTGTACTGCGCTAGCCGCACCTAAAGGGTGTCATAGTTACTCCTGTCGTTTAACCACGCCTTTTTTTCATTTCTTCACGTTGACATTTACAGACCTGGGCAGAAATCACATTGCGTCAGCATGGTCAACGGCCCTCAAAATGCATTGTTTTATTTGGAGAGTCGGATTCTCCCGGTCCATGCCAGTTGAAACGCACCAAGCAGCGCAAGCGCCACACTGCTCTAGCCGCCCCTCAAGAGAGCCATTGTTACTCGCTTTGTGTAGCCATGCCTTGTTGCATTTCTTCACGTTGACATTTAGAGCGCTGGGCAGAAGTCACATTACGTCAGCATGATCAAAAGTCTTCGCAAAGCTTTGTTTTAATGGACAGTTGGATTCCACCGGTCCATACCAAATGAAGCACAATGGATAGCACAAAGCGAAACTGCTCAATAAACTCTGCACGGGAGTCATTCTTACTCCTGTCCTTTATACCCACCTTTTTGCATTTCTTCACGTTGACCTTTAGAGCACTGGCCCCAAGAATGCTTTGTTTCATTTGGACAGTGAATTCCACCGGTCCATGCCAGTTGAGGCGTACCATACCGTGCAAGAGCTGCACTGCTCAGGCCGCACCTCACAGGAGTCACTCTTACACCTGTCCTTTATCCAGGCATTTCTTTATTTCATCACTTTGCCGTTTAGAGCACTAGACAGAAATCACATTGCGTCAGCATGGTGAACGGCCCTCGAATCATTTGTTTTAAATGGACAGTCGGATTCCCCCGATCTGTGCCACTTGGAGTGCAGCAGACTGCGCAAGAGCCCCACTGCTCTA